>NC_059431.1:107475310-107775310 GCF_021028975.2 Sphaerodactylus townsendi | reverse complement strand
AAGAGCAGTAGAGAAAGGATGCCCAGTGCCTTGACCCCTCTATCTCTCTGAATCTCTAGTCCAGCCACCCTCTGAGATCTGTGGTTAAGGGTCAGCACCAAGTCCTTCGCTTCCAACAAAACCAGCAGGTGGCTTTTTCTAATGTCACAGCAAAAACAAAGCTGCAATGATTGCGTACACTGTTGTGGGGGGAACAGGAAGGGTGACAGCCATCAAAAGAGTGGGGGGGAAAGGACATGTGGGTGGGGTGAATGGTAAGAGGCCACCTGTATAAGCATGTGGGCAACAGGACAGCAATAGATGAACGCTGAATAAGTGCAAAGAGTATGAACCAGCAAGGAGAATGAGGTTGGGGGGGGGGGGGGGTTGCAGATCTCCCGCTGTATCTTGCACTATCTTGCAGCAGAGAGCAAGCCTTGCTGGAGAGGGTTCTGGCTTCCTCTGGACTGTTGGTATTCAAAAAGCCTTTTGCTAGTTTTCTTGCATTTCTTCCTTTGGAGATCTTGGTGATAATACACAGACCAAATCTGCCTAATATCATCAGGCAGGGTCAGAGCGAGGGGGAGCTGCGCCCAGGGCACGCGTGAGCCCTGCACCAGTGACATGCCCCCGCCTGCCCCAGAATGCCCCTGCCCCATCCCAGAACGCCCCTACCACGCCCTGGAACGCCCTCAACATGCCTCTGTACCGGTGCGCGCCCAGTGCATCCCCCCTGCGCTACACCACTGTCATCGGCATTTGGTTCAGCAATCTGACACGTGCTTGAATCTTGATAGGTTGAAAGATCCAGCATCAGTAAGAAAGTTTGTCAGGGGCTACATGAATGTTCCACTATAACGCGTTGTTTTTACTTGTACATATTTACTTGTATGTATGTGAGAGTGTGTATAAAGTCTTGCTGTAATATTCTATGTTCACTGGACAGAACGGCACATGAACTGGTTTTCAGCGCCAAGATTTATGTAGGAATAAAAAGGAACACTCCTTTTGACTCCCTGTCTGTTCACCACAGCTGAGAGGGCCCTTGAAATCACTTGAAACAATCCACCAATAGAATCCTTCACAGGTACCTGGGAGACAACACCTCAGACAGCTTCCATTTAAATATTTGTTTCATGGTACACTGGAATATGTTTGCATTTTGTCTCTGCAACTAACTCTCTCTCGCTCTCAAAACCCAGCTCAATGTTCATCGTGGAAAGAGCGCCCATTGTTCATCTGATGCTAAGGATAAAGCCTTTGATTTTTTTCTTCTTCATTCTTTTTGTCAATGGCAGCAATTGGCAGGAAAATGTTTTCATGCAGCTTTTTCAAGGTACTGCACAAAAGAAACAATGAGAAACAAAATGCAACAGCTCACTGGCATTCAGGTGGCGAGGCACATTTAGTACACAAATCTCCAGATAATGGTGACATTCCATGGTTTTTAATATGTGTATTGCAGTCCAAGAGAGTGTAGGCTTGGTTCATTCATACATAATATTCCCTGAGCTGCTAAATCTATGACGAACAAGCTGTGTATGTCCAAACTGTATGTGCCCCTTGTTCCTGAAAATTCAACGAGGGTGATTTATGTTCTGCTATTTCAAGTCTTCACTGCAAAAGTCTCAGCCTGCGATTCTTCACTGCAAAAGTCGCAGGCTGCAATTCTATCCCACAAAACTCAATGGGATTCATTCGAATGTACATGCTTAGAATTGCACTGCAAGTTAGTATTTGCAAACAGAGGAGGAGATTTAAATCGGCTTCTTAAACAAAAGAAGAAACTGAGGTGTAGATTACAAGACAAGAACATTAGAAGAGCCATGCTGCATCAGACCAGTTCGCCTAGTTCAGCATCCTGGCTGACACAGTGGGCAACCAGTTCTCCTGGAAGGCAAATAACAGGGCCGAGAGGCCGAGGTCTTCCTGTAATGTTGCCTCCTGGTATTGGTACTTCGGTTTACAGCCTCTGAATGTAGAGGATCTCTTTGGTCATCATGGCTAGTAGCCACTGGCAGATTGACGTTTTGGAGGACATTGATTCATATGGTCTCCATGACTCAGAAGCAACTGGACAGCACTTAATACACATGCCTGTGGCCATCACTGCGTCTTTAGCAACAAATTCCACATTGAAATAATTTTTTTGTTGTGTAAAGAAATATTTCCTTTGTCCATCCTGATTCTACTGCCCATCAGTAGATTAAGGGTGGAGTACAACTGTGATGTTGATTTACAGTGGTGGGATCCAAAAATTTTAGTAACAGGTTCCCATGGTGGTGGGATTCAAACTGTGGTGTAGCGCCAATGGGGCTGGGCGGGGCTGTGGCTGGGCATTCCGGGGCGGAGCTGTGGCAAGGACACAGCCGTTGCGCTGGTCCTTGGGCGGGAAACGAATGCACGCAGGCGCAGACTGCCACGCACGCCGGTGCACCTCCTGCTAGACTGCTTCAAGTTCTGCGTGCTACTGCTGAGAGGAGGGGCGTAACTTAGGCAAAAATCACGTGGCAAAATCACCAATTAGTGACCCCCTCTCGGCACACACAAATAATTAGTAACCTACTCTCGGAAACCTGTGAGAACCTGCTGGATCCCACCTCTGTGTAGATATATAGCAAACATGGACTGAATCCAAAGACTAGATATTATCTGACCCCATCTTCTGGATTTTAAATTGATTTTTATTGTATTTCATAATCTTTTGTATCTGTAATTTAGTAATTTTAGAATATGTTGGAAGCCACTCTAAGCCTGCTGTGGCGGGGGAGAGAAGGGTAAAAATCAATCAACCCAACAAACAAACAAACAAACAAACAAACAAAGGCAGGGTATAAATGAAATAAATAAGTAAATATGGCTTTCAAAATTAAGTTTGAATACAATTAAAAACTGTTTGGAGATAAGTTGTTGCGGTTGGCTTTTATCTTGGAACAGGAAGGGTGTGGCAATAGTTAAGTTTTTTAAACAATTAAATATTTTTAAAAGGAGTATGCATTATTTAAAACATGAGGCGGTGCTTAAAATTAGTGAATTAGTCACTAGGTTATCCTCAAGTAAAGAAAAGGTTAGTGGCACTTTCATCAATTCATACTTCCACTAACCACCATAAAAGGCCCACTTTTCTAAACACGCACTTTCTGCTTCCGGGCTTCACTTCCCTCTCCCGCCTCCAATTTCTGCTACTGTCATGATTGGCATGAACAGAGCTAATGATTGGTGCCACACAGTTGCTTCCTGTGGTAAGCCACAAGATAAGCATAATTCTGGCCTAGCCATTGTATTAGGCTTCCCTTACATTTTAGAAATCTCTACAACTAGATTAAACTTCACCCAGTTATGTAAAATAAGTTTCCCTATGGCCAGCTCTTCATCAGACTCTGTCATGATTATAAGGGTGTCCAAGGTATACTATTCCCTAAAGGACTTGCTGAAGGCCTCAGATATTTTGTGAATGGTGCAAATCCCTTTCCAGAAGAATATTGTTTACTTTTTTAAATTTAAAACATATATTAGCCCCTTTCCTACCTTATAGGAACTCAAGACCTGCATACCTCTTCTCATATTGCCCCTTAAGTTCCCTCCGTTCTTCAGAGGAACATTTGCTGGTGGTCCCTGGCCCGAAGGATCTTTGGCTGGCCACTATGACGGCCAGGACCTTTACAGTCTTTGCCCCTACCTGGTGGAACGAGCTCCTTAGTGAGATCAGGGCCCTGCAGGACGAATGGTTTCCGCAGGGCCTGTGAAATGGAGCTGTTCCGCCAGGCTTTTACATCGGGACCGGCTGGACCTGAACTGAAATCAATTGTTAATGTGGCCTCCCAGGGATGTATAAGCGTACCGGATGGCGCCATCCACTGCTAAATTATTTTAATGTTTTAAAGTTGGTTTTAAGCTGGATTGTTGTATGATTATTCTGGTTTTATATTATTTTTGTTGTTGTTGTTCACCACTCTGAGCCCTGCAGGGAAGGGAAGGTTATGAATCGAAATATAAATAAATTAATTACCATATATACTCATGTATAAGTAGACCCGAATATAAGTCGAGGCACCTAATTTTATCACAAAAAAACTGGAAAAACTTATTGACTCGAGTATAGGTCTAGGGTGGGAAATGCAGCAGCTACTGGTAAATTTAAAAAATAGATATGGTCGGGCACTATTTGGGGGTCTCTGCCACTGACCCCCCATCTCACCAATCCCAAGGTCTCTGCCACCAACCTCTCCATCCCGCAGCTTGTCCAGCACACCCAGGTTGACTGGCTGTCACCCGCCGAGAGGCAGGGGCCGGCCACCGCCAAGAAAAAAGCAGAGGCAGAGAAAGCAGCTGAAAGGGGGGAGGCAGAGAAGAAGGCAGAGGAGAGCGAAGCAGAGAAGGAGGCTGAGAAAGCGGCTGAAAGGGGGAGGCAGAGGAGAAGGCAGAGGAGAGCGAAGCAGAGGCAGAGAAAGCGGCTGAAAGGGGGAAGGCAGAGAAGAAGGCAGGAGAGAGCGAAGACGGGAGAGGGGGAACGCCACACAAGAATTAAGTGGGACCCTCACTCGCATATAAACCAAGGGGGGCTTTTTCAACACAAAAAATGTGCTGAAAAAGTCGACTTATACACGAGTATATAAGGTAATAATAATGAAAAAGACATAACCATTTAGGGATGTCATCCTCCAGGTTGGACTTTGGGATCCCCAGAAATTACAGCAAGTCTCCAGACTACAAATGGATGCTTTGGATGGTGGACTCTGTGGCATTATATCCTACTGAGCTCCCTGTCTTCCCCAGGCTCCAATCCTAAATCTGCAGGAGTTTCCCAGCCTAGATATGGCAACCTTACCCGCGCCCCCCCCCCCCCATCCAGGGCCAGGGGACCTGGCAACCAGAGGTGGGATTCAAATAATTTAACAACCGGTTCCGGTGGTGGGATTCAAATAATTTAACTGGTTGTTTACAAGCACCACTTTAACAACCAGTTCTGCCAAAGTGGTGCGAACCTGCTGAATCCCACCACTGCTGGCAACCCTACAACCACTCATGGTAATCTAGAGTTTAAAACTGCCAGCAAGCAGAAGAACTAATTAAGTGCCGTCATGAATAAAACTGTTCATGTTTGTTCTGTGACAGTCAGTATGATAACACTACCACAGGAATTATAAGATGGTACAAACCTGTACGCACGCACCATCTCTTAAACACAATGGGCTCGTTTGCAGCTTAATCTCGGAACAGATCTAACAGCATGCCTCTAAACGCTGCTGATAATCTTGCTATCACCCCCCATTCCCTGAAATCAGAATGATATTCCTACTGTGAAGGCATAATCTTTCACAGTGGCAGGGCTGTTAAAGAGACAGGCTAATTCTCAGAGTTGCCATCTGGCAAATTTATGCTCGTATCGAAGTGACTCAGGAGGGCTGCTCAAGATCCCAGGAGCAACAAAGAGAAAGGGAGAGTAAAGTGCTCAGTCGAAAAGTACAGGGGATGGGCTTAAACTCACTGCTGTGAATATTCTGCACATTATTCAAAGTTTTGTACGATGAGAAGTGAAGTTCTGCAGCCAGCATGACTACGTAATTTCTCTTGCAGTTGTGTTAGTATAAAAGGGAAGAGGCAGATCACCCAGGCTTACTCTCAGGAAAGGAACCCCTTAGGATGGCAGCCATCCCCTTTAGGATGAAAGGGGGATTTGTTAGTCACTAGAAATCCTACTCAGCACCAGGTTTAGTGGTATAGTGGTTAACAGCGGCAGACTCTAATCAGGTGAATTGGGTTTATTTCCCCACTCCTACACATAAAGCCTGCTGGGTGACCTTGGGCTAGTCTAAGGTGACCAGATTGTCACCTTTTTAAACCGGGACCCGGGGGGGCATGCACGGGGCCGCAGGAGCACACTGCCTTTTGGGGAGCTCCCCGGCGGGAAAAGGGGAGCGCCCCAGAAGGCAGTGCGGCAGCCTTCCAAAAATCAGGACAGTTAAAAAACCCCGCGGGATGCGGGACAAATTGGTTTAAGGCGGGACTGTCCCGCCAAAAGCGGGACGTCTGGTCACCTTGGGCTAGTCACAGTTCTCTCAGAACTCTCTCAGCCCCCATCTACCTCACGAGGTGTCTATTGTGGGGAGGGAAAAGGAAGGTGATTGTAAACTGTTTTGAGACTCCTTAAAAGCAGGGAAAATGGGATATAAAAACCAACCCCTCTTCTTCTACGATCTGAGTTCAGTCCAGAAGATATTTCTTCGCAACCCATAAGGATTCAAAACAGCATTTATAGACAAACAAATTAGATAGACACAGTTTTCCAAGAGCTGAATCCATTGCCACGTTCTGTTCTTTTCCTCCCTTAGCTGGTACTACACCTCAGCATGCAAACAACGCTGCCCAATAACCAAACAGCAGGTACGAGACAACCGACAAGCTCACGCTACCGTTCCTTCTGTGATACAAGTACCAAGGTGCCTCTTCTAATTTGTTTTCCAGTGAATCATTTCCAGTACCCCCATATGTTCTCCTAACCAGTGGCAGGTGGGCCGCGTTATTGTTTTAGCACCAAGGGGACAAGTTTTCCCAAAGCGATTCTCGGCTTGCAAAGGCAACGTCCCAGTGCCCTCACACTTGGTGTGCAATGCAAGAGGGAAAAGAGATGCCACACACTTCAAGAGAATTCCAGCGCGGAAGCTGCTTCGCAGATACCTCTGAGGAATACTGCTGGGAAATCGCTAGCACTGTAAATTGTCTCAAATATGCACTTAACGTATTTAAAGAGCAATTATGGTATGTTAAATGAACACCAATCAACTGTAAAAACAGCAGTTACAGGGCTTTAATAGGTATATAAAGGAGAAACCCTTACTACCCTTCAATTAATTCTAAATCACACAAGAAGTGTAACTTGAATGCTTATTGCTTATTAATACATAAAGCATGTGTGGCATGTTAAAACATTTAATTAGCATTTTAATAGCAGGCTGAGCATTAAATATCAAATTATTGCTAAAGCACTTGTTGATCTATTTAATCAGCACACTAATGGACCAATAGCATGTGGCGCTAAGGTCAGCATGGAGATGCAGCGCTTGACGCCGGCACTGAGCGTTTTAATAAAAGTTGTGCCCCCATCCTTCCGCTTCACGATGGCGTTGACTCCAAAGCAGAGTCCAGTCCACCATTATTTCAGAGTTCGTCTTAACTTTCCCTGAAAAACTGTTCAAAGGAACAACTGAACACAGAAACTTTGTCCTCATGAGAGATCTCAACTCCGCAGTTGGGGAAAATAGAGCTGAGATCTGCTATGAGTTTGTGTGTCTCCTGTAGCACAGCGACAATTAATGCCTGCCTGAAAATGATTGTGTATATATGACATTCAAGGGAGACTTGAACAATAGATACTGTTGAAAAAAATTGCCGGTGATGTTATTGTGAAAACAGTGGGCTGGCACGGTACATACAAAACTCTGCGGTACGTTTCCTTCTTGTGGCAAAGCGCCAGAGAAAACCTTGAGTTCAGGTTCAGGCACTAGGATTCAAACTTGTGTGCATTTGGAATCTGAGACTTGAGGAACATCAGGAAGAGGGACCGTTTGTAGTCCCTTCCATTCTGCTCAGAATGAAGAAGAAGAGTTGGATTGATATCCCCCCTTTCTCTCCTGTAGGAGACTCAAGGGGGCTTACAAACACCTTTCCCTTCCCCCCTCACAACAAACACCCTGTGAGGTAGGTGGGGCTGAGAGAGCTCTGAAGAGCTGTGACTAGTCCAAGGTCACCCAGCTGGCGTGTGTGGGAGTGTACAGGCTAATCTGAATTCCCCAAATAAGCCTCCGCAGCTCAAGCAGCAGAGCGGGGAATTGAACCCGGTTCCTCCAGATTAGAGTACACCTGCTCTTAACCACTATGCCACGGCTGCTCCTCTGCCTAACACCAGAATGCGAGAGATCCGGCAGACCAGGAGGGGATGTCTTAACTATGATAGGCCAAAGCTGGTTAGGTGACATTCCCTAACTCCGTGGTGGCGAACCTTTGGCACTCCAGATGTTATGGACGACAATTCCCATCAGCCCCTGCCAGTATGGCCAATTGGCCATGCTGGCAGGGGCTGATGGGAATTGTAGTCCATAACATCTGGAGTGCCAAAGGTTCTCCACCACTGCCCCTTCTAAAGGATCCTGAGTCAGGTTTCCTTGCTAGTCTCAGCAATAAGGAGACTCTGGTCTTTCTGGGTTGCAGTTAGCCTTAATGAATAACAGGTGCTGGATTTAAAGGGACCTTCTTATTCCAGCATGCTCAAGGTATTTAGAACTGGATTTTTAGCAAACCAAAAAAGGGGGAAAAAATACCAGGTAACTCGTGACAAAGCATATATAAAAATTGCATAAATACAAACACTCACATAATACCACAATCAGGGAGGTAGGCCAAGAACGGTGCATGCCAACCAAAACAAGGAAGCCCCAAGTAGAGCAATTGTGGCAATCTAGATGCTACTCAGCGTACACCTCAGGAGCAATGTCTTTCCCACCCAGAAAGGGCCAAGGCTGGCAAAAGGCTTCCACCTTCCACCTGTTTATCAAACAGGAGGCGTAGATCCAGGAGGACCCCCAGGCTACGAACCTGCTCCTTTAGGGTGAACACAACCCCATCAGAAACTGTCAAACCTTCCCCTCACCAGAGAGTTGCTCGGATCCCCCTCTCCTCCTCTGCCCAACACCAGGCACTCATGTCCTCCTTCTCTCCCACCCACTGGCACAGATCTCACCTGTTTGTTTGTCCTACCACAAGCCCACGTTGTCTATTCACAAGCCCTTAGCCCAGTGGTGGGATCCAAACATTTTAGTAACAGGTTCCCTCGCCAGCCCCCCCTCAGCAAAGGAGGCAGAGGCGTACTTAGGCAAACCTGAGCCCCAGGCAAAACCTGAGTTGGATGCCCCCCCATGGGCAGCCACCCCACCATGACCCCCCAAAATTGTTTTGCACCAGGTCATTTCTAAATCATCATCACATTATAGAAAATGCCCCAACTCACAAACCTGAACACAGCAATGGTGAAACACACAGGTTCTTCGATAGAGACTGGTGAGATAAAAGGTACGAAAGGCTGAGAATCCATGAATTGCAGTACCTGAAGGGATTAACCCAGTTCAGGGAGTTACATTATTAGCCGCAATTGCTATATGGAACCTTCAAGTTCACAGGCAGTATGCCTCTCGGGGAGGTGAGGGCGTGGAGATGGAAAAGCGGACCCAATTGGTAACCCCCTCTCGGCACACACAAATAATTAGTAACCCACTCTCGGGAACTGGCGAGAACCTGCTGGATCCCACGTCTGCCTTAGCCCTTTCCCCAGTGGCACCGGACAGGGCATGGAACTTGGGTAGTGAAACACAGGTGAGTGAGCGGGCAGGTGTGCCTGTAGCAGTACACCTGCCAGAAAACCTGGGCCCCAGCAGCTGGCCTACCTCAGGGTATGCTGATGCCAGTCTTGCTGCATAGTGTCCTGCCGGTTCATTGGGCACTGTCTTCATGCTTCCAAAGCATGGTCAAAGATTACCTGGTAATGTAATATCTGGATATGTCCCCAACTTAAATCTCTATATATTGTTATTGAAAAAGTCTTGAAAAAAACAGAGAATCCACAGACTGCCCACAAGCATGTTGGGAAAACGCTTGGGTTGCCAAGCTTGAAAGATATGTCAAAGTTAGGAAGATATCGCAGTCGCTTTCTTTCTAAGTATATAACAGGTTGGATCCCATGGAGCCGTTCCACCAGTTGTTGCTTTCCTACGGTTGCGAACTGAAGGGCCAAATTAAAGAGGACTTGACCTGGGGCGTACAGACTGCTGCGGTGGTTAAGAAGGCCCAGCAAAGACTGTACTATCTGAGACTTTTAAGGAAACAACAACTGAATGGAAAACTCCTGGTGTCCTTTTACCGCTGTGCTATAGAGAGTGTCTTAACCTACTGCATCTGTGCATGGTTCTCCAGTTGCACAGTGGCAGATAGGAAGGCTCTCCAAAGGGTGATCACTACTGCACAGAGGATTATCGGCTGCCCTCTCCCCTCCTTGGAAGAACTCTATAATTCCCGAAGCCTAAAGAAAGCCCAAAATATTCTGAGAGACCCGTCTCATCCAGCACACTCTCTTTTTGAACTGTTACCATCCGGCAGACGATACAGGTCTATCAAAACTAGGACAAAGAGGCTTAGAGACAGCTTCTACTCTAGAGCTGTGGCTATGCTGAACTCCGCGGCTCCGTGTTGATGTGTTTGGGGCTGTGTAGGGATGGGTGGAGGAAGGGGAAAGTGAGGATGGGGCATGAGTCTGAAATTGCGTGCATCGAGGAATGCTGCTGTAAATTTTGTT
The DNA here is from genome assembly GCF_021028975.2 of Sphaerodactylus townsendi. Taxonomy (NCBI): domain Eukaryota; kingdom Metazoa; phylum Chordata; class Lepidosauria; order Squamata; family Sphaerodactylidae; genus Sphaerodactylus; species Sphaerodactylus townsendi. The sequence continues at coordinate 107,764,989 of NC_059431.1, read as the reverse complement.
GTGCGTGCACAATGACAATAAAATGCTTATGAAGGATGGGAATTTCCTGGAGTTGGGGGAGGGCAGGGTATAATGACATAGAATCCACCCTCCATGGGAACTGATGTCTGTAGTCTGAAGATTTGTTGTAATTCTGGGAGATCTCCAGGCCCCGACTGGAGGTTGGCAACCCTCTGCTTTCCTCCAGCACAAGGTGGAATCAGGAGAAAGGTCTTGGTGCCCAAGTGATTGCTGCCATTACTGGAATGGATATGTGAGACCCAGCCTCACAAGCACCCGAGAACTAATAGATAGAAAATCAGCCCAAACTGCCCCAAACTGCACTTCAATGCAAAAGAAAGCTTTACCTGCCACATTTCTGCCCATCGTTTAGCGGTTAAGGACGCTGGATCCCTGCCAAGTGAAGAACTATGTGTCGCTCTTGGCCAGTGCTTTTTTGCCCGGACAAAGCGACTTTCACCTTAAAGCACTGTTCTGATGTATGGAAGCTGACAACTTGGACTAGATCCACTTGATTTTATCCGCAAACTGATCGGAAATTCCCCCTAATCCAATTACTTGGTAAATTAAATCAAATCACATGCTATCAGTGATAGGAAAGAAGACACACTGCAAAAAAAAGAAAGAAGAAGAACTATTAACTTAATTGAGACAGGGTTGCCAGGTTGCAGCTTGGAAAATCACCCTGCTCCTCAGCAGCTTTCTGGCTGCCAAAGGTGTCGCTCCAGTTCTTCCTTTGGCCCCAAAGCCCATTTTCTAGTCCCAACTATCACAGGGCTTGTGCCACAGGCCAGGCCTAGGGTTGCTCACTTCTAGGTGGGGGCTGAAGATCTCTTGGGATTACGACAAATCTTCAGACCGCATAAATCACATGTATTTATTATTTATTTAAAACATCTATTGTACTTCTCCTTGAGGAAATGGCTGCTTTGGTATTATACCTCCTTAAGGTCCCTTTGCTCCTTAAACCACACTCCTCCCTGCTCCCCGCTCAAATCTCCAGGTGTTTCTGAAGCCCCTAAACCGATAAGGTGATGGGACCAGAGAAAGAACGAGCAGAAGAAACCACCTCCGTATCATCTTTTGTGGCAGCGTGACTCTTAAAGAGAGAAGGTGATTTCCTAGGTTGCTGATTTCCTACACCTTAAAACTTGTGGACATTCCTGTACCTTTAACAGCTGTGTGGCGCTGGCTAGCAAAAATTCAGCAGGTGAAACTTGTCCTACCACATATGCGACAAGCTGCACTTGTGGAATTTCTGCCAGGGAGTCTCCTGTGAAAAGAGTAGAAAAATAGTTTGCAACTGTACTGCTGGCAATGAAGAGCCTTCACCTACTCCTGGCTATACTTCTCTGCACATCCCCAAAATATGGGAAATCGTTCAACCAGCCAACACAGGAAAATATCATATTTGGATCCTGAAAGTTCAAATGACATTTCAACATCAACACCATTGTTACTTTGTCTGAGGTTTTCCTAGCTGGCTGGGCCAGGGCTACATTTTCTCCCTCTTCCACTGCAAGAGGTAGAGATGCCAGCCTCCACGTAGGACCTGGGGACCTGGAATGACAGCTTGTCTCCAGATTATAGAGATCAGTTCTGGAGAAAATGGATGCTCTGGATTGTGGTACTCCACTGAGGTCCCTGCCCTATCCAGGCTCCATTTACAAACCTCCAGGAATTTCCCAACCTTGATTTGGTAACTCTCTTCCCTCCCCACTATCTCCTGCTAATAGATAGATAGATAGATAGATAGATAGATAGATAGATAGATAGATAGATAGATAGATAGATAGATAGATAGATAGATAGATAGATAGATAGATAGATAGATAGATAGATAGATAGATAGATAGATAGATAGATAGATAGATAGATAGATGGATGGATGGATGGATGGATGGATGGATGGATGGATGGATGGATGGATGGATGGATGGATGGATGGATGGATGGATGGATGGATGGATGGATGGATGGATGGATGGATGGATGGATGGATGGATGATAGATAGATAGATAGATAGATAGATAGATAGATAGATAGATAGATAGATAGATAGATAGATAGATAGATAGATAGATGTGGATTCCACACAGCATATTTATAACATGTTGCAATCGTTATAAATGAACTCATTTTCCATTTATAAAAAAGGGGAAACGAATTCATTTATAACGATTATAACTCATTATGAATATGCTGTGCGGAATCCACTATACAGTGGAAGCTCGGTTTTTGTTGGTAATCCGTCCGAAAAGAATCGATGAAAACCGAAACCGATGAAAACCGAGGCAAACTTTTCCATAGGAATCAGTGTAAATCCAATTAATCCGTTCGAGGCACTCCAAAAAACATACCATAAACACAGTTTTTTGGTTAATAAACATAGTGTTTAATGCTGAAAACAGTAACAAACAATAACACTAGGACCAGCTTCAGAGCCAGTGGACCAATGTCACACCTGAAAGCTGTGCAAAGAGGTCTGTTTCTGACGCCTCTTTAAGATTTGTCTGAAATGGGGCAAGACGTTGTCATTAAACAAGTTGCAGACACAGCCTGCAACAGCTTTGCCCAGGTGATTTTTCTCCACAAACCCCTGCACCTTATTGCAAATCAATGAAAATCGAGGTAAATCGATGAAAACCGAGAGAAATTTTTCACTGAAAAAATCGATGAAAACCGAAACCGATGAAAACCAAAGGCAATGAAAACCGAAGTTCCACTGTAGTGGCTGTGAGTTCCTCAAGCTAGCCTGCTTTTTGTGTGAAGAAATCTCTTCACTGTCCCGAATGTATTTCATTAGCCGAATCTCCTGTATAAACCCAGGGCTTCCCTGCAGAGAGGCCCTGGCATCTGGACATGGCCCACCCACCCTAATGAAAGGAGGAGAAGGGGAGGGAGGGAGGGAGAGGAGGGAGGGGAAGAGGCCCTGGCATCTGAACATGGCCCATCCACCCTAGCAGAAGGAGGGGGAGGAGAGGGAGGGGAGGGGTAGTATGCAAGGGAAAGGGAGGGAGTGGAGGGAGTGGTGGCATTCAAAGGAGAGGAGGAAGGGGGAGGGGCCTGGCATCTGGACATGGCCCACCCACCCTAGCCTTGGGAGGGGGAGGGGTGGCATGGAAGGGAAGGGGGTGAGGGAGTAGAGGGGAGAGAATGAGGGGTGGCATGCAAGAGAGGGGAGGGGGCCCGGCACCTGGACATGGCCCGCCCACCCTAGCAGAGGGAGGGGAAGGAGAGAGAGGGGAGGGGTAACAAGCAAGGGAAGAGGAGTGAGGGAGGGGAGGGAGGGAGGGGTGGCATGCAAGGGAGGGGAGGGAGGGGGCCGACATCTGAACATAGAGGTAGATAGATATATAAATATAGATAAAAATAGATACAGCTATATATAGAGAGAGCGTTATATGTTATATAGTTATACTTTCAATATAGTCATTGAAATGCATATCAAATATCAACATGTCACATTTCCCTTTCTTTCCGAGCCCTTGGTTTTCCCTTTGCCTACATTGCAAACAAATAGAAACTGCCTTCTGTAACCACTTCCTCCTCAAAAATTCTTTTCATCGGAGACCAAAGGTGACAATTAAGCTTTGGGCTTAGCTACTTCAGGGCTGCCGGAGGGAAAACAAACAACAGAGACCTTCTTATCAGGCCTTTCAAACTGAGCTCCCTTTCCTCTCCCTCTCAGGGACCTCTGTCCTTTCTAATATCATCTCCCCTACCCCCTATTCCTTGGGGCTCTTTTCTTTCCTGAAGCCCCAATAACTTATCCAAAAAGAACAGAAAGTTACCCTGTTTAGAAAAGCAGCAAAGAGGAACTTTGGAGCTAGGAAGACACAAGAAGAAGAAGAAGAAGAAGAAGAAGAAGAAGAAGAAGAAGAAGAAGAAGAAGAAGAAGAAGAAGAAGAAGAAGAAGAAGAAGAAGAAGAGTTTGGATTTATATTCCCCCTTTCTCTCCTGTAGGAGACTCAAAGGAGCTTACAATCTCCTTGCCCTTCCCCCCTCACAACAAACACCCTGTGAGGTAGGTGGGGCTGAGAGAGCTCCGAGAAGCTGTGACTAGTCCAAGGTCACCCAGCTGGCGTGTGTGGGAGTGCACAGGCTAATCTGAATTCCCCAGAGAAGCCTCCACAACTCAAGCGGCAGAGCTGGGAATCAAACCCGGTTCCTCCAGATTAGATACATGAGCTCTTAACCTCCTACGCCACTGCTGCTCCTTCTTCCATCTTCACTTCAAAAATCCTCCACACAGAAGATGTCAGCAGAATCAGAGCTCCTCAAAATCTTTACTTGAGAAGTAAAAAAATATATATCTCTTGCTCATCTTCGTTTTAGAGGGACCACTGGGAAATATCATTTCTCCAAATATTGCTACAGAAGAAAAGGTCCCAAAAGAATTCCCCAAGTCTGTTGGGCCACTTATAACTTCCGATGTTTACGGATACAGAGCAATTGAGAGATTTTAGGTCTGGCTTCTCTTCCAGTTCTTTGAGAGGGGGGAAAACCCCTCTTTGAACTGTTCCTGGGATTTATTGGACTCCCCAATTTAAACGAAACATGTCTCCTCTCAGCAATCCAAACATTATGGGCGTATTTTGGTTTTGGAAATCTCAGATACGTACAAGTGAAATTAATTTGTAGTAATATCACAAGTCATTACTCTTGAGCTGTGGCTGGTGTTTACAGTTACACTTGGCTTATTCTTACAAATGTAGCACTCGCCAATATTTTACCTATGCAGCGTATACGAATATTATTATGCTTCATTGTTTTTTTCTTTTATTGCTGACCATATAAAATATGGCCCTAGCAGTTATTTTGCCAACAAAATAAACCGCTTCGCTATCCATAGACCCAACAATTTAGTTCTAAAAGCTTTCTTTGCAAATACCAGGCCTTCTCCTTGTTCATTGTAGCTGAAACAAACAGATGCCAATCAATTGACCTCAGCAAAAAGTAATATATAATTTGGGTGCTAGAGAATGACTCATGCATTTAATACAAGCCCTTTCTTTATCATTTCTGCTAACATTTTCACTGGAATTGTGCTTTTTACATTTGCAATGTGCCTGCTTAATTGAGAATCTTAGAATCTCATTTTGCAAAATGTCTTTTTGGATGCGAATCAAGAGCATACCTCTTTCCCAGAAGAAATTAGCCACTTGTACACAGAGTTCTTTCCATCTCTGATTGATGCTATATGTAATTACGGTTTCCTTTTTGAAATTTGGGCATGTAATAGTTTGTATCATTTTCTAGGAACAACAGTGATGCACAAGAATCTCACAGTGTATTTCTAAGCAAAGGTAGACCCTTCTAAACCCAATTGACTATAATGAACTTAGAAGGGTGTAACTCTGTTTAGGATTGCACTGTAACATTTTATTATTGGGTAGCCTACAGTCAACTGGACCACATAAATCTCACTGGAGACAAAAGGTGCTTTGTAGAACTGGTCTAAGGCCCCTTCCACACATACAGAATAATGCACTTTCAATGCACTTTGAAGCTGTGTGGCATAGCAAAACCCACTTGCGAACAATTGTGGAAGTGGATTAAAAGTGGATTATTGTGCATATGCGGAAGGGGCCTGAGACTTACTAGTTGTAATAACATTGAGCACTTATAGGTTGCTACTAAATATTCAAAACATTTAACATATATTACTTCTGTAATCCCTGAAAGAATAACCCTGTATTAGAATAGTAAATATAGTACATTTTCAAATGTACATTTGACTGGTTACTCACCCTGAACATATGTGGGAGGGCAGTATATAAATCTAAAATATATATAAAGTATGTCTGTATTACTGATGGGGGTAATAATGCTGAGCGAATATGGTTTGCCTAGGACCAACACTGGCAGTGGTGAACTTTTGAGTTGGACATACTAATCCTTTCCATGACTTAGTTCCAAAGACTGGAGTGAGAGCACATTCCAGCTTTAGGATATAGGCAGTTAATTACATACTATTTAATAATTTAATTAATTTGATACCCCACCCTCCTCAGCCTCAGGGAGGCTAACATCCATGATTACAAAAACATTAAAACTATGAATAACAAATTTCAATTAATAACCTTCAGTATAAAATTTCTCAGTGGCGATTTAATAGATCGACATTGCCCACCCAAGGAAGGGACGCAAGTCTGGGTCAATATAGCTCTTTATACTTATGCAGTATCAATTATAAGCCCAGCAAAACATTTGTTATTAAGCTCTGTGAAAACTGCTTAATATCAGGCAGAGTTCTGATGTCCACCCGCAGAGCATTCCATGTAGGAACCAAAGCCAAGAAGGCTCTGATTTTGGTGGAAGTCAACCATATGTCTTTGGGCCCAGGAATCACTGAAGATTTCTGCCAGAGGACCACAGAGTCCTCCATGGGCAGTATGGGGAGATGTGGTCCTGACAGTATGACAATCCCAGACTGCTCGAGGCCTCAAAAGGTTAACACCAGAATCTTGAAGATGATCCAGAATTCAACTGGTAACCAGTGCAGCTGATAAGAGTTCAGGTCTTATGTGCTCCGTCTACAGAGTCCTGGTGAGCACTCTTGCAGCCACATCCTGGGGCCAACTGCAGTTTCCGGAGCAGTCTCAGGGGCAGCTGAGTCTGGAGGTGATCACTGCATGGACCACTGTGGCAAGGTCTGGGAGGGACAGAGAGGGGGCAACTCCTTGGCCTGACGGAGGTGGAAAAAGGCCAATTAAGCCGTGTGTGTAACTGTTCGCGGTCCTGCATACCTGAGGGACCACCTCTCCCCATATTGCCCCGGTAGGCCCCCCGCTCCTCGGAGGAGGACCTACTCGTGATCCCTGGCTCAAAAATGATCAGGCTGGCCTTGACGAGGGGCAGGGCCTTTTCAGCCCTGGCCCCTACCTGGTGGAACAGGCTCCCTAGGGAGATCAGGGCCCTGCGGGACTTACAGAGTTTCCGCAGTGCCTGCAAGACTGACCTGTTCCACCAGGCGTTTGGCCAGCCTGGTTAAAAATACATCTACCATGTCATCTGGCCTCCCGTGGGCACAAAGGGGGGGGGAGGGGGGTAGCCAGACGCCATCCACATTTTAAAATGGGTTGTTTTTATGTAATTAATATTTAAATTATGTTTTAATGTATGTTTTAACCTTGTTGTGAACCGCCCTGAGCCCTCAGGTGGAGGGCGGTATATAAAATTAATAATAAAAAAATACATAAATAAAAACCTGGGCCTCCATGCTACACAGTATGGTACAGGGAAGCTGATGAAAATAGCATTCCCCGTTGAATTTGGAATCAATCAGACTGCATTTCGGGGGAGGGGGAACTAAAGCTCATTGGAACTGGCAGCAGCCCTATGCTGATGTCTGTGCCCACTGCACTGTGCAAAGTGCAGAGTTGAGCCATTATGGTGTTGGCCCGCTGTGCAGTGGCCAAACCTGAAAATTGGCTCCAGAGTGGAGGGTGTCTTTAGAGGTGATCCACAAGTGTCTTTAGAGGTGATCCTGGAGACAGAGCCAATATTAATCAGCTCCCATTTCTTACAGGCCAGGAATGCCACCGCCCAGCAGTGGAGACTTACACCACCAAACGTTTGGCATAACTCACTCCCCACAGTGGGCTTTCCTGTGGTGCCTGCACTGTGGGCGTCTCCTCTGGTGCCTGCACAGTGGGCTTCTCCTCTGGTGCCTGCACTGTGGATTCCCTTTGGAGGCAGGACGGAGAGACTGTTCCCAGCCACTGCTCTACTGCCTCCAGACAGGGCTACCTGAACCTGTTGCTAAACATGTATTTCTCCACTTCCACACATAGCAGCCAATATTTTGCAGTGACAATGGGGAAACCTTGCGTAATTGCACAATACAGTGGAACCTCGGTATTCGTTGGTAATCCGTCCGAAAAGAATCGATGAAAACCGAAATCGTTGAAAACCGAGGCAAACTTTCCATAGGAATCAATGTAAATCCAATTAATCTGTTCTAGGCACTCCAAAAAACATACCAAAAACACATTTTGGGTGAATAAACATAGTGTTTCATGCTGAAAACAGTAACAAACAACATCACTAGGACCAGCTTCAGAGCCAGTGGACCAATGTCGCACCAGAAAGCTGTCCAAAGAGGTCTGTTTCTGACGCCTCTTTAAGATTTGTCTGAAATGGGGCAAGACGTTGTCATTAAACAAGTTGCAGACACGGCCTGCAACAGCTTTGCCCGGGTGATTTTTCTCCACAAACCCCTGCACCTTACTGCAAATCGATGAAAACCGAGGCAAATCAATGAAAACTGTTTGTGTGTGTGGGGGAGCCTGCTGCAGGCAAGGCCTTGTTTTTGCACCCCCCCCACCTCTATCGGAGGGGGGGGGGGCGGGGCGGCGCAAAAGCAAGGTCTTGTCCCCGGGTGCAGCTTTATGCTTGTCCACCTCTTCAAGACTACTGAGGTGAATGATTTGGTTCTTCAGACTAATGTTTATTGGAATAATCAATTTTACAGCTGGAGTTCATGTCTTCTAAGTTCCATATGTTTCAGTCAACTTTAGTTTTGTCATTGAAATTAATGAGACATAGTACAACCATGAGCATATTTACTCAGAAGGAGGCCCCAGTGGGTTCAGTGGGATTTTGCCCTAAGTGAGTCTGTACTGAACAGTGCCCTTTGAAGAGTTTTATGTTGAATATATCTGGTCCTGTGCAAATAAAGTGTTATTAGCTATAATGTCTTTTGAGTTTCTGCAAAATGGAGGTAATTTTTAAGAAGAGGATACAAACCTTTTGATGGAAAAAAAAACCCAGCAAAGCATGAAAAGTATCAACAGCTCGTTACTTTCAGGGATTTTTCTTAACTAAATGAGAAGTCAGGAAATCTCCCCCCCCCCTATTATTTGGCTTTGAAACAAGATTAAAGAAAAAAGAGAGGTGAGGGGCTTAATGCTTAATTCCCAACTGGATAGAACCATACACACATTTGCTTTTGAAAATTCTTTATTCATTTTCTTTTTGCCTTAAAAAAAGTTATCAGTGCAACATTTCAGAACTTCCACTCCTTTCACCAAACACTGAGCAGTAGTTAATTTTAATTAGGAAATACTGAGTTCTGGAGCCAGTGGGTTATCATTTTGCTATTTATTTCCTTCTGTCAAACTCTGAAAAAGTCCTCTGTATAAATTAAACAAATGAAAAAAAATGTTATTCTCAATCCTAGGTCATCATTACAGCCAACAGAATCATAATAATGCATCTAAAATATGTGTCCACAATATATCAAGGTATACATTTGGGAGGGGTAAAAAACACAACAAAAATATGACATTCTAGGCTTGTTAAAAAGGATAATGGTCCCATATATTTATTAACAGGTTAGCAAAAAAACAAAACAAAAACAAGTCCAATGGATTACAATATTTACATGTTATTTGAAAATAGTGATAAAAGCATGTCACAATCATTTAATTCTTTTTTTCATCTTTTTCATTTTTGGTAACCATTACAAACACCCAATCCAGGTATGGAACTGTTTAAATACATTTGAAATGAGGCCAATTTAAAAAAAAACATACAGACACAAAAATGTGTATTTATACTTGTCCTTCCAAAGTGTTTTCCACATGACTTTCCCTCCCTTCAAATAAAAGCAAAACCCCCACCTCCCACACCCCCCCAAAATATGAATCCTCAAAATCAAAACACCATGCTTTTCAAGTAGCACTTATTCCACAAATGCAACAGTATTGTTTTCTTTTCTTTCTCGCCATCAATTCGAAAAGAAGTTCTGTTGGGACACCTGACTTCTCAGCAGCTTCCTTCCTTCCTTCCTTCCTCTTCCCCTCCCCTCCCCTCCCCCCCTTATCCTCGAAGTTTAAAACAAAGCCAAACAAAAAAATATGAAAAAGAAAAACTAACCCAAAGAGAGACATGCATTTCTAAAACTAGGATTCAGTCAAGTACTGTCTAATTTTTTGGAAAGATACCCCTTTGTTCACAATCAGACCGTTACCCACAGGGTCTGTCTCTTCCGTTTCATATTCACACACATACACACACACAAAAAAAATGTTCTTTGCGTGAATAAGGAACTGGGAGCTCAGATTCCATGCGTGTAGATTCCTATTTAATGCTACGCTGTTCCCCCTCATGCGAAGAGCTAATGGGAGGCAATACAAACAGTTTAACTCCCCATCTTGAAATCCGCCGAGAGGATTCTCCAGGCCCCAACGCTTACGGAGCTCGGTCACCTCAGGCTCGCGGACGTGTTCATCAACTCCCTCCCCTCCGTCCCTCCCCCGTCGCACCGAAACAAGACACGCCACATATAAAAGGGAAAAAAAAGGCAACCGTTCTTAAAAACCAAAATAATAATCAGTGTGAGATGTTAAATTTGACGAGCAACAGAATGATTATGAGGACCCTTTTGACTGGTCCGCAACCTGCATAGCTGTGCTGTAAGTTTGGTTCTTTAGTTTAATGGGTTTTTTCTTTTTTTTTCTTTTTCTTACAAAAGTTACTTCTTTGCTATTTCCACATGTTTAAAACTAAACAAAGAAAGAAATATTCTATTCACAAGAACTAATCCTCTTTCCCCCACCCCAGGTTTCCTGGGGGTGGAGGAAATAACGTTACTTTACATGAAAAAAAACACAACAACTTAATTGTGCTGTATTGTAATCCCTCAGGCTGAGTGAACGGAGACACAGGGCCAAACAAAAACGGCACGGAGTCAGTCACATGAGTCTATCAAAAAAGGAACCCTAAAATCATAGCCAAATGCTAACAAACAGCTTACCTGGAATAAAAGATGACAAGTCACAGACAGGTATCTAGGAATTCTCTCTCTTTTTTGTAATTTTTTTTACTAAAATAATTAAAAAAATCACAGTATTTTAAGAAATAAAACCCCCGCAGGGATTTCGAGCACAATTTTGTTTTCCTTTCTTTTAAAACTTTGTGGTTTTTTAATTTTTCTTCCATTCACTATCTGGCCCAGCAGTCAGTCAGTCAGTCTCTCTCTCTCACTCTCTCTCTCTACATTTAACCACAATGACAACAGGTAGTACTGACAAATGCAGAGATTTGTATTTTTTTTTAAAATTTCCCTTGGTTAATTCTGAGGTACTAGGAAACAGGTGACTGTTTTAAGCAAAAAAAGCAGTTTTTATTTTTGTTTTTCTTCTTTTTTCTAAAGCGTTGGTCAGTCATTCAGTCTGGAAAAGCGTAATATGTATATTAAAACTAGAAAAAAAAGCGCCCCAACTTGTGCGCTTAAGAGTTGTCCCTCCTGTACTTCTTCCATCCTCATGACACCTTCCATTCTTGAAACAATCCGAAGTCTCCATGGCAAAGCACGTTGGCATTAACACGAGGAACACTGGGGAGGTTGCTTCTCAAGTTCAAATGAACGGAACTTCCCATTGTCAAAATCCAGAACAGCCGCAGCGATGTCGCGAAAGTCACATTTTTCATCGCCCTCACTTAAATAAATTTAATATATGTACACACACACACACACACACACACACACACACACACACGCACACGCACACGCACACACACACAGGTACCAGTGCTTTGAAAATAGATCATTCAGTCCTAAAAGCAGCTTTGAGTCTTCCTTGTCCCCCTCCCTGCCCTCTCCCATTGATCACTGTTGAAGTAGGTTGTTTGAAATCACGCCAGGTGTTCATTCACTTTCAGCCTCCGCATTCTCTTGGAGTGATTTATCAGCAGCAGCAACAATACAGACAGCAGTGTCGTTCTGGTGGGAAAAGTCTACCACTATTTCCGCGCTGCTCTCCATCTCTTCTGCCAATGGTACCTTAACGTTGTCCTCCATGCTTTCTTTCAGCTGGCCGTCTTCAGCAATCACTCGCTTGGTTTCATTCAAGGCCCTGGAAATCCAGTGAGCAGAGAACGAGATGTTTAGACACAGAAACATCACCCGATTTCAACATCTCGCTTGCGGACCTAACCAGACCACTTTCCACAGATCCTGCTAAATGACATCAGTGTTTATATACACTTCGCTGTTTCTGATGGACTAAGTTATCTAAGGCTGATTAAACACTGGCACTGTGCCCTGCAGGGAGCAGATGGTTCCTGTGGGGCAGAGATTCTTGTACTGCCATTAAAATTGCGTCGCCAGAGATCCCTGATGCCCCTCTGTTTGCAAGAGCAGGGGAGCCGTGAAGTTTCCCTCTTGCTGCGGGGTTTTGCTCCTTTCGGGTGGCTCCAAAGGCAATAGGTTTGCTCATTAAAAGCCCTTTAAAGGTAATATCAACATTGCTTATATCGATATTGTGGAGGCTGCTTTCGTGGCTTTTGAATTTTAAGGGGAAAGCATGACGTCCATCCCTGAAAGGGGGGGGGGTGAGACCTTCCACAATCTTTGAGCAATGTGGGGGCAAGCAATTGCGAGCTGTGCAGCACACAGTGGGGCAGCTCCTCGTGTTTAAACAGGGAAATGCAAGGGGACCCCACTGTGGAGGGAATGCAGAGGTAGGAGCCCCGTGGAAAGTGCTTCATGTACAATGGGCCTCAGAGAAGCTAAAAGAAAACACACAGTTGCTGTCCCATGACCTTGGTTTGCAGGAAGAGTGTAGCACTCAAGATTAGAATACAGAAGCTGGTCACCCCTGATTTCAGAATTCCGAAACTAGGACTACATGCACTTTGGGCTAAGAACAATAAAGCACTGGGAATTCTGTGCCAAGGTAACCCGTATTCCGCAACAAGAAAAATAAGCTTACATTATCTGTATAAATTATGCAAATCAAGCACGTTCAAATAATTTTCCTGCTTCTTCTAATCAGAGGCCCCTTCCGCACGGAGGCGGAAGGGGTTGGGTCGGCGGTTCCAGAACCGGCTGGGACGGTCCCAGAACCGGCTGGGCCGACGGCGCCGCGGAGCGCCGTCGCCCGGCCGACCCGCCTCTTCCCCGTCCTTCCCCACTCACCTTGTCGGAGGACAGCGAGGGAGGGCCTTCAGAGGCCAGCAGGGCGACGACGGCGACGAGGTGAGTGGGGAAGGACGGGGACAACAGTGCATTCCCGGCGGTGCCGTTCGCACCGCGCCACCGGGAATGCGCTGTATTCCAAAAACCTCCCTCCAGGGAGGCTGCCCTGGGGGAGGGGGAAGGGAGCCAGGTTGGCGCTACTGTGTTTCGGCAGCGCCGCCTGTGTGAACGGCTCCCTGGGGACGGCGTTTTTGCCATCCCCAGGGCATCGTTATTGCCCCGTGCGGAAAGGGCCAAAGAGAGATTTTGAATGAACTATTCAAAGCCATAGAACCCCTTCTGTGGCTATTACAAATCCAAATTAGTACACCCCCTATCAAATTCCCCATTTCTTTCATTCTTCCTTTCTCACTTTTGCTTCAGTTGTCTGCCCCGCCATTTCCCTTGACTACTTCCACCTCCTTTCCCCCATGTAGTTCCATTTATGTCTGCATTCCTAGGCAGCTGCTTCAAAAAAACCTTCAATGGCCAGAGCCGGCGCTTTAGGCTGCGGGTGATATCTTAATCAGCAAACCAACGACCAGTTTTTCCCCATGTTGGAAGGGACTCATCTTCAGTATTTCTTCTTTCACTCTATACACAGTGGAGGGGAAGATATGGGAGCGACCATATCCTTTACAGAAAAGCTGTTCTTAAACCAACTTACATGCCATGCCTCAATACATGCCTCTCCCATTCAGAGCCTTCGGCAAACGATCGACCGCAAAATTCACATGGGAACCGTTTTTCTGGAGGTCCGTTCTCTGAGAATCTCATGGACTCTGCGGGAAAACAGAGAATAGGTCAGCCTTTGCTAAGAGTCCTGATATTTCTTCTTTAAAAACCAGAACATGCAGCTTCCTTTGAAATTCCCTGGAATGAAAACAGGCAGCTCCTCTTACAGAAAACAAAAAGAGAGAGAAATTCAAAGTGTAAAACTTAATTAGCTAATACCACTACCCTAAGTATGATCATTAAGCTATACACAAATCAGGATTCATTAAGCAAGTGTGACGCTTAACAGCTCCCATTTAGGTACAGATAAAGAGCCAAGTTTTCATCTAATGGAAACTGAGAAATATTTAACATTTGGTAAAATGTGTTACCTTGTGCGTATGCTTTATCACTTGCTTCTCCTGCATCAAAACGTAGCCAGTCAGCCATTAGCCTTATGTCTACATTTTCCATTTGATGCCTGCTCTTGTTCTAAATTATTCTTTTTCTTATTAGTTTTGAAATGCAATTCTAGGTTCAAGAATATATTCCTTGCTACTACTGAAGAAAACCTGGCTATTTTAAGGGGTTGCAGATCTATAACACAGTAGGTCTCAGCATTCAGACAACAGTTTTGGATGTAACAACAAATGAATATAAACATGAAACACTTCCAACATCTTGGTAACTCCATCTTGTGTAAAATAAATGCTCCTCATTTCCAGATGATGATGAAGAAGAAGAAGAGGAGGAGGAGAAGTAGTAGTTTGGATTTATACCCCACCTTTCTCTCCAGTAAGGAAACTCAAGGTGGCCTACAAGCTCCTTTCCCTTCCTCTCCCCACAAAAGGCACCTTGTGAGGTAGGTGGGACAGAGGGTGTTCTAAAAGGTGGCTAGTCCAAGGTCATCCAGAAGGAATGTATGAGTGGGGAAACACATCTGATTCACCAGATAAGCCTCTGTGGAGGAGTGCAGAATCAAACACGGTTCTCCAGATTAGAATCCACCTGCTCTTAACTACTACACCACGCTGGCTCTTCAGAGTTTAAGGGAGAGAGATCAGTGTGACACAAAACTGTCACGCAACTGAACAGGAAGCATGAGACACGTGCACCTCCTGACTTTCCAGTGTGATAGACAAAGTGTCCCTCTGTCACCTTGCCCCACCCAGTTTCAATCCAAACATCAGATGAAAGTCAATCACTTGACTTGCTTGCTTTCTACAGTAGATGGAGACTTAAACAAAAAAGGGAGGGAAAGAATTCTAGTTTTCTCCCCATTATGGTGTGAACTTACAGGTCAGGGACATGCTAGAAAGGGAGACACAGTTACTGGTTGTGGCTGCTTTCAGCGCTGGGGTTTTAGACGGCCATCCAACCCCCGTTGAAATAAATGGGAGTTTTGCCAGTGGCTTTCATCCGACATGGACTGCAGCCACAGATTTCCTAAACACAAGATCTCCAACTAGACACATGCATGACAGAGCTGAACAAAGCGTTTCATTAATCTGGATATGCCCTTGCCAGTCACGAATGTGGTCATGATCCAGCCAAAGATTGAGCACTCCTTTGTCCCAGTGAGCTAATTATGTGCTTAAACCTCTCCTATTGACTTAGGAGAGCTAGATCACGCCCAGCCAGCATAACTGAGCACCCACACGGCACCCTGAAGGAACAGTGACCGTCCCATGAGGAGGCTCCTATGTGAACAAGGGCAAAGGCCACCAGACAAAAGATGAAGTTTTTTTCCCCCTCACAAAATTAAGATGATCACCACACAGGCCATTAAAAATAATTGCTTGGACTATCTCGCTTGATTCTTTTCACTGAAAATGAGACGGCGCCATCTGTTCCGAGCATTAATTCTTTAGTGGGGATTATCTTGAGCAAGAAAACAACAGAATGCCAATGCCTTTGCCTTCCCAGAGTCCTCTCAAAGTACATAATGAAAGAAATGGGGATTTTGCTTCATTTATTACTGATCTCTGCTTGCCTCATTTCCACATTTGGTTATAATGTACACAGCTCATGAGCCAACTTAAGCTACTGACAATCACACACACAAAACACGCACAGTGCCTGCCCTGCCCCCCCCCAAAGCTGGCTTCAGCACTGAGAAGCTACGCCATCACTGTCGGCCCAGAGCATTCCAGCCTTTCATTGGCTGATGGCGGAAAAATATCTATCAAGGAGCATACATCAGAGATTTTTGTCCTCTCGATGCTAAAAGCATCTTTTCATAAACTGCTGATCTTTATCCGCTTAAGGATGTCACAGCTTGGTCCTTGAACAGAGTAAATCTGAAACAGAACTGGGCCGGGGGAGGCAAGGCCTGAAGTTTTAGGCTGAAAACCCTAAATTCCGCTATTGAAAATTAATTATTTGCATACATTCACTTCAGTTTACATATTTTTACACAAATGGCAGAAGTGCACAAGTTTGCCTTCCTTCGACCGACACACTCCTGAATCTAGAGTTCTGTCTGCAGTTGTGTTTTTCTCCCCAGCACAGAAGGAAATAAGTTGGATGAGGAGGTGACTGTGGTTCATGAAGAATATCAATAGCTTTTATCCATGGTGGCTAACAATGATGCTCAAAAGCAACTGGTTATCGCATAATGGAAAATACATTTAAAAAAGTAGAAACTGAAAACTTGTGCAGCTTAGTAGCTAAAAAGTTATAAATCAAGATGGTCTTCCATTCAGATTTCTCCTCTGCCTCTCTAGGGATCATTCCGCGCGTGCAGAATAATGCACTTTCAATCCACTTTCACAATTGTTTGCAAGTGGATTTTGAAATTCTGCACAGCTGCCAGGTGCATTGAAAGTGGACTGAAACTGCATTATTCTGTATGTGCAGAAGGGGCCTCTCACGATTGATCTCTCTCACGGTTTCTGCTCTACCTTCTAGGTCAGTGGTGGTGAACCAATTGGCCATACTGGCAGGGGCTGATGGGAATTGTAGTCCATAACATCTGGAGTGCCAAAGGTTCGCCACCACGGTTTTACGTCTACCTTCTATGGTCTACCTTCTAGGATTGTTTAAAGGAGTATTGAAGTGATCTAAATACTCAGAAAGTGTTAGTTGATATTATAATGAAACCGGAATTGTGCCTGGACAAATGTGTATCATAGACTTGCCTAAGAATAAATATAGAAATGTAGACTCTCAATCCCCGTGAATGCTGATCGAGTATATGAGTTTGCTGCTTGCTTGCCAGTTGTGGACACTGATAACAGTGCATGAATACATGAAGCTGTCCTATACAGAATCAGACTGTTGGCCTACCAAGGCAAGGACTGCCTACTCTGGCGGTGTCTCTCTGGGTTCTCAAGCAGAGGTTTCCCCACAGCTCCTGATTCTTTTATGATGGAAATGCCAAAGAAAGAACCTGGGACCTTCTACATGTAAAATTCTGCCACTGAGTCCAAGCCCTGCCCAGTTTAATTGCAACTGATGGAATCAAATGAGCACTTCAATGGACCCAGAGAGGAAACCCAGAACTGGGAACTGGTGTCATGTCAGGTTGCATCTGCAGCTTCAACATTCTTTGGCCTTGAAGGCTACTGGCTCTTTAAGGGAAGAATGAACTCTGGGATTAAGATGGAAGGACTCATTCAAGAGGAGGACCAGTCCACAAGTCTAAAACACTGCACCCTTTCTCCTAGTAGCCTACCCATTTTCCACCCATTACCAGGGCTTTCTGGTCAGTTTGTGATATGAGTATCCTTTCCTCACACAAATCTAAATGAAAAAACGTTCTAACTTTTTCCAGATATAGTTGAGTGGTCATGTAACTGACTTCCAGGTGAGAAAGAATCTATTTAAATACCAAGAAGCCCATCCCTCCCACAAAGTGGATTCCGCACAGCAGATTTAGAACACGCTGCAATAGTTATAAATGAATTCATTTTCCATTGATAAAAAAGGGAAAACGAGTTCATTCATGAAAACTGCGACTCATGATAAATATGTGCGAGATGAGCCGCAACCGAATCTACCTTGCTGAAAATTGTCACAGCCATCTTGGGGAGGAAGGAAGAATCTGGATACAGTTTTTTGGTTTGGCATAAGGAACCAGAAAAGAATACCGACCTCTTTCTTCTGCCTTGGGACTCATCTCTTCTTCTTTTTCTTCCTCATCGCTGCTGGAACACTCCTCTTTCTCTTTCATTTGTTCCAACTGATCTAAGTTAACCCGTCCAACCAGCTCAAAGTTGCGACTCACCTTTGGAAAAGAAAGCAACACAGGGGAACTCTGTTTATTTTGACTGTTTGTGTAATATTCAGGCTCGATGTTCTCCATATGCCGTTGAGAGAACTGTTTTGCTGTAATGTCTCTTCCATTTATTGATTGATTGATTGATTGATTGATTGATTGGTTTTGTATACCGCCCTACCCCCGAAGGGCTCTGGGCGGTGCACAGCATAGTTTCCTCTTACAACACATACAGACAAAACCCCATGAAAATTAAAACACAGCGGTAAAATTGACAAAGGTGACGTCACGCAATAAACCCCAATTAAAACCCTCCCAAAGAAGGGGGAAGCAGAACGAAAAAGTGGGTCCCGTAGATGGCAAAGGGAACTCCGAGCCGGAGGAATAAAAGGGGGCACTTCAATCAGCGGCTGGACACTCCAAAGGCCCGGTGGAACAGCTCAGTCTTACAGGCCCTGCGGAATTCACCAAGATCTCGCAGGGCCCGGACAGCTGGAGGGAGAGTGTTCCACCAGGCAGGGGCCAGGGTTGAAAAGGCCCTGGCCCGAGTGGAGGCCAGCCGCATCACTGAGGGGCCAGAAACCATCAGCAAATTGGCCTCTGCTGAGCGCAGGGGCTGAGTAGGGACATATGGGGTAATGCGGTCCCATTATGGGGTAATGCGGTCCCATTATAGCAATGATCTGAGTCTCCTGAAGCATCAAATAGACCGCAGCCAAGACCGATGGGCTCTTTTGGTAGTGCCCCCCATCTTAAGGAGGGGAAAGACTGTAAGACCCCCACCGTAGAAAAGTGCTCAGGGGTGATATTATTAAAAGCCACCAGCCATATGCTATGAAACTCTTCGGTAAAATGTTTGCTGAGAAAACACAGACAAATACCTTGGGCTAGGATAGCAAATACACCACAATTGTGAAACAGAAGAATCACAATGGAGGAACAGAATGAACAGAACACAGTGGCCACAACTGGAATTTTAAGTGTTGTTATTTTCAGCACTCTTCTGCCGGTTCAGTTTCTCCAAGCAACTTGCAAAACACAGGGTAGCATGAAATCAAAACACAAATATGTTTAAAAAAAACACCCCAACTTGCTCCGACATGTGGCTCTCCCATCAGTGGAATATCTATGTACTTCACTTTCGCCCTGCCTTCCTCTTTGATAGGAAGGGACTCCTTGGAAGAACTCTATAATTCCCGAAGCCTAAAGAAAGCCCAAAATATTCTGAGAGACCCGTCTCATCCAGCACACTCTCTTTTTGAACTGTTACCATCCGGCAGACGATACAGGTCTATCAAAACTAGGACAAAGAGGCTTAGAGACAGCTTCTACTCTAGAGCTGTGGCTAGGCTGAACTCCGCGGCTTCGTGTTGATGTGTTTGGGGCTGTGTAGAAATGGGTGGAGGAAGGGGAAAGTGAGGATGAGGTATGAGTCTGAAATTGTGTGCATCGAGGAATGCTGCTGTAAATTTCGTTGTGCGTGCACAATGACAATAAAATGCTAATGCTTATGCAAAAAGACTTGCACCTTTCTCCTCTCCTCCATTTTATCCTCCCAGCAACCCTGTGTGGTAGGTTAGGCTGAGATGGTGCAAGCTTTCATGGCAAAGTGGGCCTTTCAGATCATCATAGGAATAGCCACTGTTTGGAGGATGGCATGAGGCTGGCGTCAAACTTTGCTTAGCAAAGTGATAAGATACAGGTCAATAGATTCAAATCAGGGGAAAAGTACCAACTCAAAAGATTCAGGTGCAGCGCCCTTCAGTTTTAGAATCTTAGGAGTCTACATGCTGGCTTCCAGACTGGATCTTTTCAAACCCTGTTATCTTATTAAGCTAGCTGTTGTCAGGAGGCAGTGGTTCTCAAACCAAGGGGGGGGACGGACCCAAAAGTGAGTTATGGATTTTCTTGCTATTAGCAAGGGAGCAGCAGTGGCGTAGGCGGTTAAGAGCTCGTGTATCTAATCTGGAGGTACCGGGTTTGATTCCCAGCTCTGCCGCTTGAGCTGTGGAGGCTCATCTGGGGAATTCAGATTAGCCTGTACACTCCCACACACGCCAGCTGGGTGACCTTGGGCTAGTCACAGCTTCTCGGAGCTCTCTCAACCACACCTAACTCACAGGATGTTTATTGTGAGGGGGGAAGGGCAAGGAGATTGTAAGCCCCTTTGAGTCTCCTACAGGAGAGAAAGGGGGGATATAAATCCAAACTCTTCTTCTTCTTCTTAAGAAGGAGGAGGGTCAGGGAGAGAGGTTTAGGGAAAGCTTAGTAGCAAATCTGGGCTGCTTCTGTATAAGATAAATATGGAGAAACTGTAAGTAGGCTTCAGAGGTACAATGCTTTGCACATGGAGCCCTCTATAGTCCTTGTTGGATATATCTGTCCAGGGTTGACACCTCTGCCCCTACAATTACCTCAGGGGACTGCAAGCCCCACTGGAAGTACCGTACATTGCACCAGCAGGGTCAGAGACTGGGGAAGTCATTTATCAGATTGTCGCAGGGCGTGGCCTTGACAGAGTCTACTCAGGAGATAGTGACCTTGAAGGAGCCCAGCTGGCTCTCAGAGGTCCTCAACAGCAGAAGCCAACCCACCTGAATTCTTACCTGGGATGACCCTAGGGGAGCTCTGACAAAGGGGCAAAGAAAGCAGGCAGCACTGATCTTCTGGGATGGGGCAGCCAGCTCTTCAAAGAAGCCCAGAGGGAAGGGCTAGTGAGCTCACCAATCCAAGGAAAGAATTTATTGGCCTAGGGGCCTGTCACTCCCCAGTACTGGGTTGGGGAGAAAGGATTGGCTGAGCACAGTGTTGGCCCTCGCTTGGGGAAGAATTTAAAAGGCATGCCTAGAAGCAGTGGGGGGGAAGAGAACAGGCACGTGTGTTAGAATCCCTTCCATGTCAGGTGGGAGTAGGTAACTGGCAGAGCAAAAGTGTAGAAATTAAATGAAGCGACACCTCCATTCTCTTTTTGTTCTATTCTTAGGCTCTATCCTGGGACACTTGCTCAACCAAAGCAATCTTGGAGAGTGAGACAGCCCTGGAGTCAGCACAGACCCCAGCAGAACCTGACAGCGTCCTCCACAAATCTGCCTAATGACTTTGTAATAGCGAGCAGAAGCATTATGGCCGTGTTAATTATGGGATGGAGAAATTCTTCATGGCAAGATTTGGAGGAAACGGTGGTCACCGTGGACAACGGCCATCTGTCTGCAGCTATGCAGAATTTTAGAACAAGGAATGCGCCCTGATGGGCACAACTGGCAAAGACTTACCTTATGCTCATCTCGAAGATGAGCATCCAACTCGTCCGTGTGCTTGGTCTCGTAATAGCAGAGTTGGCATTTGTAAGGTCTTAACTCATTGTGCTTCTCTATGTGCTGCTGTAAGCTCTCGTCGCTCGAACAGGTGAAGGTACACTTATCGCAGCGGAAAACAATTCCCTGCAAATATTTGGACAGCTTGGAACGGCACACTTCTATGGGGACCACTCGTTCTTCTGTTGGGCGGGAAAGAAAGAAAGCTCCATCAATGAAGAAATGATTGCGGTGTTGTCCACATAAGGTTAGTCGCCCTCTATTCTACTGCCCAGTTGTTTTCCGCGATATTCATTCCAAATATACCTCCAACAGACCTGTTTCTAAAGTACTAGTACTGGAATAAACAGCACTTCGTCATTATTACGGCATCCCATCCTAAAAAGTAAACTACAGATCTTTAGATTTATAGTTTACTCAATTCAGAAGATACAAGGCAGATAAAAAACAAACAAACATTTCATTCGGATATCATTAAGATCCCCTCCTTCTTTGCCATCTTAATCTTGATCCTGCAAAGAAAGTCCAGTAGTTAAAAGATGCTTAGATGAGCGGTTTTCTGTAAAAGGGGAGGGGTAGAAGAGAGATGAGCCATCAAGAATCTCCGTTTAGTACAGTTTTATGGAAACAAGAGCTAAGAAAAGATTTTGCAAGTCTCCAAGATCTATAACTACTTTGGCTCTTGATACACCTGCTTGGGAGTAAGTCCCACTGAATTCACTAATACACTCAAGATTTTACACTTAAGATATTCAGCAGCAGCATACAAGCCTGCAGTCTCCTTGTCTAATGTGGGATTTTTTCCCTTCTTCCTCAAAATGCGCAGAATTCCTTCTTTACTGACTTCTCTCAAAGGCTCTTTCCACACAGGCGGAATAGAGCGCCCCAGGGATGGCAAAAACGCCATCCCTGGGGAGGCTGCTCGCGATAGCAGAGCACTGCTGGTGCTCAAGCGCCGCCTAAGCGGGTATCGGACCACAGCCTTTGAACCTCGCTCCACAAGCGAGGTTTTTCAAAAGGGGCGCCTTCCAGCCGCTGCCGTGCAAATGGCAGCAGCTGGAACGTGGCGTTACCCCAGCCAACTTACCTGCTCCTGCTGGCTCCCGTCGCGTTGTGGATGCCAGGGGACATGCCCCCCTGGTCTCCGTCTCCAGCGCTGTCACTCTGGCCAGGGGTGTGTGTCCCCTGGCCTCCACAACGCGATGGGAGCCAGCAGGAGCAGGTAAGCCGGTTGGGGAAGGCGCAGCCTGTGCGAAGGTTGCACCTTCCCCTGCGCCCCTACTGGGACCGTCTGTGCAAATGGTCCTGGGGGGGTGCATCGGCATAAATTATGCCGATGCACCCCTGCTCAGTGCCCGTGCAGAAAGGGCCTAAGGTTAACTCCATGCAAAATTTATAACTGGATCAACAGCATATCTACCTTTAAAACATGCCCTAACCAGTGGTAAATAAGGAATTTGTTATGTGTTGTGGAATTTGGGAGCAAAGCACATTTAAAACTTTCTGCATCTCTTGCACATTTCTGCCTCTTGTTTTTGAATGCAGGCCATGACCCAAAACCTCCATTGTGTGTACTTTGGGATCAAGTGTGGTTATAACTACACCACTGGGACATTTCCATTTTTCTCCGGCTGCCGTACTGTCTTTCCTTAAACCAAAAAACAGTAGCAAGTTTAAAAACCAAATTGGCAGTAACTGTAGAAGGAAGGAAAGATGTTGCAACAAAGCCAATTTTCTAGTACCCAACCACTTTTATGTACACCAGGAACACGTCTGTGAGTAAACGGAGTACATAACACACTGCTGCTATGCAATTATTCCACTCTAAGCCCAATGAAATGTAAGAGAGAGGGAATTAAAAGGCACAAAAGTATTGTTTATATTCCATCTTTCTTCCATCATGGAATTCAAAGTGGCACAGTGCAACTAGAATGAACACAAATTCTTCCCCTTCCCTTACTTCTGCCTCTCTTAAGAAACTTCTAAACTGAAAACTCCTTAGAGTAGTGACCTGGTTCTAATATGCTGGTGACACTGTATAAACCAGGGGTTCCCAACCTATGGGCACATTTGGAATTCTGACATGGCATAGTGGGCACTGCAACAAAATGGCTGTAGCAAGAGGAGGAGCCAGTCACAAAATAACTTCAGAAACATTGTACAGCGCTGTGGTGGCAGTTGCTGCCAAAGCAACATTTTTTTAAAATCTGCACAGCCGATCGTCTCCAATAATCAATCAGAGGCCTTGATGGACAACAAGCGCTACTTGCACCCACTCACTTCCTAGAAATACTTGGTAAATGCCACAGAAGATGTCAGCAGATACTATGGTGCCCACAGGAGGCATATTGGGGAACCCTGGGTAAACAATGTCATCAGCTGCTGCCACCTAGTAGTGTACATATTTAAAATTGAAACAACTTATAGATTTAATTTTTTCAAAAAATCAACAACATGCCAGAAAATCGGTTAGGATCCACTTAGATTGATTTCATTGCACAGCATATTTTTGCATAATCTACACTCAAGGGAAACATCATACACTGTTTCCTTCTTGTTTAGACTAGTAGGAGTCGCAAGTAAAATCTGATGAACTGCTTCACAAATGATTAATTATCAGAATGTAGTTCCTTTCTCTTTAAGAAGATGTATGCACTATATAGGTCAGTGATGGCAAACCTATGGCACAGGTGCCAGAGGTGGCACTCAGAGTCCTCTCTGTGGGCACGTGGAGAGTGCCCCCCCTACATCTAGGCTGGCCTGGACTGCTGGGCTCGATTATTAGCATTAAACCTAAGACCTAGGTTTGTGGAAGCAGTGTAGGTAACCCTGTTAAGCGCTGTTAAACCCCACTGATTTTCATGCGAAGAACTAATGCACGATCCTTTACCTGGAAGTAAGCTCGGTTGTTGGCAATGGGGCTTGCTTCTGGGTAAACCCTCCTAGGGTTGTGATTAACCCGTTGGAAGAGTTGCATGGTTGCTTCAAAGCAAAGCCACCGACTACTACCAAGCTTACTCCTGAGTAACGTGCACCTCGGAGCAAACCGTTTTTTCTAAACTAAAACCTCAGTATTCAGGTTAAATTGCCGTGTTGGCACTTTGTGATAAATAAGTGGGTTTGGGGTTGCAATTTGGGCACTCGGCCTCGAAAAGGTTCGCCATCACTGATATAGGTGCATAATCTGTTGGAATTTCCAGCCTTACTTTGCATGCAGCAGCAGCAAGAGCAGCATGGAATTCTGGGAAGCTGCACGAACATTCTAAAGGTGATAGTTAAAATCCGTTGGTAGTGTTCTGTTCCCTCACACACATTCTGAGACAGACTGACTGACTGACTGACTGACTGGAAAAATGTTTCTCTGTGCTCTGTAAACCAAATGATATATAGAAAGTGCTCTGACTAAAATATATTGTAACACAACCATACTGTAACAAACCATGTGTTGTACATGTAACTATTATTTGTGATACTTTGTTAATGTATATACTGTATGTTTTCTCTCTCAGTTTAAGTAAAGTTCTGCTTATGTTTTTATGAACTTCTGAGGTAAAACGGCTGGTCTTTTGACAGATAACTATTCTAATTTGACGTGCCGCACAATCCACGTTTCCGCTCATTACTTTGCTTGACAGGATTATATATACCAAATACACCTGTTGCCCTTCATAATCAACGTGTAACTTACGTGCCCCTTTCTCTGTAAAGAAACTCTCTGCCACTCGGGGCATTCCACAACATTTGAAAGGACAGTTCATGCAGAGTATCTGCCATTTCCTACACAGATGTGGTATCTGGGTCGAAAATGCTTCATGTGGAAAACAGCTGTCGGGATGAACTCACAGGGTGATGTGTGATTCAGAAAGACCTGGTTCAGACACAGTGTCCCGCTGCAAACCATGTGGGCGTGTGTGAACTCTCTCTACCACAGATCCTGTGTAACATGAGAAGCAAACGCCACACCAAAGGCTTTAAGCCCAACTACAACTACAATCACGTCATCTTTGCTAGCTTTTTTTTTTTCCCTGAGGGAAAAGCTGTGCACACCAGGGTGTGAAAAATATGAGCGAGACAGTTAACAGCTCGGTCAACGCAGACTGATCAGCTCCTGTTTCTAATGCTGTTCTCAAGAAGCCAGTTTATTGGTGTGAACTTGGTTTCCTTTGTGGAACCATGTTTGTCATTTGATAGCAGAACGCTCGGATTTCCACCCCACTCCCACACCCTGTTAGCAAAGTTATGCTAACTTGGTTTTTGAGTTCTGTATAAATGCTTCGGAGGCATTTCCTCTTTGCTGTCAAGGAACTCAAGGTGTGTGTGACATGCTCCTGCAGCATTCTATAGTCCACGTGATTGTTCAACCCTTCAGAATATTTACAGTACAATCCCTAAATAGAGTTACAGCCTTCTAAGTTCATTGAAATTTACTGTGCGTAGAAAGGGCTAACTCTGCTTGGGACTGGACTGTTATTCTTTCCCACGTGTATTTGATTGATTGGTTCACAGTCTTCACTTTTGTTGGCAAAGAGCTTGTTCTACCAATTCCGACTGGAAAACTGGAAGAAGGGCTTTGAGATTTTTGGAATGCTTTTACCATTCCGTAACCAGTCTTCTCATCCTGCATATTTGTTGTGGGACAATCGTAAGTGTAGAAGCCACAGCAATCAGCCAACACATACCCTGCTGGGAGTACCTTGCGATTGAGACTCTACCCAAGTTGGGTGACAATAATATAACCAATACACTGTAAAAGCTTTGAAGAACAACCGCTAAAATATCTAGCGACAACATAAAATTGTCTAAATTGTCAATCAGAATTTTAAAATGTCTTCCTTTAACTTCATGCCATGTAAGTTCTGGTTTCCTTTACAATAAACAAAACTTTAAATCTAAATAGCAAATCTTTGTCTTGGGTTCTTAAGCTATAGTCCACCCACGCTTGCTCTAAGTCTGGTTCATACTGCGACTATAATAATACCGAGGCTCTTTTTGTAAGAGAACTTAACAGCTGGAATGGCAGCAGATTGCCAAGGGATTAAATAAAAAAAAACCCCTGACTTCACTGGTCAGGGCAGAAGCTTAGGAGGAGAAATCTCTCTGTTCTTATGGGTTCTATTTAATATGGTAGAGTTCCCCAACGTAGCACCTATAGGTGCTGTGGCACTCACCGCTACTTCCTCCAGCACTTGCCAACCTTTTCAGAATGTGGGTGGGGCCACCGTAAGCTGGCAGGACCATTGTTTTTGGCTGTCCCCATTCAAATGAAAAGATGTCCCATTTTCCAAGTGTTTTCCAAGTCAGCCATTTTGGGTTTGGCTCCACCTCCTGCAGCAGCCATTTTAAGATGGCACCCAACACCTCATCTCAACATTCTTTAGGTGCCCAGCCCCACAGGTTGTAAAAAGTTGGGGATTCCAGAAACCGTGCATCCTGGATACCGGCTTCCCACATGGAGTAACGGAGGGGAAGGATATTTATTTGCAAAGAGCAGTTACAGCCTACCAAACATACGGGATGGGTCAAAACTGCAATCTAAGGCAATATCTATCATGAGTGAGAAAACGTTTAAGCAATATTGGGGAGGAGGGTGAAAATCCTTTAGACATTTTGGGTGGAAGCAGCTTATTGGAAGACCTTAACAACTAATGGCATTATCTCTACTGAATAAAAAAGGTCTGCATTTCCCTAGCTCTAAGGAAAGGTGGGTCAAAACAGTTCAATAGGTTAGGCTTTTAGGAAACCAAAGCTCAATTTACAAGCCAGAAGCTATTCCTTACAACCACTGTGTTCATGCAATAACCAGTTCCTGGTTTTAAATATGTTCCTCCTTGAAGCCTTATAAAGTCCATAAAAATCACAGCTCCCTCTGTGCCTATATAAGGTAAGTTAAAACCCACACTTACGACAGTGTGTAAGTTGATGTCCTGAAATCAGCGACACAGCAATTTCTGGGGCAGATTGATAACATCCTGTAGCCTATAACTGTTTTAATGAGAAACACATTTTCCCACTTCAAGCCAACCTCTCCTCCCAAAACAACCCCATAATCTGTAAATAGCCTCAGACTCATATTAATAGTGACCAAAATGTCTTAACTATGCTCTAATGAAACCTTTATGTGCGCATTTTACTTCGATTAGCATCTATCTAAGTTCACATCTCTGCTATCTGTTCGGATCAGAATTTCTCGTTCTTTTCCTTATACGCAGCTATCTTAAGCTAACCAAAAAAACCCTCTTTCTCTCTTCCCAAACAATATACATCACAGGAAAACAAAACAAACATACAACAAGATCAACCAGCATATATTTCCTACAGCCAATTATTAATAAATCAGAATTAATTTGAAGGAAGTAAATACTTTAAGATCCCTTAGAGAGGTAAGCTAAGGAACTAAATAGAATGTGGAGAGAGGAATCTGCTCTGCGATGTTAATAAATTGACGCAAAGTTGGTGGAAAGGGCAATTCAAATTGGTACATTTGTTAAAAAGCGGAGGACTTCCTAGTGGGATCCAACATGGACACACATATGAGCCATCAAGTTGCGACCAATTCCTGGCAGCCAAAGAAAGGGGTGGGTTTCAGGATCAGATTGACTTTTCTTTTGAAGGGGGAAAAGTACAAATTGATGGCCTCTGTATATTATATACATATTTTTTCTTTATGTTTGCTGCTGCTATTACACCCCGCTGTGAGCTGCCCGGGGCAGCCATCCCCCCTTGGCCCCTAGGTCTGACCTGAGGAGCTTGAAGGCAAGAGAAACTCAGAGGTAGTTTGCCATTGCCCTCCTCTGCAGCGTTTTACGTGATTTGTTTGTGTTTGAATGTTTATTATTAGAATGTCTCATATTCAATGTTTAATGCAATAATAAAACTTTTTTTAAAAAATAAAAAAGATGCAAAGGGCAGCAAAGATGTTAAATTCATTAGCAGTTTTTAAAAAACAAAACAAAACAAAACAAAAAACTTTCATGCCTATTTCTGGGCCTTCTTCCCACACTACCTATTTACCACTCAAAAGTTTCTTTAGCAGTGCATTCCAGACAGAGGTTAAGGTACCTCAGAAACTAAACCTGGAAGGAACCAGGAACTAGTTGATTCACTTGTACACCGCCAGACAAGAATGAAACAATAACTAACACCACCTCTTGAAACCTCTGTGGACCCTCCATCTTAAAAAAAAACCTTTGTAAAACAGATAAACCTTCTAGTATGCCCTAGAGGTCAAACGCTCTGGCAGACTGGCGCTACAGCTCCCTCAGAGGTTAAGCTCAACACTGGAAGCCATTGTTTCCTCAGCTTTTACATTCACAGAGGTGGCTCTGTTACACACATTTTGAATCCCAGAGAGGTCTTTGTATGGACAGGGACAGATGGGAAAGTCATTGGCTCGCCTTTCTCAGACAGTCAGAAAATGCCTATGAACTCCAGTCTTCTTGTGTTCTCCACTCGGGCCTTCATTCGCCAACGGTTGTGTTGCTTTGAGAACCTGAGTGGCACACCTCTACCACAACATAAAAAGAGTTCCTCCTGAAGACAAAGCAGATACAGCTCTCATCGCCTCAGCAACAACACCCCTGCTGGGGGACGCTGCTCAGCTTGTAAACAGGCAGAGTGCCACCCCCAACACATGGGTGTGGATTTCAATAGCCAACAGACCATCTCAAAGCATCAAGTGTGATAACTATGGGCAGCATTCCCAGATCTGAAGAGTGCAAACAGCTGTGTCTTCTGAGCGCATAACTCTGCGGCCAACAAAATCTGAAAATTCCTCTTGAATTTTCTTAAGGGGGGAGAAAAAATCCCACACACATACACCCAAGCCAAGATTCTCTGTTCTGTTCTGGAAGATCAGGTGAGGCCTGGTGCCAGGCAGAGAAAGACATTCTAGGCATAACATGGCACAGAGATGGTGTTTATACATGCTGCACAATGTATACACACACAGTTTAAAGAGGCTAGGATGTGGGTTTCATATGTAACACATATATACATACAGTGATGAAGCTGTGCTCAGTGGCCAAACATCTAATTTGCATGCAGAAGGCCCCATGTTTGATCTCTGGCAACTCCAGTTAAAAGCATCAGACAATAAGATATATATAAAAAACTTCTCCTTGAGACTCTGGAGAGTTCTTGCCAGCCAGCATAGACAATACTAACCTAGACGACTCCATGGTCTGACTCAATATAAGGCACTTTCAGGTGTTTATGTCTACCTAGCAAAAATAAGGTTTTGCAGCCAGCAAAACCAACCACCACCATCCCTCATCTTCAAAACTCTTATCACTCTGATTGTGAGAATATTATAGATGAACAAAAATGTGATGAATTTAAGTACAGTGAAACCTCAGTTTTCGTTGGTAATCCGTCTGAAAAGAATCGATGAAAACTGAAACCGATGAAAACTGAGGCAAACTTTTCTATAGGAATCAGTGTAAATCCAATTAATCCACTCAAACAAAAAATACCAAAAACACATTTTTGGTGAATAAACATAGTGTTTAATGCTGAAAACAGTAACAAACAATAACACTAGGACCAGCTTCAGAGTCAATGGACCAATGTCGCACCAGAAAGCTGTCCAAAGAGGTCTGTTTCTGACGCCTCTTTAAGATTTGTCTGAAATGGGGCAAGACATTGTCATTAAACAAGTTGCAGACATGGCCTGCAACAGCTTTGTCCGGGTGATTTTTCTCCACAAACCCCTGCACCTTACTGCAAATCGATGAAAACCGAGGCAAATCGATGAAAACCGAGAGAAATTTTTCACTGAAAAAATCGATGAAAACTGAGGCAAATCGATGAAAACCGAGACAAATTTTTCACTGAAAAAATCGATGAAAACCGAGGCAAATCGATGAAAACCGAGACAAATTTTTCACTGAAAAATAGATGAAAACTGCGGCAAATCGATGAAAACCGAGAAAAAATTTTCACTGAAAAAATAGATGAAAACCGAGGCAAATCGATAAAAACCGAGAAAAAATTTTCACTGAAAAAATAGATGAAAACCGAAAGCAATGAAAACCGAAAGCAATGAAAACCGAGGTTCCACTGTATTTACTTATTTACTTTTAGTTACATCCCGCCTTTCTCCTCAAAGCATCTTACATCGTTCTCCTCTCCTCTGCTTTATCCTCGCAACAATTTTGTGACATGTGTTAGGCTCAGAGCGTGTGACTGGCCCAAGGCTACCCAGAAAGCTCCCATGGCAGAGTGGGGCTTCAAATCGGAGTCTTGCAGATTCCAGTCCAAACCTTTAAGAAGAAGAGTTTGGATTTATACACTGCTTTTCTCAACTCTAAAGAGTCTCAAAGCAGCTTACAAACTCCTTCCCTTCCCCTCCCCGCAACAGACACCATGAGATGTAGGTGGGAGTGAGAGAGTTCAGAGAGAACTGTGATTAGCCCAAGGGCACCCAGCAGGTTCCATGTGGAGGAGAGGGGGAATAAATGAGATTCACCAGATTAGAATCCGCTGCTCTTAACTACCACACCACGCTGGCTGTCCCCCATGCCCAGCCTCTGGAGGCTTTCAGCTGAGTAATGTGATCTGTGCTCATGGACCTGGATGGTCCTACACTGCAACTTAGTCAAAGTTACACAACATTCACAACAAATATAAACAACGATTACAAGCACAGAAAACATTATTTTAAAAGAGTAGCAGAACAAATTATTAATGCTGAAAGGCGCCATCTGGAATTTTAAAGCTAATGAGGATTTTAAGCATAATTTACATGTTATGGTTTATTGTTTTAATCTGTTTGTGCTTGTTGGTAGCCCTGAGTCTGACTTTGGTCAAGGAAGGGCAGGATAGGCATCAAATAAATAACAAAAATAAAAAACGAGCAGCATAAAATGATCCAGATCTTACGAGTCATTAAACAAACACTCAGTGTAATGTACAACCCCCAGAAGCAGCAATGAGAAGAGACAGAGGAATGTCACGGGGAGGAGTGAGTGTTGCAAAATTGGAGACACTATTGCTCCTGAGAAGTGCCCGGCGACTTTACTTCAGCCTGAAACTGTGCAAGGCCCTTTACTTGCAGAGAGGTTCAGTATGGTAGTAGATTTTCCTTCATCTCTTTTGGACACAAATTGACTTTGGCTTTCAA
Organism: Sphaerodactylus townsendi; assembly: GCF_021028975.2. NCBI lineage: Eukaryota > Metazoa > Chordata > Lepidosauria > Squamata > Sphaerodactylidae > Sphaerodactylus > Sphaerodactylus townsendi. Next base: position 107,733,651 of record NC_059431.1, on the reverse strand, counting down.
GGCCCAAACAGCTTGAATAGTGCTAGAAACACATACTTAACCAACATAATTTTCAGCAAAGACATGCTCTTTCCTGCTCATATTCAACAACAGGTGGTAGCATTTTGGAATAGCTGAATTTTCCGACCTGTCTTCAAGGGCAAGCCCATGTGGACCGCACTGCGGCATCCAAAAATCTAGAAGTCATCAAGGCACAAACGAGAGTGCCGACACTCTTTTGTTTTAGTAGCAAGGACAGCTGGTAGGTCAGTTTAAGTTAGTAAAAAGCCGCTCTTATCACAGAAACAATCTGAGATTCCAAACGCAAAGAAAGATCCCCAAACTGCAAACTTTAGCGTGACAAAACACTGTCCATAGAATCACCTAACAACATTCTATGTGTCTTGACTTTCTGTTATTCACCATCCCCCAACCATTCCTTTACCTCTATGAAGGACGATATGGTCAATCATGTTCCGTTTATATTTGGTGTGGTACAGACACAGAGGACAGCGTAGATCTTTGGGTCCTTCCTCAGGAACGGCCGAATGCCCAGCTTCAACGTGCATAGTAAAAGCAGATCTGTAAACAGAGGGGAGTAGGGGACAGCTTCAGAACAGGATGCTGAGGAACCCAATGCATTAGATAATGTAGGCTTGGGTCAGAAGATTCAGACATCACTCTGCTTCTATTTTGTCAAAGGAAGAGTTATCAGCATTTGCCACAAACCTTTCCAAGGCAAGATACAGTTGGGCTTGAGTACCCCTCTTAAAGGCCAGCCACAAATTCCATTTCATGATCTGTTAACCAGGGTACCGGTACTAGGAGTGAACCATGGTTAGCAGATCAACCAGTGATATATCTGCCTGGCCCTTCAGAACAATCACCATCAGAGGTGATAAGTTCCATTGTTCCACCTCAGAAGTCTAACACCTCATTCTGTTACATATGGAGCAGCAGTGGCGTAGTGGTTAAGAGCAGGTGTACTCTAAACTGGAGGAACCGGGTTTGATTTCCCGCTCTGCCACCTGAGCTGTGGAGGCTTATCTGGGGAATTCAGATTAGCCTGTGCACTCCAACAAACGCCAGCTGGGGGACCTTGGGCTAGTCACAGTTCTTCTGAGCTCTCTCAGCCCCACTTACCTCACAGGGTGTTTGTTGTGAGGGGGGAAGGGAAAGCAGTTTGTAACCCCCTTTGTAAACCCCTTGGATATAAATCCAACTCTTCTTCTTCATATCTAGATGAGTAAATACAGCCAAACCACTTTTACACCCTGAGACGAACACATTTGTCCTAAGGCAGCAATGTGTTTTAAATCTTTATAATGAAAATTCTTGTGTTTACATACATACAAAAGTACTCCTTGAACCTCTCGCCCAAATAATGCTTTTGGCTTACAATATACACTTTTGGCTTACAATATAACTACAATGTGTGCAGTACAGATATTAGCAACTTGTCAATAACCTATCATCATTCCACAATCATGTTTGGGTTTGGGCTGACCAAACTCCCGATGGGTTTGGTTTTGGAATTCCTTCAATGGCCCAATACTTTTAGCTCTAATATACAAAACTCTCAAAGGAGTGTGTGTTTAATAATATTTGACTCTGGCTCTTCCAGGACTGCAGCCAACCCCTTTCTCACATGCCTTGTGTACAGTCCTCAAAGAAAGAGAATATCAAGATGAGGTCTGTCACATCTGATCGTGTTCCTCCAAGCACAGGAAGTGAAGCCATAATTAAAAGATTGACAGTTGTGTCTGTTCTCAGGCCTGATTCACCAGTGCAGGAGAGTGAGGTGGCAACGAGGTGACAAAACCCTGAGCTGAGAAGAATAGCCCGCACCATTTCAGAATATAAGCAGTAGATATGCAGCTTTGAATGTTCTTTCACACAAGAATCCCCCAAAGTAACTAGAAACTAGCACAACAGTAGGGGGGGGAGAGTTCTACCCCTCTCCCCTTTTGTTTTCTGTACTGGTTTTCTTTTTGCGTAGAACTCTCAACAGAAGAAAATATTCCAAAATGTAAGCCTCTCCCCATATTGCCCCGGTAGGCCCCTCCGCTCCTCGGAGGAGGACCTACTCGTGATCCCTGGCCCAAAAATGATCAGGCTGGCTTCGACGAGGGGCAGGGCCTTTTCAGCCCTGGCCCCTACCTGGTGGAACAGGCTCCCTAGGGAGATCAGGGCCTCTCTGGGACACTTGCAGAGTTTCCAAGCAGGGCCTGCAAGGACTGAGACCTGTTCCACCAGGCGTTTGGCCAGCCTGGTTAAAAATACATCTACCATGTCATCTGGCCTCCCGTGGGCACAAGGGGGGGGGGAGGGGGGTAGCCAGACGCCATCCACATTTTTAAATGGGTTCTGTTTTTGGGTAATTGATATGTAAATTATGTTTTAATGTATGTTTTAACCTTGTTGTGAACCGGTATATAAAATAAATAAATAAATAAGCAAGCAAGCAAGCAAGCAAGCAAGCAAGCAAGCAAGCAAGCAAGCAAGCAAGCAAGCAAGCCACCACTGCAATCTGATGCAGTCCATTCTAGAAACTCAGGTCTCTGCCACTTTGTTGCCTTGCAAACAAGAGCCAGGCCCACGGGGAGAAAATAACCACTGGTTTCTCACTTATCTAAGATATAAAAGTACTGGAAAGGGGAGACACCATGATCACTGGAAAGAGAGACTGGTGTGGCCACATGGACTATCACAGGTATTCCCAGGAAGCAAAAGAAAACCCATTATGGCAGGAATGTTGGCCCATAATTCAAAAGAAAATCAATGGTAGTAGAATTGACACATCTATGGGGACTTTCGCACATGCAGAATAATGCACTTTCACAATTGTTTGAAAGTGGATTTTGCTATTTCGCACAGTAAAATCCAGATGCATCCCAGGGAGCGTCTCTGGCACCATCTGGACGTCCGACGGTCCCTCAAAGCTTTCCTTATTCGTTCTGAATCCTTCAGAAAGTCAGAGAGTCTTTTTATTAATGTGGCGCCTCCTAGGTTGGGGGAGGCCATGTCCACGGCAGCGATAAGCTCAAATATTAGAGCTTGTATTGCAGAAGCCCATAAGGCTAACCACCTTCCTATCCCAGGTGCTATAACAGCACACTCAACTAGAAGTGCTGCAGCTAACGCAGCCCTGGTTAAGCAAGTGCCCATTGAGGAGATTTGGAAGTGGATTGAAAGTGCATTATTCTGCATGTGCGAAAGTGCCCCAGGTTCCACTAGCTGCGATAAGTGTGGATGTCACCAAGAGGGATGTCTTTCTCTTGGTCCTGTCAAGGCAGAATAATTTTGATTTTTGGATTCAGGATCATAAAAGAGCTTCCATGGTTCCTAGCAATCGCTCCAAATTCCACAGGAGGGGGAGCTCACCATTTGAAAACCATGTCTTCCAAACCATGCTACTTCCGTTTGAGAGCTGGCCTAAATTGTAGTGCTATGTGCAACAATAATTGCTCGATCAAGTTCCTAAATAGTTCATCGTAAAGCCCAATGGATAAACTCATAACCACCTTTTTCTAGCTACTTCAATTATTTAAGGAAGGAGAATAATACGCAACGCAACCCCATTCCTCCCCCTTGCATTTATTGAAAATCTTTCGTACATCGTCTGTAAAATTCAGCTAAAAAGTTTGAATAAAATCCACTTCAATGATTCCAAACTTAGAAGACTGAAAGTTTTGCTGACTGCAGAGTACTGCACAATTGATAGGGATTTGCTATTTCTTTCCCCTAGGCTGGTTTCTAAATTCCTCTTGCTTCTGGGCAGATGTCAACCTCTAACTAAAAGAGATCAGGAGAAAGGAGCTGTGGGAAGATTTGTGTCTGCAGTTTTTTTCTCTCTTGCTTGCGCTTTCACTCAAAGTTGAGAGCACTGGCGGCTCTGAAGGATGCTTCGCAGACTGTCGCTAAAAGATACAGGTGCATTCTCTAGAGTTCCTAGGAGGTTATTGGGGTGTGTCAAAATGTGATGTTGAAGCATTAGCTAGTTGCATCTGTACAAGAGTAGACACAAGTGGACTTTTTAATATGCTAGTGCACGTATGGCCCTTGAATTTTCCTCCTCTTCTTTTCAGAACTGGGCATAGGAACTGGATAGCTTTAAAAAGGGGCTTGGACAGATTTGTGGAGGAGAAGTCGATCTATGGCTACCAATCTTGATCCTCCTTGATCTCAGATTGCAAATGCCTTAACAGTCCAGGTGCTCGGGAGCAGCAGCAGCAGCAGAAGGCCATTGCTTTCACATCCTGCACGTGAGCTCCCAAAGGCACCTGGTGGGCCACTGAGAGTAGTGATCTTGGGGCTGCCCCTCTCTCTTTCAGCCTAACCTACTTTGCAGGGTTGCGAGGAAAAATGGATGAGAGGAAAATTATTTGCTTTGGCTTCACTGATCAATGAAGGAAATAAATACACTTCAATGTCAGAAGGTGATTTTGATCCTTATCTGCTATCATGACCATCTTCTTCACCATCCAAGTTTAATAACATGGTCTGAAGTCAAGGTTTGAAAAAAGGGGATATTTATGATATAAATACTTACTTAAAGCCTGTATAGAAGGAACAATCTTTGCACTTAAAAAGCTTCTTCCCTCCATGTTTGTCACGATAATGACGCCGAATACTCTGAATATAACCCGAGGAGAATTCACAAAATTCACAGTTAAGGACAGCTTCAGCTTTCTGGTCTGTTCCGGAAAGCGGGGGGCTAATATTGTTATTATTCCTTGCCAGAGCTGCCGACTGATAGTGGTTCAATTGCTGTTGGACATCTGGAGGCTCTGAATAGGAAGAATCTGTTGGGGGAAAACAAGGACTGGTGAAATTAAGAAACTGAAGAATATAAAGGACATGTTTGACATCTCTGAAATCAACATATGCTTTAAAAATAATTTTGTTCTGCAACTTTTCCTTCTGGGCCACTTGAACAGAAGGTCTTTTTGCTTCTTCATGGCTTTTTTGGTCATTGTCTGGGACACCAAGAGTGGCTTCCTTAACCGAATAAGGATGCTGCAATCCCAAACAGTGTTACACCCTTCTAAGTCAAGTGAAGTTAATGGGGTGAGAAGGGTGTCACGCAGTTTAGAACTGCCCTGTAAGTCACCACTGACAGAGCTTTCATTTTGCCAAATGTCAATTTGCAGATGATACTTTTCAGCGGAGACAGTTCATGCATTTGACTGAGAGTTATTAATTAATGAGAGATCAAATGACGTGTGCAAACCAAGCCCTGAGAAAGAACCGGGCCTGCCTCTTGCTAGGAAATGTAAAATGATCCCTGTTGGTAGTGATGCAACAAAATACGTTTACGGCTATGGGCACAAAACCAAAAACGAGCCACCTCAGGCACTGTGGAAAGACAGGATTATTAATAACTTTAAATAAACAACATACACAAGCCTGCACAAGTCCACACACACTCTCAGCCTAACTTACTTCTCAGGGTTGTTGTAAGGATAAAATGGAAAAGAGGAGAATGGTGTAAGGTGTTTTTGGGTCCCCACTGGGGAGAAAGACATGGTATAAATTAAGTTAATAAATAATAATAGCAGCAACAACAATGATAATAGTGTTCATTCACACTGACTTAAATAGAGATCCATCCATCCATCCATCCATCCATCCATCCATCCATCCATCCATCCATCCATCCATCCATCCATCCATCCATCCATCCATCCATCCATCCATCCATCCATCCATCCATCCATCCATCCATCCATCCATCCATCCATCCATCCATCCATCCATCCATCCATCCATCCATCCATCCATCCATCCATCCATCCATCCATCCATCCATCCATCTATCTATCTATCTATCTATCTATCTATCTATCTATCTATCTATCATCTATGATCAGTAAGTCTCACAAACTCTCAATCTGACTGATACCATCTTAATGCATTCTCGGTGAACTACTTGATTTCACTGATGGCAAACAGGAAGAGCTATTACAATGACCTGGAACTTTCACTGTTCATTCCCCCTGCACTCCTCCCAAAAATAAATGCTGAAAAATTAAGGGAAGGAATACCGCTTGTGTATTTCTGTGATCCATTTCACCAGTGACATTTCTTTAACAGAATGGGACTGCTGAGCTACAATTTAAGCTGAAAGACTGATGCAGAGGAAGGACAACCATGAACTCCATCTCATGCTTCTGTATTCCTGCTGAAAATAAGCTGCCCTAAATTGCTCCTTCCCCACACCAACACATCAAAACCAGAAAGAGCTCCATGGGCACCAATTTAGCAAGGAAACAGGGCGAGAGGAAAGTGTTAAAAAGACCCTGATTTACACACACACACACACACACACACACACACACACACACACACACACACACACACACACACACACACACACACACACACACACACACATGCTTGTCTGACCATATAAATCATAGACGTGGATCCCCCAAGCTGAGGACCCCCCCAGGAGTAGGGGTATTTTGGGCTGCAGCAAGAGAGAAATGGCAAAAAAGACATGCACTATGTGCAGACGTTTTTGTTTGCGGAAATATACCAACAGATCCAAGTCACAGTAGTTGCACTGTATTATTTTTTTAAATTCAGAATGAAGTATGATAGAACGATGAAACCATCTGTTTTAAGAAGCACAGAAGGGGAAAAGGTGAAAGATACAGTGCATTCTGGTGTACCTTTTTTTGGTAAGTCACTTTTTGCTATCGTGATTTCTGAAATATGATTTTGAGCTATTGACTAAAATCTCAGATTAGACACTTTCCCATGAAAGGGATAATAATAGTTGAGTTGAAATAAACGGTACTGTCTGGAAAAAGAAGGAGACTAATATACCATGAACCTTTGTTCTTTTATGCATCAAGTACAGTAATTATGCATCAAGTACAGAAGTTTCATGTATCACCTATATTATGACTTCATTGAACATACATATAGCCACATCTATTTACGTAGTGGCTAAACCTATTGGCTTACAGGGACTTACCTTTTAACAGAGAGAATAGATGAAAACTCAAGCTACCCTGAAATTCAGGCATCCCGTGAGAAGAGAAAGATCCAAAAACAAGTTATGAAACAATATGCAAGAATGGAGAATACATAAAATATAAACCAAGACATCCTGTACTTGAGGTTTACACACAGGCAGCATTTGAAAGATACCAGATTCCCCTAAAGGGAATATTCAGTCACAGAAGCTATGTTCTCAAGTTTTGCAACCATAAGAAAAATGTCCACATAGAAGTCTAAAGAAATTCAACAGGCCTGGGATGTCATTAAAATGGAAAACCAGAGTCATGAGACTGACAGCAGGTTGGGACAGAGGAGCTAAATATAAAACAGTAAAATTAGGATACGTAAAGAGAAGAAGGGAGAGATCTTGAACCTCTATTTTGAATGTCAAGATTAAGAATTTACACAGTAAGTCTTTCTATCCCTTTTCAGTATCGTATTTTTATCCTTTTCGCGACTGTACTGTACTACACCATACAGTTTAATGGATGTGGGACCAGCATTCTTAAATAGCAGGTTACTGATATTGTTGATTAGCCTCGCTTAGTCATAATCAAATGTTGTTTCACAAGGTACAGTGGAACCTTGGTTTTCATTGCCTTCGGTTTTCAATGATTTTTTCAGTGAAAAATTTGTCTTGGTTTTCATCGATTTGCAGTAAGGTGCAGGGGTTTGTGGAGAAAAATCACCCAGACAAAGCTGTTGCAGGCCGTGTCTGCAACTTGTTTAATGAGCAACGTCTTGCCCCATTTCAGACAAATCTTAAAGAGGTGTCAGAAACAGACCTCTTTGGACAGCTTTCTGGTGCGACATGGGTCCACTGGCTCTGAAGCTGGTCCTAGTGCTATTGTTTGTTACTGTTTTCAGCATTAAACACCATGTTTATTCACCAAAGAATGTGTTTTTGGTATGTTTTTTGGAGTGTCTAGAATGGATTAATTGGATTTACATGGATTCCTATGGAAAAGTTTGCCTCGGTTTTCATCGGTTTCGGTTTTCATTGATTCTTTTCGGACGGATTACCAACGAAAACCGAGGTTCCACTGTATTAATTTTTTGACTTATTTGGAGGGCACTTAATAACAAGCCTTCTATTTCTTCAGTGGCAACATCCCTTGTGACAACGTTTAGTGCCAAACAGCTTGAGAATCCCAAGAAAACATATTAAGTCATATTAAGTCTATTACTGTTATTCAAAGATGCTCAGTTAGGGAAGCTGTGAGAAGATATGGTGAAGAAAACAGAAGGACCTAAATATCTCAGATTTTGGTGTCAATACAGCAAGTTGGTTGGCATACTTTTGTTCCGTGGGTGACCTGCATCTGCACTTTCACTGTTAAGTTACCATACTACATGCAGTATAACCATTATACTTATTTCAAGTGCGGTCCTGTTTCCCAAGATAAGATGCATTAATGGGATTAAAATTTAAAAACGATAAACAGATCATATAGGAAAGTGCAATGTGTAGAGCAGAAAGATCAATACTTTATCCTACAAACCTATAAGAAACATAGTGGACATTTATATTTTTTTATCTGGAATGTATATTTTTCTTATTTTTTTAAATTGAAAATGCATATGATCAGAGCACAACCAGATGCTTCAAGACACACTCACACTCTATGAATATAATTTCCTATTATATGGCTATACTTAAGGCTGAGACTTTGGTCGTCACCTGTACTTTTCTTTGTCCAAGTGTTCCTTTTCAACAATATCCAAATTACTACCTCACACATTTTCACACGGGAGGAAATTAGGACTGACTTGTGATTGGGGTCCACAACTTTTTTGATCCTGTAGGCACCTTTGGAATTTGGACACAGGATGATGGTGCATGCAATCACAAAATGGTTTGCAACATCTTAAAAATTTGCAGTCAATCAAATCTCCTGTGGTCAATCAGAAACTCTGCTGGGCAAAAACCCGGCCTGTTTTCTAAAGACACTTGGCAGATTCAGGGAAAAGTACCAGCAGTTTCCATGGCCCCCACGGTGGCTACGTCGAGGACCCCTTTTGTAGATTATTTGTTTAAAGCAAATTTTGCATAATAATTTTTTTAAATTGGCTTTCTGCAGTAAAAGCTCCTGCTGTTATGTCGAAGCAAAAAAATTTTCAGGGAATGCTTGTTATAGCCAAACATTGAATGACTTACTTAAATGGAAGTTTTTAATTATTATTTTTAGAACAGACATTTTAATTCATTTTACCTTTGCATTCTACATTGTTTTCGTGTGCTGCATTGGGGCGGAGAAGGGGGTATAAAATTTGTAAATAAAGCAACAAATCACAATTCTATTGATTTTTAGGAGCCTAATCAATTAGAATAATCCCAGTTGGACATTTTGTAACAAGTGGACATTTTGTAACAGTTGGACATTTTGCAACATAATGCTGAGCCACCAGAATGAGAACAAATGATACATGGCTTGCAGAATAGTCCGAGTGAAGCAAAGTGTCGTCAAGTTGCAACCTATGGTGACTCTAGAGCAGGGGTGTCCTACTCTGGTGCCCCAGATGTTCATGGACTATGATTCCCTTCAGTCCCAATTGGCCATGCTGGCAGGGGCTGATGGGAAATGTAGTCCATGAACATCTGGGGCACCAGAGTTGGACACCCCTGCTCTAGAGGTTTCTCAAGGCAAGAGACAAACCTAGGTATACTCTTTCCCACCAAAAGATCTCAGTGCGGCTGTAGTTGTTCGGCAGAAGCGAAAGTGTGTTTCTGCAGGTGAAAACAGTCCCATCCCCTCCTAGAGGCAATTTTCCTGGGGTGATCCTGGGGAGGCAGGCAGGCATCCTGCACATTGGTCTGAATTAATTCAGCACAACATGCACGATCATACTGCCTCCTGCCCCCTCCTTTCTTCAGGGGAGGGAGAGAGACATCCTGAATGTCGGGCTGAGTTAACGTAAGTTCATTACACAAGATCATGCTGCCTCTCAGAACAAGGCAGGCACTAGGACCCCCGTAGAGCACTGAACGAAAAATAAGGTCCAGGAAGAAGTAGCAGATCAATTCACAAATCTCCTGAGATCTTTTGGTGAAGAAGAAGCCCCCATTGGGTTTAACAGGCTTATGCCACTCAAAAGGGTTGTGTAAGTCTGTATCCCTGGCTGCCAGCATAACGTGATGAATGGTTGCGAAGTCGGCTCCTCCCCTGGCATGCCACTGATACGCTGGCAGCAATGGCAGGGGTGCAGGGATGCTGGTGCTGTGCCTCTGTGACAGAGAGGTTCACAGCAGGGGCAAGTGCTCTGGGGAGGGCAAATCTGTGGCACGGCTACCTGCTGCTCCCACGAGCAGATTTGCCCCCCCCCCCCGGGATGGGAATTAGAATCTATTCTATTTTAATTTATTGGTTTTATTCCATGCATATCCTACCCTCACCCAGCAAAAAACCAGACTCAGGGTGGCCACCAACCACAAATACAATCATAATAATAACTTACAAACTTCAACTTCACGATACCCTACATATTATAACAATAAAATTACTTCTGGTTAAGTATACAATAATTTCCAATTAAAAGTCTCAACTTCTTGTGCGCACCATCTATCTGGATTCAGCGCATGGGGATGGATAAAATATCCACAGGAGAGAAGAACTAGAAAAATGCAACAGGTATGCTTAGGCCTGTTCCGCACGGGCCAATATACACAGACACAGGTGTAGGACAGTAAAAAAACACCCTATTGTGCAGGGGAACGCCACACAGATCCCGCCCCTAAAACGAATCTGTCCCGTGTTATTTCCCCAAAACTTTTTTAAAAATTGTGCTACGGTATTAGCGAGCCTTTTCAAAAATCCCCGGTTGCAGCCATTCACAAGCGAATGGCTGAGCAGGAAATGCTCTATTTGCCTCCACGCTCCTTAAAAATTGTTTTTGGAGCTTACATCTGCATAGCTACGCAGGCACAGATGTTCGTATTGTGAGACATCAGCATGGCTGTGCAGGTTCATTTGTGCACGCCTGGGTAGGCCGCACCGATGGGAAGTAAATTTTTAAAAAGAGACGCGTCTCCGTGCGAAGTCGCGGCAGCCACCCAGATTGTCTCCAATCGCTGCTTGCACAGATGCAGGTGAACGCAAAAACAGGAAAACAGGTTACTTTATCCCGACTGTAACCCATTATACATTTGCTGTCTGGAAGGGGCCCCAGAGCTGTATTAGCTGAAAAGTTACTACCTAGCATATTCTCCAGGTTTGATAGTGGAGATGAAATAAGCCACGCACATACAGAGAAATAACAGCAGCCTTAATCACAAAACTTCGTAACTGGCTACTTCATCCCACAGGAGGAAAAAGACCGTAGGTGAATTTGGCTGCAAAGGGTGGATTTAACATACTGCAACGAGTCTCACTGTTAGAAGGATTGAAAAAAATGAAATGAAAACAGCCCTCAGACATTTCTACATACCAGCGCGTGGAGTATATAGCTCACTCGCCATGAACCCCACCCTCGTGTTCCTCCTACACATAACCTCCTCATTTGAAAATCTTCACCCTAAAGTGACACATTAAATAGCGACGAGACGTGTGTTTTCAGCAGCGTGGGAAGTAGGTATGTAAAGAAACAAGAGTTCAATAACACTACAGATTTGCTCACTTCATGCTGCAGAAACACGAGGGAAGGTGAGGTAGTCTGACGATTAGAAGCAAAATAAAGGGAGATGTGGGCAGAGTGGCGGATCAGGACAATCTTATACAACATGTCTTTATACCATATGCCCCTAGTCAGCAATTCGGCTTTCCACTGAGGGCCATACTTGCAACTGAGAAGGAGCTGAAGGCAGCAAGTGGATTTGCCTAATAACACACAATTAAAGGGATCCTTAACCATTTTTTATCAGATCAGCTATATTAATGTTGTCCCTTTATTGCCTTAGGGGCTCACTTCTGTGGTTTGGTTTGTACACAGAATATATACTAAAAGAGCCAACCGCAACACAGCTTCTGCAGGGTTTTTTTTTGGGGGGGGGGTCTGTAGGACAAAGAGGGCCATATGCCCCCTCCAGGAACTGTACCATTCAGATATGGAGTACAGTTGCCTACATGAGTTAAAAAGTTTGAGGGTGCTCCTGGTCCCTGCCTGCTTGATGGAAAAACAGATTGCAGCAGTTGCTATGTGGACTTTCTTTCATCTTATTCTAGGTAATCTTCCTTCAATATCAGTGAGAAAGGAGGACTACAAATGTTAAATGAAATAAAATCTTATCCTACACTTGCCATGCAGATCCATGCTTCTATAACCTCTAGACCAGGGGTCTGCAACCTGTGGCTCTCCAAAGGTTCATGGACTACAATTCCCATCAGTCCCTACCAGCATGGCCAATTCCCATCAGTCCCTGCCAGCCAATTGGCCATGCGGGCGGGGGCTGATGGGATTTGTAGTCCATGAACATCTGGAGAGCCGCAGGTTGCAGACCCCTGCTCTTGACTGTAACGCGTGGGACTACCTTTGAAGATGACTTGAGAAACTTCATCATGGTGGCCCACAGTAGGTGATTATGTACTTCTGCTACTGCCTGCTAAAGAGCCTCTTCTACTGCCACTGGGAATGAGCTTTTGGAAGGAGTTTGTTCCCGCCCTTTCGTTTTCCCCCTGTCCTTGGTTTGAGCAGCTCAGAGCAACTTGCCAATGTTTCTCAGGAAGTCTTCCGTCTTACTTTAGACAACTTAGGCCCATTCCGCATGGGCCAGTGAAGCGGTAGCACACCAGCATACATGATGCCGGGGGAGCCCCAGGACCGTTCACACATTTCTGTGAGGGCGGCCCCGGAGCTGCCGTGGCTCACCTCCTGTTCTTTAAAAACCTACCTTCTCTCCCTGCGGAACTATGAGGGGACCGGCCCCCGCAGCCACGCCCCAGGGATCAGAGGGCAGCATGGCCGTGCCTCCTCGTTTCTGCGGAGCTGCGCAGGGAGAGAAGGTTGGTTTTTACAAAACCGGAGATGCCTAAAAGCGGCGCCTGCAACCTGGTGCCGTTCGTACAGCACCGGGTACACAACACTGTTTTTGAAAAGCCACGCTCATTGAGAACGTTTCAAAAATAGCATTTCCCCAACGGTTGGGGGGGGGGGGGAACGCACGGTGCTGCCTCATTTTGGTGGTGGCAGCTGTGTGAACTTCACCCCAGAAACGGTGTTTTGACCATGCCTGGGGTGCTGTTTTTGGCTTGTGCGGAGTGGGCCTCTGAAAGAGTCAATGTGAAGTAATGGCCGTAGTGTTGGGCTACAGAGTGAAACTTGTATTCAGATCTCCATTCCCCAATAAGCAGTGTTCACACTTGACATTAAATACTGAAGCAGCCTCTCCTCAGATCATCTCTCTCATACAAAGAAATGATTTGGTATAAAAAAAAAAAGAACTTTAAATTTTAAATTGGATTTTTACAAAATAAAATGCTTTTTGAGGAAAAATCTATCTAAAGATAGTTTTCTGTTTAAAATACATTATTGTCTAAAGGTTACTAACCATGAAATAAGGATTAGTTTTGAATTACATAACATGATGTTTAATTTTTTGTTAAGTGAATTCCATTAATGAATTCACAATGCTGCGCTCTTCCACAGGTTTCTATTAGATTCTTTCGGGGAGTTTTTCTATCTAGAACAGTGATGGCGAACCTATGGCACGGGTGCCAGAGGTGGCACTCAGAGCTCATTCTGTGGGCACGCGCAAACAGAGTCCCCCCCCCCCCAACACATCTAGGCTAGCCTGGGCCACTGGGCTCGATTATTAGCATTAAACCTAAGACCCAGTTTTGGGGAAGTAGCGTAGGTAACCCTGTTAAGCGCTGTTAAACCCCACTGATTTTCATGCGAAGAACTAAAGCATGATCCTTTAATGGGAAGTAAACTCGGTTGCTGGAAATGGGGCTTGCTTCTGAGTAAACCCTCCTAGAGTCGTGATTCACCCATTGGAATTGTTTCACGGTTGCTTCAAAGCAAAGCCATCGACTACCACCAAGCTTACTCCCGAGTAATGCCTCAGAGCCAACCGTTTTTTCTAAACGAAAACCTCAGTATTCAGGTTAAATTACTGTGTTGGCACTTTGTGATAAATAAGTGGGTTTTGGGCTGCAATTTGGGCACTCTGTCTCGAAAAGGTTCGCCATTGCTGATCTAGAAGATATTATCACAGCTGCTTGGTTTTGCAGTTCTCAAAACTGCGAAATTTATTTATTTATTTTATTCGGCTTTTATCCTGCCATATCTCCGCAGGGGATTTGTGTCTGCAGAGATGCCTCTTTATATAAAAAATGTTATAAAATAAGCATACAGAGTTGGCAAAAAAGACCTTGTTCCCATTATTCCTTTGCAAATGTTTGTAAACGGAATCAACTTCTCACCTCTTAAGTTTCAAGAAATTAAATAATTTGAAGATCTTTTGGAGTGGAATAGATCTGCACAAGGAGCTAAGTGTGAGGACGGAAGGGCAATGGGTAAAAAGGAAAGTAAAACCTTTTGAACAGACTGCTCCACAAGTTTTAGGATCTTGGTGTGTCTAGCCCAAGGTTTACCATATTATTCTCTTGCAAGAGGAGAAAACATATCATCGCAGCAGTTGTAAAAGAGACCCAGTTTGGGACTATTTTGATGAAGTCCCTCTACCTATGGGTAAGGCAGGCATGTGTGCAAAATGCACACACTGCAACAAAGAAACCCAAAATCTGGTGGTCCAAATGAATCAGGAGATAGTTACGTAATTAAAGAAGAAGAAGAAGAAGAGTTGGATTTATATCCCCCCTTTCTCCCCTGTAGGGGACTCAAAGGAACTTGCAATCTCCTTGCCCTTCCCCCACCCTGTGAGGTAGGTGGGGCTAAGACAGCTCAGAAGAACTGTGACTAGCCCAAGGTCACCCAGCTGGTGTGTGTGGGAGTGTACAGGCTAATCTGAATTCCCCAGATAAGTCTCCACAACTCAAGCGGCAGAGTTGGGAATCAAACCCGGTTCCTCCAGATCAGAGTGCACCTGCTCTTAGCCACTGCTCTTAGCCACTACGCCACTGCTGCTCTCACTACGCCACTGCTGCTCTCAACATCATGTTACGTAATTAAAAACGAATCCTTATTTCATGGTTAGTAACCTTAGACGATAATGTATTTTAAATAGAAAACTATCTTTAGACAGATTTTTCCTCAAAAAGCATTTATTTTTTAAAAATCATGAAATTAATGTGAGTTAAATCATGTAATGTGAGGTAAATCACGATATTAATGTGAGGTAAACTATCTGTCTATATGTTTCTAATATAACTGTAAATCTAATCTGAAAAGTTATTCTAACATGAACCCTTCACCTGGTTGTAAATATTTAGATTATACCACTGAGCAGTGATTTAAATCAAATCTACCCTGAGAGAGAGAAAGAGAGAGAGATGAACAGAAACCCCTGCTATTCCTGCCTTGTTCCATTCTGCTCGCCTCAATCGTTGCAGATATCTTTGAAAGTATTAGTTCCTTGCTTCTTGGAGAAGAACACTCCAGGAAGACTCCTTGTTTGTCTGGGCACCAACACGCTGTTTTGTCTTAATTATGTAAGGCTCTGATAGTACAATTCTTATAACGAAAAAAATCACTCTAGGAAGCAGATGGACAAGCAACGCTTTTCTTTGCACCCTGAGGGGCAGTCCCATAAGTGCTCCAAACCTGAACTGCGTGGACATATGGAAAAACAACCAGCAATAGCAGAAAGGGTAGAATATGCAAAGGCATACACGCTGTGAGCAATGTAGAATGGAACAGAAGACTCAGGGTATCCATTAGTATGGACAGATTCTTGGGAGTTCTAAACGCCACCAAAAAAGCACGGGACGCAGGACATAAAACACAGCAAAAAATGTTTTAATGAAGCTTTGTTATAATAGTTCAGAGAGTGGAAGACAACCATCTTTCAGGAATGTATATTTGGCTCTCCTTTAATACCCCCCAAGAAATTATATAGCAATCTATCAAGGCTGGATTTGGAAACCTTTGATCAGCTCCGGCCATTTAAAACAGCTTTTAGAAAGGACATATTGTAGGTATACAGAAGGTACTGCCGAGGGCAATCAAGAAAGATGTGGACTCTAGGAATGTTAGCTATTCAGAAAGGTTGGAAAGATGTTATCAGTGTTCCTTTGAAACTTTTAATCTTTCTCTCCCTTTGAGTTATAGATGTGCAAGTCTGAATGGATTAGAGAGCGGACGAACGCTATACAAACTTCTTGAGCAAGTGTCAAATCCCCTCAGAAGGAAAATGAACTTAATCGAAAGACATTCAAAATGAATTTTGGAAGGCTCTTGGCCCCATACTGCTCTGTCTGAAGTTTTTAAAAATAAAATTTGCCATTGATTATTCAATACATGCAAAAAGAAGAAAAAAACCCCAAGCCTGTAAATGGGTTACAATGCAATGGAGCATCAATTACTGAGAAGCATAATAGGAGACATCTGTAGGAATACAGAAGAAAGAGAAAAGGAACTTGAATGGGAAGTAAAATGGGAGACAGCCAGCTAATTTACCCTGGAATCCTAAACAAGTCTGCTCAGAATCCTCCTCGGGTCTATTCAACAGTGTTTATTCCCAGGAAACTTTTTTTCCCGGATTGCACAGTTAATCACCTGTTCTCTAAGGATTGTTTGCGATCCAACTATAAAAGAGGATGCAACACTCCACAACAAAGGAAACATTCGGAAATGGGTGACTAGAACCAGCTGCCATTTACTCCTGCAATCATAAGAGCAGGAGAAAAATGAGAAGGAATCCTTTTCAAAGATTAAAAAAAAAACACCACAGGTTAATATGCCCAAGTGTTCAAGGCAGTCACAAAAAGGATAAGAAACATGTGTGGATAAATTCTGTTACAGCACAAAATTACACTCTTTAAAGTTTCCTTGATAAAAATTAAGCACATGCTTATATGTTTTCCATTGAAATAAAACTTCTTTATGGGTCATATCCAATGTGAATGCAGATTGATCACTATACCGGATCACTGCAATGTTCTCCACATGAAGCTGCCTCAAAGACAACTCAGATGCTTTAACTACCACAGAATGCAGTCATACACACTTCCTTATTATCTTAGATATTATACACACATTACACCAATTCCAAAGCAACAACACTGGTTATCTATTTGCTTCCAGGTTGAATTCCAGGTGCTGGTTTTGACCTTTGAAGTCCTTTCCAACCTGGAACCATAGTATCTAAAGAACTGTCAACTCTCCCACCCCACTGCAGTGTGCAGCATATTCTGCCTCTATCTGTTCATTGGCTTTCCAAATTGGTGCCTATGGTTGCCAAATGATCGGCCATACTGGCAGGGGCTGATGGGATTTGTAGTCCCTGAACATCTGGAGAGCCACAGGTTGCAGACCCCTGGCCTAGATAGAATTGCCCTTTCCCTTTACCAGAGGCTCAGTGTATAGAAACAGGCAGCAGAGGCTTTTCACTGCATGGAGGTAAATAATATTACTTGCTATGTAAGATCCCATCAAGCTCATATTAAAGAGAAGATGTTTTCCTCCAGGCGACTTGGCAACCTCTTATAGTGCCTCTGCACTACGAATCAGTCTGCAGACAAACACATTCTGATGGTTCTTTGTCAGGCCTGCAAGTCTATCCTATTTCAACCTCACCAGCCCCTCACCAGGTATATTTCCTACATTTGATGGAAATGGATTCTCTGAAAGCCAGTCCATGGCCCTTTCTGCACGCGCCAAAAGTGGCGGCGTCAGGCCGGTAAAACACCGTTTTGGTAGGGACCGCTCGCACAGCCGCCGCTGCCAAATCGCTGCAGTGGCGGTCGGTTCCCGCCCAAACGGTGTTTTTGAACCTCACTCGGGGAGCGAGGTTTTTTGCAAACGCCGCCTTCCATTCGGTGCCATGCAAACTGCACCGGGTGGAAGCCGGCGTTTCTCCCCCGGCCCTCCCAAACACTCCTTACCTCCCATTGTCTTCTGTTGTGTTGTGCAGGCCAGGAGACACGCCCCCCTGGTCTCATTCTCCAGCGTCGTCGCTCTGGCAGGGGTGTGTGTGTCCCCTGGCCTCCACTACGCAACAGAAGGTGATGGGAGGTAAGCAGAGTTTGGGAGCGGCGCAGCCTGTGCGAAGGCTGCGCCACTGCCGCTTCCAGCGTCCATGCGAACGGTCCTGCGGGGGTGCGCCGGCATAAACTATGCCAACACACCCCCCCCTCAGCGCCCGTGCGGAAAGGGCCCATGTATGTTTATTCTTCTATTTGGAGTATACCGGTTCTATGTTGTGGTTTTTCGATTATGTTTTTGATATAATCAAACTCATCCTTGTGAGTTGTCTTGCACTGAATAGGCAATGTAAAATTTTAAAGACAAATACCGGCTTCCCCATAAGCAAATACAGCTTTTATAAAAGCCAAGCAATTTGAAACAACGTATGATGCTGGACCAGACTTTTCCTTTGCTTCTTACTATTCTCTGCTTTTCAAGTGAAAAAAAAAATCCAACACAGATGTCCAATCACTTTTTTCCTTTTGATTCCAAGCTATGGTGGTCGTGGTCATGAAGCGGCTCCCTCTTGCTTCCATTCCACTGCATTCTGATAATATTTACAGTTCCAGTCACATGGGACATGCTGTTTGTACTGCTTATTCCTGTGTCATTGCTGCAGGTGTACAAAACTCAGCCAAGTTTTCTATGTTATTTAGGACATCTGAGACCAGGCCACAAGGGAGCGTGTTTTCAACAGTCACCAAACCATCACAGTGTAACATGAAATCTGGACTTCTGTAGAAAATATGCATCCAGTGACTTAGTCTATAGCGCCAAGTAATCCTTGTGACCTTAAGAGTGAGGCATAAAGAAATGGATGTGAATGTGGAACTGCTCCCACGATCAAGAGGCAGCTGTGACCTTGATAGTAGGTCATGTAAGTGCAGTGATACAGGTTTCCCAGGAAAATATGAAGTGGGAAAAAACATTTCCAACTCAAATTTACATATCACCAGTGCCATTTTTAAGAGGATCGGTTTGAAAAGAAAAAAGGCATTCTACACCTTGGGGTGGAACAATATTAGAACTATAGCCTGAAACCATCACATTCTTCCAGAACGCTACTCAGTCCCAAGAGACCCAAAACGAAAAGGCAGAAAAATCTGCCTCACAGTAATAATAAAGTGTCGAGTTGGAGGGGGGCGAACGCTACTACCACATTTACAGGCCTGCACTATGTGTAAATATAAGATTTCGTCCTTGTATTTAGCACATCTACCAAGATCGATATCCCACACAACAACCCTGACAACTATAGATAAAGATAAATATTTATGTATGTGAGGTGAAAATCTTTCCACCCTACATCACTGTGCAAGTAGCTATTTTCTTTTATTCCATGGACCTGCTTCTCAAAGAACTAACCAAAAACTGTATTCTTAAATTTCAAGAGTTTCCAGACTATTTTCTTTTCAACACAAGCACAGTTCAATGTTACAAATGACATTCTAGCCAGTTTTGTAATCTGCTGCTCCCTGGATGTACTGAGGGCACTTTCGCACAAGCAGAATAATGCACTTTCAATCCACTTTCAATGCACTTTGCAGATGGACTTTACTGTGTGAAATAGCAAAATCCACTTGCGATTGTGAAAGTGGATTGAAAGTGCATTATTCTGCATCCAGGTTTGGAGAACTTTGCTTCAGGGGGTTCAATTCTATAGGACCCAAAAAGGCTAGGGCCCATCTCCCACTGCCCCCTGAAGCAAAGTTCCCCAAACCTGGATGGTGTCATCCAGAGGCTCTCCTGAAGATACCCTGAAAGTTTTGTGACTGTACCTTCAGAAATGTGCACCCCACAGCCCTCCACCAGAAATTCCCCATTGACAGCAATACAGCTAAATCACTGCAGAACTAAGAATCTTGGGCAAATTTCTGGGGGTGCCTGCAGGGGGTGCATTTTTAGACATATCGGCATCAAAATTTCAGGGTATCGTAAGGAGACTGTCCTGATGATACCCCCCAAGTTTGGTGCAGTTTGGTTCAGGGGGGCAAAGTTATGAACCCTCAAAGGGGGTGCCCCATCCCCCATTGTTTCCAATGGGAGCTCATAGGAGATGGGGCACCCCCTTTGAGGGTCCATAACTTTGGCCCCCTGAACCAAACTGCACCAAACTTGGGGGTATCATCAGGACAGTCTCCTGATCATACCCTGAAATTTCGGTGCCGATATGTCTAAAAATGCGCCCCCTGCAGGCCAAAGCGTGAAAAACACCAAAACAATAAAAATGCGGTTCAGCGGCTGATCCGAATCCCATGGATTCTGATCGGATGGGATTCGGACAGCTCTGATTCAAACCCTGCTCGTCCGAATCTGTCCAAATCAGTGCAGATTCGGTCTGAACCCGGATTTGGACTGTCTGAATCTCCAACCCTAGCAATGAACACAGAGTTTAAGAAGTGTTATTGGCTGAGTGAGAAGGAGTCTGGCAGTGGTAGTCTTGTCAGCCTCTGTACATGAGAAATGGCACCCTCTGTACTACACCTCCCAGAGTTCTTCGCTTTTTCTGGTTCATCATCAGAAGCATACTGCTCAATTAGATAGAAAGACAAATATGTTATCCTGCCTTTTCATCATACATGGCCTTCAGCACAGCTTGCAAAATCTGTAAAAAAAATACTGCCAACATCTAGGGTGCCTATGTAAGCATAGCAGCTTATTTCAAGACAGGTAGGCAGTTTAATTGCATGAGGAAACAACATGGTAAGGGATATTTAATGCAAGTTCAAGTTTTAAATTACAAGCTTGGCACCAACTTAATCTTCAACTTAAAATTGCCCCATCACAGGGTCTTTGAAAACTGTCAAAATTCACATTTTTGTGACTTGCATTGAGTTTACTGCATGGTGCTTCAGATAGTGGTTGCAACATACAACTTGTTGTAAGTACACAAGATATTTATTGTATTCAGTAAACTGACAGCCTGTGAGGTGAGGTGATGAGCATCTTACTCTTAGAATGGGCAAACCTAGGTGAGAACCTTAGCCTAGTCTTAGAGGCTCATTCCGCACATGCAGAATAATGCACTTTCAAACTGCTTTCAGTGCTCTTTAAAGCTGTGCGGAATAGCAAAATCCACTTGCAAACAGTTGTGAAAGTGGTTTGAAAACGCATTATTTTGCGTGTGCGGAAGGGGCCAGAGTTTACCAAGTGATCCTTGACCAGGAGCACACTGGGAAAACCTCATGTTGGCATAAATGAATGCATTTGCTTCAAATATGATGTTGGGGAAATTCAGGCAGATCCTCGATCAGGTGAGGCATTGTTCATATAGAGCCAATGTGATGGACCCCATACAGCATAGAATTTTGGACTGTCACTTGCATGAGGGTCTTCAGCAAAAAAAAAATTCTCTGCTATAAGTCAGTCAAAAGCTGGTACAGATCAAATAATTCCGTACTTACTGAATGACTGCAATTTTGAAGTCACAGTTACAGTTACAAAATCCTTGGTGGAAGCTCTGAAAGTGAAGTTCCTCAAGCCAACCAAAAACTGCAACTTGTTTTAACAAATAATGTATAATTTTAGTCTCTCTTAATACTAATTTTATTATTTATTCATTTTACATATTCAAATTTGATATGAGTTCCTGATGATATATATATACATACCGACAAAGGTAATAATAGTAACAACAACAACAACTATTATTATTATTATGTAAGAAGCTGTCTTACAACAAGTCAGATCTTGGATCCATCTAGCACAGTATTGCCTACTCTTATTGGCTGTGGCATTTCAATGTATTTTACAGAGAGGCCTTTCCTGGAGCAATTACTTGAGATCCTTTAAACAAGGAAAGTGCTAATAGAAAATTCTGTCACATTGCAGCCAACGTATGGTGACCCCATAGAGTTTTCAAGGATAGAAATGAACAGAGATGGTTTGCCATTGCCTGCCTCTGCACTGCAACCCTAGATATCCTTGGTGGTCTCCCATCCAAACACAAACCTGGACCAATCCTGCTTAGGTTCTGAAACCCGATGACCTTGAGTTCACCTAAGCCATCCAGCTTAGGGCAAACAAGAAAAGTACTTATTTCAAATAATAGCACTAAAAGATGTATGCGAGAGACCTTTAAATCAGCAGAAGTTCTCAACCCTGTGGGTTCACGACTCTGAGGGGTCAAAGCCGAAGCCACTTTCACAGAGGGTGCCTAAGATTTCAAAATTCGATGAAAAACACATATTTCCAACGGTCTTAGGAACTGAGACATAAATAATGTTATGGTTGGGGGTCGTCACAACATGAGGAACTGTGTTAAAGGGTCGCGGCATTAGGAAGGTTGAGAAACACTGCCTTAAATTAATCTGAGCTATTAAATATATTCTAAAATTCTATACTATAAGCTGAACCATTACAGGTGTTCCTCCTGTCTAGAATTCAGTAACTATCTGTAAACATTTTAATTACTGTATATGTTTTTGTTCTGGTCTTTGACTGTAATAAATAATAATAACAGTAACTATCTGGCCAAAGATCCATTAAAAACACTCAAGATAATAAGTTATTTAACTGCAGTACTAAGGATCTTGCTTATTTTACCATAAAATGCAACAGAAGTACTTTGTTACCAAACCTTTCAAAACCTGAGAACACACTAACTCTTATAAATGAAATAACTCGTTGCATGAGTGATATGTACAAGCAACATTCCATTCAGAAGGGAGTCCAGCCAGTGGTGGGATTCAGCAGGTTCGCACCACTTCAGCAGAACCGGTTGTTAAAATGGTACTTGTATGCAATCAGTTGTAAAATTATTTGAATCCCACCCTCGGAACCGGTTGTTAAATTATTTGAATCCCACCACTGAGTCCAGTGGCATCTGAGAGCGTCTTGAAAAGGACACTATCCTTCACAGCAAACCGACAAGCTTCATCTCGAAACATTCATGCAGAAGAAGGAAGTTGCGGAGGCCCCTGAGAATCCCAAAACAATTCTTCGCTGCAAGCTAGCTGAACAAGGTATTAGGCTTTTTTAGTTGCTCACCCATTCTTACCCTACAGGTTTCAGTTAAGAGGTTCTCCATCTGACAGACTGTCCTGACACACCTGAGAGAATCCTGATTGCCTAAACCATCTGGATCCACGTTCCACTGGGAACACGTTCTCTCGTAAGATGTTCCTTCATGCTGCTTCCAAGCATGTTTCCCCCCCTCCCCCAGCACAATCCCTTCAGAGGGAAAGACAGCCTCATTCCCTGTACTACTCTTTGTATAAACTAACCATGGAAGTGTCCCTCAGCCACAAACTTTCCTGTCCCTGGTTAACACTTAATTCCTGCATGCTTCTTTCTCTGTCAAGGCTATTTCCTGGTAGCTGAGGGACATCCACATTTTCTTCTACTCCACCAACATTTTTCAGTATTACTAGAGTCTAGAGTCAAGACAGTGTCTAACCAGCTCCACACAAACATAAGATGACTATAGACAAAGGAAACAAAGGCTACGATACTTCTGTTCAGATGCTCCCACCTACTGACCTTGCTATCTCCATTGTTACTCCCATGCTATAGACTTCATTGTTACTCATACTTCTATTCAGATGCCCTCACCTATTGACCTGGCTGTCTTCTTTGTTACTCACAGACAATGTTTCTTCACCCACCCTGGACACTCCAACAGGTATATATACTCCACTTGCTTTCCCAACATCAGATCCTCTGAAGATGCCAGCCACAGATGCGGGCGAAACGTCAGGAGAGAATGCTGCTAGAACACGGCCATACAGCCCGGAAACCACCCAGCACCAATTTTTCAGTATTTTTTTTGCAAATGTCCTCACCTTCTCTTCTGGCATTTAGAGTTCCAACATGCTTGTATTTCGGGGATCTATTTCTCTAATATATATTTCACAAATAAGCTATTTTTTCCACAAAGTTTCAAAAAACACCCTCAGGTCAAGAGGGGTTTCCATGGCCTAAGGGCAAACATGGAAGCTGCGGGGGTCATGAAGGGAAACAGCTTCAGAAACCAAATATAGTTCCAAGAAACAGTTTTATTTCTCAGACCAGCTCCAATGAATTGCAGGAAAAACGTTCACTTTCAAATTCCTGAAAAGGCTTTAATAAAGAGAAACTGCAAACTGTCTCAGGATAGACGCACTCCAAGGCCTAGGTTGTCCCTGCACTGTGTCATAACACAGTTTGAGGTAACTGCATTTTGGCTGCGGTGAACCGGCTCTCCCATTCCTTTTCTCAGGTAAAAGAATTCTTATTTATGAAAAGACTGGATAACACATTCCCTGAAAATCTTAATAAACAGCCAAGCTCTTGTTTTGAACATTACTGGCACTTTGCTCGCTTACAGAGCAGACAAACATTTTTCTTGGCACGTGTGAAATGAGTTTCAGGCACAGGAGGGTAGTGTATTGCAACGCTTTCTACTCTAAAAAAAAATCATGTCTTACTCATCTAAAAAGACAGAAGTAGAGTAGATTGGATGGCCAAGAATGAGAAACCCTTCTGCTAAAACCTGATACCAACCACACACAATCTGGAATAACAATAGAGAGGTCATTTCCTGCTGTCTGAAACGGAAGGTTACGATTTCCTTTTTCTTTTTTTATAAGCACCTGAATGTCATAATATGATTATACATTCCAGAGTTGGGTGTGTATGCGTGTAAAAGTTTAGAGCTCAAAGGCTGGGGGAAAGTTCCTGACTAGCCTGCAGGTATAAAATCAAATCGGGCAAAAGGTCAGCAAGTGGGGGAATTGCCGATGGCCAGATGCACAGTATCAAATGAAGGGGACGTCAGCACTAAGTTTTTTCCATTCAGACTATGTCCTTACTTGCCAGTGGATGCAGCAGGTCTCAAACTTGCACTGCGCCCCAGCGTGAGACACAGCAAGCAAAGCTATGGGGTGATTAGCGTCAGTCCCTTGCGCTCCGACTGTGCTTTCTTCCTTGAACTTAAAAACTTTGCAAAAATGCGGATATACCCTAAGAATCTTGGGGTTTGCTCGTGGTTGTGATCTGACTCGCAAGCAACCCATCTGCCCCAAGAGGAGACTACTGAGGAACGACTGGTTTGGACTCCTGAAGTCGTTACGGCGACGCAATGAAGAGACGAGACGCAGTGATATCGGGACTGGTGGAGAGAGGCCAGCGGCAGGCCTGGCTGATCTGGCCAATCTGCCGAGCTGGGGTCCCTGGCACCTTTATTAAGGGTTTCAGGAAGGCGGGAGAGAGGGAGAAAGTTGCGCAATTCATGACTCAGCGGAGGGCTGCGTACGTGCAGGGAGAAACGTTCCTGTCTGGGTCGAATCCACATTCAGGTATCTTGTGACCTGGGTGTCTGGGGGATCTCGTGATGTGCGTACGTGTGAGCCCAGGAGGGGACAGATGGCGCAGGCATTCCTGTGCACTTTCTGAGGCTCTACTGGGTTCGCTAACACACCCCTACAGACTCCTTAGCTAAACAAGTTCAGTAGTATTTCAGACAGGGCCCATAGGACGTGCAATCTGGAAAGGGACACTTGCGCCAAGCTTGAGTGCTCCTAACTAATTTTGGGACACGTTATCCTCGTGCTGTTGGATTCCGTGATTTCTCAAAATTGCCCAGTGAAGCACTGGCATGGATCTACACGCAGAGTTTTGTATGTGCTAGGATGCTTGTGCGAGAGGAATCCACCACTCTTAACCACTACACCAAGCCAGATGATTTATAATAGATTCATGCCAGAAAACCAGCCTGTTGCAAAACAACCCCCCCCCTTCCCCAAAAAAAAACAGGAATACAAGTTTAAGAAACTCAATGTTTTCAAAACCACAGGTCATTCTCGTAGTGCTGACATGTTGAGTTAAGCATAGGCCTTTTCGTTAAGATTCGTTAAGATTCATAAGATTTCGTTAAGATTTCGTTAAGATTCGTAAGATTTCGTAAGATTTCGTTAAGATTCGTTAAGATTCCTCATATGAATTTCAACTGGTATGAAATTATTTAGGCAAACTGGGATTTTGCAATTCATAACTTAAATATGTGAAAATTCTGAATTACACAGGGAGACGAGGAATAATCTGGATGCTTGTCACCACATCGTTTGTCCTGAAGTTAACTATTATATAAGAAACTATCAATTAGAACATAGTTGCTGCGTTGGTCCTACAAGCAGGTCAAGACGATACAGTGTCAGCATACTGTGTCTCCCAGGAATTTATGAGTCATAAATCAAATAAAGGAAGTATTAAGAAGCCTTTTGACAACTTTTCCCCAAACATTCCCAAATGGATTAAAGTATGAACCTGAATGGTCAAAGTTTGTGGAACAGAAACTTAAAAAAAAAAAAACAGCTTGTGAGACTTTCCCAACCTGACCACCCAATACACAGATTGAGGAAACTACCACATGAGTATGGGCAAACACAAATCAACAACCTCAAAAGATTAATATAATAAATGGTTAATACAGATACATTTTAAAATAATCTTAACTTGTTAAAAAGATAGTTTATATATCTGCTATAAAAATTAAAATCGTGCTACACAAGATCCAATCTGTTAAGATAGCTTCAAGGCTATGCCACCGAATTTCAGCGATAAAATTCTTACAGTGAAATAAATTCCATCAAACTACAAAAGAAGATTTAAAATATGGTAATCAGCAGAGCAAAGTAACTATAAGAACTAACATATTGAAGCGAAAATATTTTTACTGTTTTATTTTCAATAGGTATCACTGATCTATTTATTTTTAACAGGTATCACTTGATCTATTTAAAAAGGCATCACAGATCTTCACATTTTAAAATAAGATAGCCTATTCAGTCATGCCACGCGAAGTATCCTAGGCACCTCAAAAACTAATACATTTGTTGTTGTAGGAACTATTGTGGATTATAGCCTACTTTATCACCTGCATGAAGTGTTTATCTTTAGTGTTAGCACCTCGTAGACTGAGGGAACAGGCACTAATTTATAGATAATATATCACAATAAATGACATATTGTGGGATGGTCTTTAAGATGTCACCCCCCCCCCATCCCCAATCTTTAGCTGATGGGAGGGGCGGGGGCTCAGGGATACCATAACAGATTGGCTTGCAGAAGGTCCCAGGTTCAAAACCTTGCATCTCCAGTAATAAGGATTAGATAGGAGGTTATGGGAAAGGTCTCACCCTGAGGCCTTGGAAAGCCACTGCCAGTCTGTGTACAAAAGACTAACCCTTATTGGCCATGCTGGCAGGGGCTGATGGGAATTGTAGTCCATGAACATCTGGAGTGCCATAGGTTCGCCACCACTGAGTGGTAGCTCTGAGAACAACTGGGAAGGCCACTATATCTCAATGTGGCACCCTAGTTGGATCAGATGCAAGACGACTTAGTTTTATTATGGAGTGTTTTCTATGTTATTGTTGTAAGGATCTTGAAGTGCATTATGGAAGGAAGGAGATCCAGAAACCTTAATAAGTCCAGCCCCATTCTTCCCTGCCATATGGGCCCTGACTGAGTAGGTGTAGCATATACAATACAACCCCCTAGATTGTCAATATTCACTAATATTTAGTGACACTATGTTTCAGCTACACAAATCCGTACCCATGGAAAGAGACCTACAGTGCAATCCAGAACAGAGTTACTCTAGTCTGAGCCCATTGAAGTCAATAGACTGGAATAACTCTGTTCTGGATTGCTCTGCTAGTCTGGTTTGTGCTATCTTCACCATTGCTCACCATGCTGATCCAATTATATATCATATAAGCAAATTAGCTAGACCATAGCTTCCTCTTGAATAAAGTCTGCTTGTACAAACTAAACCAACAGAGATACTCCTAACTGTGCATTGTACAAATGTCACACCACATACTCCCCTCAGCTGGATACACAAGCTCATCTTACAGGTAAACTCTGTTTCCTGTTCACTTTCAAACAATCTCTTATCTACCCCTTACGATTCACCAGCAGCTGTGTAATTTAAAAACAAGTAAAGAGACACCCTTAGATGAAATTAATGAAGTCTGTGCCCAGCACTGTAAAGTTGAAAAAAATTACTGGAAAGGTTCCTTCTTCTATCAAATTATAGCAAGGATGTCAATTTGATTATTTCAACACCTGTACTCTGACACTCTCCTTAGTAAGTCACTTCCATAATTGTCAAAAATAATTTGATTAATAAACTTATTAGTAAAGGGTGACTGCATATTTGCAACGCATCCTATTTCTGAAGTTGGCTGAGATATCTTGATAATAATCCATGAGTTGGTTGCCTATTAGACAGTTATTATCAAGATAATACTGTTTTTTTAAGGGGGAGGGAGGAAATGCCTCTCCACGCTGCCTCCCTATAAGTGTTTTTGAAACAACACGTTTAAAAATGGAAACGGTGAGCGTAACAACATGTCATCAAAGCACACTTATCAGTGAGCTGCAACGGGCTATCGCAAATGTGGGTTTGCTGGCCATTAACACATGAAATGGCCCTTAGTGTGAATGGCCAGCAGAGGTTAAAAACTGTGTCCCTGCCAGAGCCTATAAAAACTGCCCTATCTATCGTGCAGCATTTATACTGAAACATGTGCAACTCTGCTAAACCACAATAAGAAGTGTGCTTTGTTTTGTTTGCTGCCAAATCACATCTGACTTATGGTGACCCCTTCTGGGGGTTTTGAGGCAAGAGACGTTTAGAGGTGGTTTGCCATTGTTTGCCCCTGTGTCACGACCCTGCATTGTTTGGAGGTCTCCCATCCAAATATTAGCCAGGGCTGACACTGCTTAGCTTCTGGGATCTGGGGTTCCCCCCCCGCCCCTCAAATTTCATTAGAACAAGAAATCTCAGAAGTTTTGCTCATTTTGTCAAGTTTTAGTTCAGGGTTATCCCCAATGGCACACAACGGAATGAGTAGCGTATCAGACAGAATTCCCTTGTGACACAGTGATCTGATGTCGTTTGGGTTGGATACTGAAGCATCTTTAATGAGAAAGACAGGAAGAATGTATATGCATGAAGGAGAGGTGGAACAAAAGTCTAACTTCTGTATTCAGCTTTCTGGATCCTTCAGAAAGTCCAGCCCAAATGTAAATTGGTTCCCCACCCCATTTCCTTACTTTTGTGGGTGCCAGAAGGGTAGAATCTAAGCTAATATGTTAAGAAAAGAACATTAGGTGCCTATCAGGTCATAAGAAGGTTACAAATAGTAGACTGTTGTGAAAGATTATTTGTTATATCTTATCTGACCAACAAGATCCCAACCACAATCTGTTCTGTCCCATATTCTGTTATCAGAAAGTCTGTGGGTTTTTTCTACGGCACAATTACTGATCACGTTATACAAATAACCCACAAACTTTCTGATTTCTTATTGTTTAGCTCTCATAACATCTTAAAATGTCTATAGTCCCCCCCCCCCCGCCGCCCCTCAATTGTGTTTCCATAGATCAGTGGACTGAAAAGAACAATGCGGACTGCAATATTGAAAGTCTGTAGTGGGGATGGGAATAGACAAAAATCTTCCTCTAGTATTGTCGAAGGCTTTCATGGCCAGATTCAACTGGTTGTGGTGGGTTTTCGGGGTTGTGTGACCGTGATCTGGTGGATCTTGCTTCTAACGTTTCGCCTGCCTCTGTGGCTGGCATCTTCAGAGGTGTATCACAGAGAGAAGTCTGTTACTAGACAAAGTGTGTAACAGATGATACACCTCTGTGTAACAGACGATACACCCTGCAATACACCTCTGAAGACGCCAGCCACAGATGCAGGTGAAACGTTAGGAACAAGATCCACCAGACCATGGCCACGCAGCCCGGAAAACCCACCACAACCAGTCTTCCTCTTGTACTCCAGAGATGGAAAAACCATTCCATCATAGGAGATACTGTTGGGCTGACAGAACAGCAACTTAGGATCCTAGCTGTAGGGTTGTTTCCCCACAAAATGCAAAAGCTACTTCTTGATCAGGTGGTTCCTTTTTCAATTCAAAAGATACCATTTTTGATCTTTCTCTCCACATCATAGGTTTCCAACTTGCAGCCCTCCAGATGTTATGGACTACAGTCCCCATCATCCCCTGCCAGCCTGATGCTGGCAGGGGATGGTAACTGTAGTCCATAACATCTGGAGGACCGCGAGTTTGACACCTGTGCTCTACATCTTTTCTTTGGAAGGGCCTCTTACCATTAGAGTCTTCCCCTTCTTCAGCAGTGGTGTGGTTCTTGGAGGCATGTTGCGCATGCGAGGTTACAAGGCTGACAGTGCGCGGTCTTGGTAGTGTCAGTGCCTTCCCATGCATTTTCAGGGAGTGCTCTTTCAGCTGGCTGATTGTCATGGTGGAAAATGAGCAGGAGGAGCATTTGTAGGCATGTTCACCTGGGTGAGCGAAATAACAGGGAAGCCATCAGCTCACAAGCAGAGAGGAAAAAAAATAGGAAAAGGGGGCAGGGGATGGAGAAGGTGGAAAAAATCTTTCTCGAACTCAGCATCCCGTGGGCTTCTTTCTCTGTGCGATCTTAAAGGGACAGTAAGGTGGTTTAAACCAGTGGTTCTCAACCTGGGGGTCGGGACCCCTTTGGGGGTCGAATGACCCTTTCACAGGGGCCGCCTAAGACTCTCTGCATCAGCGTTCTCCATCTGTAAAATGGATAAATGTTAGGGTTGGGGGCAGTGGTGGGATTCAGCCGGTTCGCACCACTTCGGCAGAACCGTTTGTTAACATGGTGCTTGTATTCAACCAGTTGTTAAATTATTTGAATCCCACCACCGGAACCGGTTGTTAAATTATTTGAATCCCATCACTGGTTGGGGATCGCCACAACATGAGGAACTGTATTAAAAGGGTCACAGCATCAGGAAGGTTGAGAACCACTGGTTTAAACCAACCCATTTCTATTGTCCTCTGGGCCAACGTATACAGCTGCCACCATGATGGTGGCGTCCATTTTCTTCAGCCCATGTCAGCAGTTACCTGAGCAGGCACGTGATATAATTAGGGAGCTGCCAAGGGGTGAAGTGGCTACCGCCAGCACGCTGCCCGTGTGAAACAGTTCAGTGAATAATGGCACTCATTAACGTGGCCAGCAGTATGACCCCTGCACAACTGTGATTCTGGGCGTGAGGCCAGGGTAGAGGAACTGCAGATACTCCTATGAAACACTGGCGTTTTAAGGTGATAAAACAGAATGAGGGTCTCATTACATGTGACATAATCCTGGTTTCTGCTTTACCCTTTGTAACTGAGTGACTACTCTTGGGACTGTGTCTGGCTTGCTGTTTGTAACAACCGAAGGAGGGATTAACAGTGAATGCAACCAACTTGTGTTGGCCTGCAACTGAATATTATTTGCAGAGGGGTAGTCATGTAGGAATTGTTATACCAAAGTAAAAGTCTAGTGGGACCTGAAGGGCTAATATTGAAAGAAATGCTTTCCGTCTTTAAGACACCACTGGACTTTTGTTATATTTAACTGAATGGTAGGCAGTCGGTGGTGCAGTTATTTTAACTACCCTCCAATTACCAGTGAATTATATGGTAATCAGAGACACTGAGGGGACTTGTTGCTATGCTTGTCAGAGATCCTCCATTCAGGGCTTGAAACATCATCTTCCATGAAACGAACAGCACTTTTAAACGTGCAAAGTATCCGGATGGATGCTAAAAATGTAAAACAAAAATCCTGTTCCTTTGACGTATCGCTCTTTCGGCTCCAGCAGGGCAACGCATTTCTTTATCTATCAGCAGCATCAAGGAGAACAGCCTCCCAGCCTTTTAATGGGAGGGTGGCGTGACTCCCCCATTCTCTCCAACTATCTTACAGTGGCGTAAAAGAGACACAAGTTGACAGGAACCAAGAGCACTGTGTAATGAGACCCTCGATTAAGCTACTCATCAGCCCTCTCTCTAAAACTTAACAGAGGAGTAGAGAGCCCATGTGTGTTTTCATGAAACCAAGGAGAGCTGTGGATATACATAAATCAATAGCAGAAATTGGAAAGAGACTTTGAAGACGAAGCTTGAGATAAGGCTACAAACAGCTAACCAGGAATTTCACACACAATTCCCTCCTCCCCGGCCCTCCCAGCATAATTTCTTTTGGAAGCTCCTTTTGCAATCAAAGTCATCAATATCATTGTTGTGTAAAGGGCCATTTTCCCTCACACAAAACTACCTCCTAGACTTCTAATCCTTGGCATATACAGACATGAAACAGGAAACATGGGACTATGAATTATTTGTGGCATAACCAGAACTTGTGTCAACTGTAAAGAGGGGACTGAAAATTCCGTGAAGGTTACAAAGCCAGACGAAGAGGAGGAGGAGGAGGAGGAGGAGGAGGTGGAGTTTGGATTTATATCCCACCTTTTTCTCCTGTAAGGAGACTCAAGGTGGCTTACAAGCTCCTTTCCCTTTCTGTCCCCACAACAGACACCTTGTGAGGTAGGTGGGGCTGAGAGAGTTCCAAAGAACTGTGACTAGCCCAGGGGTCTGCAACCTGTGGCTCTCCAGATGTTCATGGACCATGCTGGCAAGGGCTGATGGGAACTGTAGTCCATGAACATCTGGAGAGCCACAGGTTGCAGACCCCTGGACTAGCCCAAGGTTGCCCAGCAGGAATGTAGGAGTCCGGAAACTCGTCTGGTTCACCAGATAAGCCTCTGCCACTCAGGTGAAGGAGTGGGGAATCAAACCTGGTTCTCCAGATTAGAATCCACCTGCTCTTAACTACTACACCACGCTGTCTCTCTCTGCTACAGAAGCCAGAGGCAGAAGAAAGGCAAGCAATTAAAGATTTTAGGTCGATTCGATTTCGATTTCGAATACCTTTAATGGCATATAGATTGTTTAAGATTAGCTTAGCAAGATAATAACAGCCTTTACAACTTTACAATTTCTGACGAGTTAAAATAACACCATTTAAAAATTTAGCCACCGCTTCCAACAGCTCGTAGTTGTGGCTGTTTAAAAGATATATAACCTTCTGTTTATCTGTAATGCCTTCACTTCCATGCAGGAAGGGGATTATGCGCTTCTTCCTACCTATCTCATAAAAGGGACAATCCAACAGCATATGAGATACTGTTTCCACAGAACCCATGCCACGCGGGCATTTCCTTTCTTTATGTGGGATTCCAAGGTGGCGTCCAAGGCTAAAGGAAGAAGGCAGGGCATTACAAAGATTTTAGGTCCAAGCCCCCCAAAAAAGTAGGCGCTTTAGAAGTTTATGGGAAGGCCGTCATACCATAAAAGCAAAAGAGTCCAAGTCATGAAATGCTGCTTAAATAAACAGCACCTTGCTGAAAAAAACAAGAAGTGCTGTCTTATCCCGTGTGACATCACTATTGTTGACTGCTGCTGGGCAAAGCTAGCATTAAGAAAAATATAAATTTTTTATACTGAAGATGTTCACAGCAATTTGGAGGATTTGTAAATTTTTAACCCTGTTCAGATAACACCACCTGCACCCTCCGCCTCAAGAACTGTACGCTCCTTCAACCACAGAATTTATCATCCTCCTACATTCCTCTCCACTGTGGCGAGGCATGAGCAACCAACCCTTTGGACTAAAACTTGACAGAAGAATATTCCATGGAGCCAGATAGATCACACATCCAAAGAAATGTGTAAGTCGGGGTGGGCAACTCATGGGGCTCCAGATGTCCATGACAGGGGCTGATGGAAATTGTATTCCATGGACATCTGGAGCCCCATGAGTTGCCCACCCCTGGCGTAAGTGAATGGTTACTCGTTTCTTCACGGGGGAACAGGAGAAGAGCATGGTCAAGCCAAGGCCTGCAGCCAATCTTTCAATCCCAGGAGACCAGAACCTCATTTAGTTGTGTTCTGGAATCATCACAACAAAAGAACAATAATGTTTTTCTTAAACAAAACAAAAGTGGAGCAGACAGGAGTGTATCCATGACAGGCAAATAGCAAGTTTATCTATTTTTTTTTTGTCCTAAAACAATACAGTTCAGTTTGGTTAATATAGAAAGGATAAACACCAAAGCTCAAAGTAGGATGTTCACAATAGTTGATGGTGTCCTTCAGGTTAACACATGAAAGAGAAGTAATATATCCTTTCCTTAAAAAGGAAGAGGTGTAATCACAGTGCAATCCTATCTAGAGTTTCACCCTTCTAAACACACTGGCTTCGATGAATTTAGAAGAATTGTGGA
The DNA here is from genome assembly GCF_021028975.2 of Sphaerodactylus townsendi. NCBI lineage: Eukaryota > Metazoa > Chordata > Lepidosauria > Squamata > Sphaerodactylidae > Sphaerodactylus > Sphaerodactylus townsendi. Next base: position 107,699,534 of record NC_059431.1, on the reverse strand, counting down.
TTCCATAGTACATATCTTACTCTACTGCCCCCTTCATACTGCACTTAGAACAAAACTGCTATCACCATTGTTAGCTAAAAAAGAGAATGCTTCCAATTCGCAGAAGATCGTCTTCTTATTAGATAATACCAGCAGTGATGTAACTGATTCAGTCGCCAAATTTCTTGACTTATTTATAATTCAGAGTCCTAAGAGTAAACTTGACTAACATCTCCTTCTTCTCCTTCCTTTTTTATTTTTCTTGTTATTTCTTTTTTCTTTCTCCTCCTTTGTCTGGCCTGAATGAACCTATTGTTGACTTAAATGCACTGTTATGCCAATAAAGGTTGTTGATGTTGAACTTAGAAGAATGTGACTCCGTGTAGGACTGTATTGTGAGATTGGAACAGAATTCTGGATACAAGACACAGGATATCAGTGTGGTGAACTATCATCAAATTTGACTGGAGAAACACAGTGACATGCCTAAAACTAATAGTTTGATTTTACACACACACACACACACACACACACACACACACACACACACACACACACACACACACACACACACACACACACACACACACACACACACACACACACACACACACACACACACAGAACATTCATGATTTGAACAAGCATGTCTGATGTTTTTATTTTGTATGTGTGTTTTATGACCTATAGGGCCACAGGTTGTCATAAAACCCATTCAGATAAGAATCTTACAATAACCTTAAAATTAAAATCACAAAGCTGCTATTCTGCCTGCCTACACAAAAACAATGTTAGTGGCCCAGCGGTCTCTGAAGCAGCAGCCACAGGAGGAGAATCTGACTTCCCATTTACAAAACAGTTGCTCACCTGGTTACCTAGAGGCAAATCTTACTCCACACAGGTAGCTAGTTATCTTGCAAGCCTGGAAGAGCTACTTTCAAAACATTTCCTCAAAGCCAACTTAAAATGGAATGAGGCTTTTGTCTCAGTTGGGTTTTGGGAGAAGGCAGACCTTGATTGCACAAATAAAGGAAACAGGTCAGAGAGGTACTTTGTTTTCAAGGGAGAATTAGTCTACCCTAGTGACAAGTTTCAGCAATAGCCTAAAGCTGAGAATTTTTTCAGGCCCAGTCTTACAAGCCGACCTTGTGAGAACCAAGATTTCCCCCCACTAATAATCAGACAAGAGTATCAAGGAAAGTATTTATAAAAATAACAACCAAAACTCAAAGTGGTAAATACCAACGCTACCAAATGTTTGGTCACAGATAGATGCAGAGAAATTAACCGAAAAGGCAGACTGAGAGATGCAACACTATTCACTGCGGAAGAGCGAAAGCACACCGACAGAGCAGTTTGTGAGCACAGTTCAACTAGCTTAGCTCAGCATACTTGACTAACACAGTGTGATCCTAAGCAGAGATACCTCCTCTAAGCCTATTTAAGCCAATGGGCCTTAGAGTAGTCTAAGGCTGCTCAGGACTGTACTTATACGTATAGCAAATACGACCACCTTCCTCTCAAGACAACAGTGGTCATAGCAGTGGTGGGATCCAAAAATTTTAATAACAGGTTCCGATGGTGGTGGGATTCAAACAGTGGCGCCACCGCACACGCGCGCCTCCAGTCCCTATTGGGCAGGGAGGTTGCTTTAGTAACCCCTTCTCGGCACTCAGAAAAAATTAGTAACCACTTCTAGAGAAGTGGTGAGAACTGGTTGGATCCCACCTCTGGGTCATAGCTGATTTAATCAATCACATCAATAATGGCAGAACTCAGCAGAACTAATCTAAACACAATAGAGCCAACAGGAAAAGGCTAGGCATCCCTACAAAGATAGTTTTACCTCAGAAGGTTTTGAGGCCACAAAAGGATGCTGTGAAAGCCCACTGTGGCCTCTTTTCTAGTGCTGAAATAGATAGCAGTAAGACAACAATACGAACATGAAAGTGTACTTAATCAAGGGACAGCAGGGATCAGATTCCATTGCCCCCTCCTCCAGCTCACATCACTCATAATCACTAGTAACACAAGTGTCACCTATGATAATAAAGAGGGTCCATTCTATCCCTCCTACACCTATGCCGTAGATTCAGGATTATACTGCATCAGTTATACAATACGTTCAATGTGCGCAGGCAAGTTATGTACTGAGATACACAAGAGGAATCCTATTGCCACAACTGGATGTTAAACTGTATTTCATATGCATAGGATATGAGCTTATATATGTTTTCATTTTCTAGAATAGTGCTACAGACAAGACTTCTGTGCCAATCTACTACAACACACAATTTTTGGGTCTAGCGTACATTTTTTTCTCCAGACTCACACACAAATATCCCTTTTTATCTCACAGGAACAAATCAGGGGAAAAAGTACAATATTGCATAAAATAATTGAGAACATTTTGCTGGTTGATAACAAATTGACTCAATAATACAGAAACGTTAGCTGTATAACACGTTTGTGGTAAACATTATTAAATTAGTCAAAAAGGGAGTGGCGACATCTCATGATGTTTTGAAAATCCAATTTATTCCTGACTTTTCTTTACAAAAGAAAAACGACAATGCTCAATGTGGACACAATACAAACTCAAATGAAATTACTAGTAAATAGCCAAAGTATATCATATAGCAAGCCTTGCCTCATAATGGAATAAGAGTCTTGTTAGACACCGACATCCTGTTTCCTTCACTGGTTAATCAATACTCATGGGAATTTCACAAACAGGGCATGAAGTTCTCCTCTGTGTTTATACCCAGCACATGACTATCAGAGGTTAATTTCCTCTCAAGAAGGTGGTTTCATTTAATTATCATAGCTAATTGATAAATATGTATCCTCCATACATTTGTCCTACATATTGTCGAAGGCTTTCACGGCCGGATTCAACTGGTGGGTTTTCCGGGCTGTGTGGCCCTGGTTTGGTAGATCTTGTTCCTAACATTTCACCTGCATCTGTGGCTGGCATCTTCAGAGGTGTATCCAAGGTGGGATCCAGCAGGTTCTCACAGGTTCCCAAGAGTAGGTTACTAATTATTTGTGGGTGCCGAGAGGGGGTTACTAATTGGTGATTTTGCCCCGTGATTTTTGCCTTAGTTACGCCCCTCCTCTCAGCAGTAGCGCGCAGAACTTGAAGCAGTCTAGCAGGAGGTGCACCGGTGTGCATGGCAGCTCATGCTCTGCATGTATCTGCTTTCTGTCTAGGATCACATGAAGCGGCTGCGCCCCTTGCTACAGTCTCACCCTCTGAATGTCTGCCATGCCTCCTCACATGCTCCTGGGCCTCACCATTGGCGCTTACAATTCACCATGGGAACCTGTTAGTAAAATTTTTGGATCCCACCACTGGGTGTATCACAGAGAGAAGTCTGTTACTAGACACTGTGTGTAACAGACTTTTCTCTGTCATACACCTCTGAAGATGCCAGCCACAGATGCAGGTGAAATGTTAGGAACAAGATCTACCAGACCACAGCCACACAGTCCGGAAAACCCACCACAACCATTTGTCCAACACTTTGAACAAGTCGTCTACACTAGTGGCCAACTCATATCTTGTGCAAAAAGAAACTATAGTTTAATTAGGCATTGTGGGAAATGGCACTTCCTGAAAAGCAGGATATCAATCAATCAATCAATCAATCAATCAATCAATCAATCAATCAATCAATCAATCAATCAATCAATCAATCAATCGATTAATTTTGTTTGACTATCACAAGCACTAGTGTTACGTGAAAGAGAGAATAACCTCTGTCAAACCCCTCTGCAACTCATTATTTTTATGAATTTCTATCTATCCAGGTAAAAAAATACTAGCAGCTCTGATTTATAGTTTCATGAACATGATTTGAATGAAGGAACAGTTAAGTCAGAAAGCGGTTTAGTTCAATGCACCAAACCGTAACGTTACCATAATGAAAATCATACAGCAATTAGAAGTAAAATGTACTTAGTTGGAAAAAATAATAAAAACTAAAAATTTGAAAACTGCAGCCAGATATGTGTTAATTGGTTACAAGCGACCCACCCATTTTCTAACATCAAATCAAAGGTTGTAGAAATGTTAGCATTTCTGCACTGGGGGAGGAGGACAATATTGGGCGATTTCCGTATACCATATTAAGAATAATCTGACCTCCAATAATTTGGAAAAATTGTTGCCTTGAGATGAAATCACAATGGGGAAACAGCACAAACGCCACTGAAAATTGTAAGAAAAGGACTCAACATGGAAACCATTAGGAATGGTGACAACATTCTCACGTGACTCAGTGACATCGACAAAAACCTGGGGAGAAATTAAAATAAGGAATTTACTGTATGACACTTCCTGATGATTTTACAATCTGGTACACAAATGGAATTCAATACTATTATGGCAGCTTTTATGCAGCCAAGACCCCTCTCTAGTATGCTAATTTCCATCAGTGTAGTTGGTTTCAAAATAAACCCCCAAATTCCCATATGACAAATGTGTCAAAGATCTAGACCGCTCTTCCTCCAGGCTATGGTAGCAGATTTACTGATGACAGTGCAAGCCAAGATCTTCCTTAAAAGGTTAAAACTCTGCTGAAGACATCCATCCATGACACTTCCATGATCTGGGAGATACATCAGAGTACAGATGCAGTCTCTCAGAATGGGCACCTGCCCTCAATGAGATGGGTGTGAGTGTTCATAGAGTCTGACTAGCGCTGAGCCGAGGCTTCCTTTACTCTCAACAAAGATCCACACAGAGTGAAATTTGAATGAATATAACCTTTCACAACCCAGCAAAAAGTTTCACACTTCCATGACTCAAGGACTGACTTGTGGATTGCATGGCAGCAGAGAAAGAAGTCCCGTTAAAATTTGTGAAACAGTACGAAGCAACGACAGAATGAAAGACCAGCAGCAAACAGATGCAAAACACAACAGAAAATGATACAAAAAGATCAGAAGCCTGGGAAACGTCTGGAAACCACACTTTTCACCTTTCAAATTTCAAACAAGCATGAAAGTTTGGTGCAGCACTAATTCTCACAACAAGGTTCAACATATCTGCCTTCTTCCAAATGAAGCGGAGCACCCCAAGCCTAGACTTTCCACCTTTTTTCCTGACATTCACCCCAATGCCAACTTGGCTTGTTTGCTCAGTTTCCAACACTAGCCGCTTTCTGCCAATCTGAAAGCCGCTCCCTTACACCATGACCCTGTTCGTCTATCCAAGTTGCAAGCTGAGCTCCGTTCAACACATATCCAAGCATCGCGCCCACACCCCAATCCTGATAACAGCAGATAAAAGGCTAAAAATGCACAAGGACAATAGACGAATAAAAATCACAAGCTGACTGGTTCATTGAAGCGACAGGCAGGAAGAGGGGGCAAAACCCCAGGAACTGTTTCATTCATGAATTGGAGGAACAGGACTTACCAGCATGTGCTTTGAGGAGATGAGTTTTCAGCCGGCTGTTATAGGAGGACTTGAAGGGGCAGAGCTTGCAGCGGAAGGGCTTATGATGTCCGTGGTGAGCCTGCATATGACGATCCAAACTTGAGAAGGGAAGAGCAGCACAAGGGGAGAAAAGGGAGGATAAATGTGAATCATAGTTTCAGCTACAACTTGCTGGCAGGAGAGTGGGGGAAAACACAGACACACAGTGATATCTGTAGGCAGAGGTGGGGTCCAGCAGGTTCTCACCAGTTCCCGAGAGTGGGTTACTAATTATTTGTGTTACTAATTGGGTCTGCTTTCCCGTCTCCACGCCCTCGCCTCCCCGAGAGGCATCCTGCCTTTGGACGTGAAGGTTCCATGTAGCAATTGCGACTGATAATGTAACTCCCTGAACTGGGTGAATCCCTTTCAGGTACTGCAATTCATGGATTCTCAGCCTTTCATACCTTTTCTCTCACCAGTCTCTATCAAAAGAACCTGTGTGTTTCATCACTGCTGTGTTCAGATTTGTGAGTTGGGGCATTTTCTATCATGTGATGATGATTTAGAAATGACCTGGTGCAAAAAAATTTTGGGGGGTTGTGGTGGGGTGGCTGCCCATTGGGGGCGGCATCCAACTCAGGTTTTGCCCAGGGCTCAGGTTTGCCTAGGTACGCCTCTGCCCCCTTTGCTGACGGGGGGCTGGCGAGGGAACCTGTTACTAAAATTTTTGGATCCCACCACTGTCTGTAGGCCACAGGTTGGCAGGAACGCTCAAGTTTAAAGTGTTCGCAAATATGAATACAGCTGTGACACAGGAGGTTTACGTCGGTGCTAATCACAAAACTTTACCATACGTTATCTACTGGGTCAAATCTGATTGTGGGTAAACGGCATGTATTAACAAGGTATAGTGCAATGCTAAAGAGAGTCACAACCTCTGACATCCACTGAAGTCAAAAGGGCTTAAAAGGTTGTCTCTCTGTTCAGATTGGCATTGCCAGCTGATCCCAAGGATTTAGGAACAACGTTGAATATTTTTCCTCACCTGTTTTACGAATGCGTGTTAAATAAAATAAACAATGAGTGCCAAGACCAAAAATCTCACTTGTACTGCAAAGCACGAGATAGGAACCTCTGTCCACAAAAAAACAGAATAGGTGTGGTTTGAAATTCCTGAAAAGCATCTATCTTTTGCAATTCTAAGTTTCAGTTCCACTTCATCCAGTCCAAATAGGCCAGCAGTCAATCAACAGGAGGAAGAAAGATAATCATCCACATTTTCATAGCTAATCTCTGAGTAAATATGCAATAACTTCATTGAGAAAATGAGCACGTTATCAGCCAAAATGAGCGCTCAGCTGATGTCTGAGAAATTTCTACTCTCTAGCATGAAGGGGGATGGGGAGACCAAATCCATTTGCAAAAGGCTGAGACCACATTTTCTTCATGTGATCAAACCCAGTGACAGAAGGGCCACCCACTATCATAATATTCCCCTCTAAAGGGACTTCATTGGCTCATTATACATGGAACACTCAGAATGGAAAGTAAAAGCGGGGCTCTAGTAAATATGTCTGTACAAGAAATCTTGCTGCAATGGACATTTGCCCCCACCCTGCAGCAGACACCTTGAGCATAATCAGTTATTATAAACTGTGAACGGTACAGACATTGTAAACAGTATACACCCCCTTCGAGGGTGAGGCGGCCTATAAAATCCAATAAATATATACATACATACATATTTATTATTGTTGTTGTTGTTGTTGTTTGTTATTATTATTTATTGGATTTCAAAGGGCTCTGGGTGGTATACAATAACAACAATGCAAAATAAAATACAAAGATACAAAGTATAATACAGAATATAAAAACATATATAACATTAACGTTAAAATCCCTTAAATCTCAGTAGCAGCAGCATCCAAAACCCACATTAATTGACTGATTGATGGCATCCGATCCAAAGGCCGGGAGGGTAACAGAAATGCCAGAAATATCAAAAATACAGGGCAATGCCGGAGATGGTGTAAGAATATAATGGGGGGCATCAAGAGGGGGCAGGCAATCCGTGGCCGGGCCCCCCAAAAGCCTGGTGGAACAACTCAGTCTTACAGGCCCTGCAGAACTCACCAAGGTCCCACAGGGCCCTAACAGCAGATGGAAGAGTGTTCCACCAGGCAGGGGCCAGAGCCGTAAAAGCCCTGACCTGGGTAGAGGACAGCTGCATCATTTAGGGGTGAGGGACTACCAGTAAATTAGTCTCCGCAGATCACAGAGGTCTGCTTGGGACATATGGGGTAAGACAGTCATGTAGGTATGAGGGCCTTAAAGGTTAATAGCAACACTTTGAAGATGATCCGGAATTCCACCGGGAGCCAGTGCAGGCACAATACAGGGGTAATATGATCTCTAAAGGAACCACCTGTAAGAAGTCGAGCCGCTGCATTCTGGACAAGCTTCAGTTTCCAGATCAGCCGCAAGGGCAGGCCTGTGTAGAGCAAGTTACAATCGTCCAGCCTGGAGGTATCCATTGCATGGATCACCGTGGCCAGGTCAACCTGGGAGAGGTAAGGGGCCAGCTGCCGGGACTGGCGAAGATGGAAAAAAGCAATCTGAACCTCCATAGAAAGAGAAGAGTCCAGGGGGACCCCCAGACTGCGGGTCGAAGAAGTAGGGGCCAATGAGACCCCTTCCAAGACTGGCTGAAAATCCTGACATCGCCCATCGCAATCCAGCCAAAGGACCTCCGTCTTTGATGATTTGAGAGAACCATAGGGAAATTATTGCTACCCAAGCGAAAGTAGCTTTCTAAAAAGTAGTGGAGCAGAATTGCCTTGCTTTCTTCATGCCAAGCTCCAGTAGTCTGTTTCTGACCATACCAAGGAAGATGCTTCCAAGGAATTTCTTGTTGTTGCTTCCAGATACCTGGTATTGTGCTGTAGAACACAGGTGCTTCATTGCAGAAGCATCGCATAGTGGTTAAAGTTTCAGACTAGGATGCCCAAGTTCAAATGCCTACTTTGCTATAGCAGCTCACTGGCAGACCTTGGGCCAGTCAAACACAATTGACCTTTAAGCCTATCAAATCTCCAGTTCCTCCCACCCTATGATCCTACTTCTAAGGTGTCAGGATGGGGAGAAGAGGAGGTGGAAAAGTTTGGGAGGCCGGCAGGCTAGAATGGATCGAACCAGTAGACTGCCTCAACCAAAGGCCTGGTACAACATCGCTGTCCTTCAGAGATAATAATAATTTATAAAGTAGCCCTACTCCCTTGACTTACAGCCACAATTCGTCACTAGCAACAGGAATTTTCCATGTTCCACCCTTTCACACACGTATTAGACCATTTTGTATTTAGAAAAAGGATTATTGTGGATATGATCTTCAAACTGCTCATTTGCATACTACTGACATGATCCAGATTACAATGGAATGTTTTAAGACAGAAGTCCTCTAAGATTTCCATTGCAAAATTACTGCAAGTTTCTCTTTGTATTTTTATTTTCTTCACAGTTTGTTAGGTGACTTGATTACACAGTATTAGAACTGGAAACAATGGAGTTTTCCCAGAACTGTCAACAAAGGCAGACATAAGTTATCAAAGTTCTGCTTTCTAGCTCTTCCTTGTCTCTGAGAACCAAATGAAAACAAATGCTCTGAAGGTGTAAGATTGAAAGGCAGAAAGTAACTGACCCCTGCTTTGCGATAAGTCATCAACTGACTGCAAAGTGAAAAGCCAAAATAAATCGTCTTCAAATGTAAAAATATTAATGTATAGCTAGTGGAAGTGTGTTTAGACAATACACAGGATCATAGCCTCGATTTGTTGCAGAAAAAACAGAGAAAATTCTATAACAAGATTCTGCAACAAGAAGCACTAAAATATTAGAAATATTAGAAATTACCTTTCTAAAATAGGAAGGGATACAGTTTCTGTACACTTCCTACCCTAACTGGAGAAGCAGCTGATACATGAGCTATTGTAAAAGTGATTCAACAACTCTTTCTAAGAATTAAAGCCAAAAAAATAAATAAATCCTGACCTTTTGAAAATGGAATTTTTTTAGGATTCAGAAGCTGAAAAACACACACATGCAAGCTTATTCCTGTCACCTTGCAATTGTAGCCCCCTAGTGGTTCCATGTCTATCATCAGGAAAAGATGAGAAAACCAATTCTTTTCCTAGGAATGCAGCCAGGAGGGATTGGGGCAGGGTGGGGGTGGGGCACTAAAAGTTGTGAAGACACAAACCGCTAGGACTGTAAAAAAAACTATTCAGACTGAATGTGTGCGCAGAAGGAAGTGCACAACTTTTTTGGTGTGTGCTGCTGTGATTAAGGTTGATGGATCCCTGCAGGGAATCCCAACTCCTAAACAGTCTGTCTTATAACCTGGATAGCTTTAAAAGGGGCTTGGACAGATCTTTATCCTCTTTGATCTGAGATTGCAAATGCCTTAACAGTCCAGGTGATCGGGAGCAACAGCCACAGAAGGCCATTGCTTTCACATCCTGCTTGTGTGCTCCCAATGGCACCTGGTGGGCCACTGAGAGTAGCAGAGAGCTGGACTAGATGGACTCTGGTCTGATCCAGCTGGCTTGTTCTTATGTTCTTATAATTAGAAGCCCACCTGGTTTGTGTCCCACACAGCAAACTCCCTCAGTCTTAAAAAGCAAAACCAGAGGTTCAATTGCCTGCTTGTATCCACACCAAGCCCTCACCTGGATGGCCCAGGTGAGCCCAACCTCATCAGATCTTGGAAAGTAAACAGGGCTGGTACTGGTTCAGATAGGAGATTGCTAAGGAAGTCCAGGGTTGCTATGAAAAGATAGGCAAAGGCAAACCACTTGTCTTCATCTCTTGCCTTGAAAACCCTATGGGGTAGCCACAACATGGCTGTGACTTCATGGCATTTTCTGTCACCACTGCTACTACCCACAACACTAATCCCCCCAAAAGGATAAGACTGATTGGGCAAGGTATCTCAAACGTAGCTTGTATCCACAGGCCAGTTGCCAGAATTCTTCGGTATGTGTGTGGAATCTCTTTCTTCAGTGAAAGCAGCATCATTTTCATGCTTGAACAGCATAACCATATATGTACTCTGAGGAGTCACATTGTTGATCGCAGCCTTAGCTTCTCTTTCCACGTGTTGCTACAACAAGAGGCAGCGGAATACCTGAGTATATTTTGTCTGATGCTGCCTGTTCCTCCTCCTCCCTCCTGGCTCTATCAAGTCAAGGAAGGCAACCTGTCAGCGGCAGTTACCTGGCCAGCTCCTTCACCTGACAACAGGATGCGTGCACAATGCCCACATCAGCCATATGAAGAGGAAAAGCTCTGGTCCTTTCAGTGTCTGTCAGGTTCAGCCTCCTGATCTGTCTTGGCTCTTCTCCAAAGCTGACAAGCCTCATAAATATTTGTTTCCACATGCTTGTCATGCTATGGGCTTTCAATCATTGAAGATTCCTGGGGCAGCAGAGTAGGCAGAGACCTTCCTTCAAGGCCCAATTCTCCTGCCCTTCAGGGCAGGGCAGACTCAGTACAAGCAGCAGGGAGTAGGGCAATCAGTGGTAGGCTATCTGTCCCTGCCTCAATTAGAACTGCGGCAGTCGGCTGGAGGCAGTCCAGTGTGCCATGAGGAGCCTAGTGAGGCCCCGCCCCTACAGGAAGAGCCACAGGAAAGTGGTCAAGAGGGATGGGGCAAATGCAGTGGCGGAGGGCCAAGGGGATGGGGGGGTACGTCGTGCACCGGGCGCACGCCTGGGGGGGGCGCAAAATCACCCCCTGGCCCCTCCCCCTTTTCCCCGCGACCCCCGTGGCGCGCACACACACACACACACACACACACCAACCCCCTTCCCACACTTACCTACGTTCGTTTTCTTTTTGTAGTACTTCTTGAGGCTGAAAAAAGCGGCCTAGATACAGTTCAGGGGAAAAACTGCCTGAGGAACTACAGTTCCCAAGAGACCTTGGGGCTCACAAGGTTTCCTGGGAAGTATAGTTCGTCAGGCAGCTTTCTCCTTGAACTGTAAAGTACTACAAAAAGAAAAGGAACGTTGGTAACTGTGGGAAGGGGGTTGGTGTGTGTGTGTGTGCCGCGGGGGCGGGGGGGGGGGGCGGAAAAAAACACTCTGCGCACCGGGCGCAGTTTGGCCCAGCTACGCCTCTGCGCAAATGAGAGGGAAGTTACCCAACTGGGACAGGGGGGTAGGTCACAACGGGGTAGTTCTGGGAGGCTGGGAGGAACATGAAGCAGTACAAATGGGATCTAATCAGCTGCTCCGGCGGATGCCTCATCCAAGGTCGAGATAGGCACGGAGGCCAACAGCGCCTATGGAAGGAGGGCAAGAGGAGAAACTGCCTGATTTTGAAGCTTGCTTTTTTCTCTTTGTGATGACACCAAAAAACATAGTTTTAATAATTTTTTCTAGTCTTTTTTAAAACTATGCAATGTCTCTAGTGCCAAATCATTTCTGACAAGGAATAGTGTGTGTGTGTATGTGTGTGTATCTATCTATATATATATACACACAAACAAATCTTGTATATAAATCTTGTCCTACCTTTAACTATACAAATCTTGTCCCTTCGGGGGAGGGTGGTATATAAATATAATAAATAAATAAATAAATAAATAAGAAAGAAAGAAAGAAAGAAAGAAAGAAAGAAAGAAAGAAAGAAAGAAAGAAAGAAAGAAAGAAAGAAAGAAAGAAAGAAAGAAAGAAAGAAAGAAAGAAAGAAAGGTGGGACAAGATTTGTATACCTATATATTATCCCTCACATGCTACGTTCATTAAGTTAAGGGCTACTCGGTTCCTGAGGGGACAGACTGATTATCTTTTGGAGGGAAAAATTTCCTTGGTGTGACTGAAAGCATAGGGTCGTCACACCTGCAACAGAGACTGAGGAAGAAGGCTCGTGAGATTCCTGCAGCATGGGAAACTTTCCAGTCAGAGGAGGAGAAGGTACTAACTCCTCTCCTGCAGTCCATCCTGAGACAAGTGATGACCATGCAGCACTGGTCCAAGGTAGCAGGAAGGGGTCTGCAAGAGAGGACACTGAGGTGAGACTGCCCACACCTGTAATAGGTACATTAAACTATACCTTACCATTTCTTCAGTTAAATAAAGACAACCTCCTTCATATCTGTTTTTATGAGAAACCCATACTGAAAGGGAAGGCTTCTGGATTGAGATCTGGACCAGCTATAAACTGATCGGAGTTGGTTTTATATGGTTTTCAGTAGGAAATCTGCGACTCAAACAGCTCATGGAGTGTTAATTTCATAGGTTCGCCAGCATGGCCAATTGGCCATGCTGGCAGGGGCTGATGGGAATTGTAGTCCATAAACATCTGGAGTGCCTTAGGTTCACCACCACAGCTATACACCATTTGCTAACCGGTAAGAACCAAGAGGCACCACAAGTTACCTTTAGAACCATAACAGACCTTCACCTGTTGGGGGGGGGGGGGGGAGAAGAGTAAAACTATTCCCTACTTCTGATTCACTGTTCAGTCTGGTGGACAACAGAACGATGGTGGACAGTGTTCTCCTGAAAGCAAGAGGCAGAAAGGCTGGCATCAAGCCCAAAGTGTGCTTTTGAAGGGATCCACAGCTGATGAGTCAATGGTGGGATTGTGTGTGAGAGGAGAAAGGCTCAGATGTCGAGGGGAGCAAGTTAAAGGCATCTACTTCAAAGAGGGTAATAACTGTCTTACAGTCTTCTCACTGAACCTTTTTCTAAAAAAAACAATGAGTGAGCTATTAAGCAGGCATGAAGAAAATTGGACAGACCCTCCCATCAGATGTCAATTCAGCTTGCTGCTTTCTGCACTATGAATGTTAGTTCCCTAGCACATCTATTAAAAGTTATTAACACAAATATTTTTATTAGGAAAAGAGCATCCTGCAGTCCTAAACTAAAAGTGAGCCTCACTGAACTCATTAGATCTTGCTTCCAGGTAAGGATGCATGAAAGCATTCACAAATCAGGCTGCCCCTGTGTACCATCGTAGCCATAATAATTTTGCAGTGAGAAAAATTAACATACCAAACCTGTAGTTCAACACAATCTGACACTGTGCTGGATTGTGGCCAAGGGTTCATGTGTCTTCCACTCAGATGATTAACTCCTGGTTTCTGTGACCAAAACAGTAACCACTGTCTACCCTAAACTAACTCTGTTTGGCCTAAACTAAACTAACCACTGTCTACCCTAAATTAAATAAAAAGTTACACGCTGAGAGCGAACAAGAAGGTGATGAACCATATCTTCCAGAGATGATGCACGTTTGTAAGTGATTTGTCCAGCTCTTGTAGCAAAATATAGCCCCTTTTCAGAAGTTACAATCCTTTTATGCCAAGATGCTGGCAACCCTACATAGATCCTGTCAGAATGGGTTCCCATCATGTTTGACAGGAGCAATGTGTGGGTTTTTAGCTTGGCAACATGCCAACCAGAACCCTGAAAAATCAGAGTCTCAAGTATAGATCTGCCCATTATCTTTTCAGATTTATTTATTTATTTATTGTTTAAACTTTTATACCGCCCCATCCCCGAAGGGCTCTGGGCTGTGTACAACATAAAATAATTAGTATAAATAGATGACTAAAACCTTTAAAACAGCGATAACAACAGTAATAACAGTAGTAGAGACGTCCGGCCAACCCCATTTTTAAAAATTCTCCCCAGAGGAGGAGGACGAGTCCCAGGATGACAGGCTCAGATGTAAGGAGCCAACTAGGGGCACCATTTCAGCGGCTGGTCCCTTCAAAGGCCTGGCGGAACAACTCCGTCTTACAGGCCCTGCAGAACTCACTGAGGTCCCGCAGGGCCCTAACAGCCGGAGGGAGAGTGTTCCACCAGGCCGGGGCCAGAGCCGTAAAAGCCCTGGCCTGTGTGGAGGCCAGCCGCATCATTGAGGGGCCAGGGACCACTAATAAATTGGCCTCCACAGAACGGAGAGGCCGTGCAGGGACATATGGGGTGATGCGGTCTCGAAGATACGAGGGTCCCAGGCCACGTAAGGCCTTAAAGGTCAGCACCAGCACCTTGAAGATGATTCGGAACTCTACCGGGAGCCAATGCAGCTGGCGTAGCACAGGCTGAATATGATCATAGATGGCGCTGCCTGTGAGCAAACGCGCCGCTGCATGCTGAACCAGTTTTAGTCTCCGGATCAAACGCAAGGGAAGGCCCGCGTAGAGCGAGTTACAATAGTCTAACCTGGAGGTGACCGTTGCATGGATCACAGTGGCTAGGTCCGCCTGGGAGAGGAAAGGAGCCAACCATCGGGCCTGGCGGAGATGGAAGAAAGCAACCCGGGTTGTGTGGGCCACCTGGGTCTCCATCGAAAGAGACAAATCCAGGTGGACCCCCAGGTTGCGCACGGAGGGGGTCGGCGCCAATATGACCCCCTCCCACACTGGCGGCTGGAAAGTCCTGCCCTCTCCCCCGCGGCCATGACATGTGCACGGACCATATCAAGAGGACTGCAGGCAGTCACACTCCTAATACACATGGTTAGCTGGTTCTTGATATGCACAATCTCGGTATCCAAAAAGGGCTATGAACACAATAATGTACACGCTTATTCAGTTGTATGTCTTACTTCCTAGTTAGCACACTTCAGTGTGCAGTTTAGCACGGCAGTTTCTATTATTTTTGTAATGATAATTATTTTACAATTAAGCTACGCAACATGCTACATAATAAAATGATTATTATAGTCTCTGATGCTTTAAAAAGCTTAAAAACTGTTCTTCTGCCACTGCATTTTAGTCTGTTTACAATTCAAAATAGTTGCCAACTATGTAGTCCTATGCTGTCTAACTGGTAGTGGATCTCCCAGGCATCAGACATAGGCGGTTTCTAATACCTGACATCCTTTAATTGGAGTTACCAGGACCTTCTCCATATTCATTGAGTGACAGACCCTTTCTCCCACTAAATGTAATATCTGGAATTCTTTGCAGGTAGCTCACCATTTGTGAGTTCTGGAAACTTAAAAATAAACACTGTAAGGAATCCTATGGAACTAAAGGGCAAAGGCTAAACGTCATCCAGCCCACTTTCCTGTTGGCTAACTTGATTAATAATAATTGTGTGCTATCAAGCCAGCGTGGTTGAGAGCCTGCGTAGTATGGTGGCTAAGAGCAGGTGGATTCTAATCTGGAGAACCAGGTTTGATTCCCCATGCCTCCACCTGAGTGGCAGAGGATTATCTGGTAAACCAGACGTGTTTCCGAACTCCTACATTCCTGCTGGGTGACCTTGGGCTAGTCACTGTTCTTCGGAACACTCTCAGCTCCACCTACCTCACAAGGTGTCTGTTATGGAGAAAGGAAGGGAAAGGAGCTTGTAAGACACCTTGAGTCTCCTTACAGGAGAGAAAGGTGGGGTATAAATCCAAATTCTTCTTCTTCTTCAAGTTAAAACCTACTAATGGTTTCCCCAGGACCATGGGATTTTCAAGGCAAGAGACGAGCAAATGTGCCCTGCCAGTGCCTTCTCCTGCAGGGCAACCCCTACTTTCCTTGGTGGTCTCCCATCCAAGTACTAACTATGGCCAACCCTGCTTAGCTTATAAGCTTTGACAATGTTGGGTTAATCAGAGCTATTCTGGCCACTCCACTGAACATAAATACATTCAAAAACATTACATGAGCATTGGCATTTAAGCATATTTCTTAACACATGGGGATGGATTCTACCAGCTTTTCCACTGGACCTCCCCCAACCCCTCTCTTTTCATTGAAGTTCCAGTCCCATCCAGTTTTTGTTTATTTGGATCCCAGAAGTCCTGGAACTGGATTCCTTGTGGTCCCAAGGAGCCCCTCTTCCCTCTTTTACCTTCAGAAAACCTGGTAAGATTCAAACCCTGGTAACTGGTAACAGAATGTTAAGTAGTACAAACTTACTTGTGCCTGAAAGCAGAGACAAAGGGACAATACTGGCAGCTGTACTTGTCTTCGCGAGTAAACATGGCCAGTGCCAAGTGACTCCTCTCATGCGATCGTAGACCCTGCATAGACATCAAAACCCGGTCACACTGGCTGCAGTGGTAGCCACCAGGTCTGGTTTCATCTTCCAGTGATGGTCCAGAGTCAGCTTCCGCAAGTTCCACAGTGGCAACATTGCCAGGGTCTTTGGCTCCCTCAATACCCTCCAAGAAAGCTGCATGTGAAGGATCTTCAGCCTCCTGCTAAAAGACACATATGCCCCCCAAAGCCATCAATTCTCTCTCTCCCTTCTGCTCTGTTGTCACCTTTAAATCTACGGAAGTCGAATTTTTTCGTCTAAAAAGTAGCATCTCTACAGTTCCAGGTACAATCAGGTTCAGAAAATATCCCTGTAGGCAGGAAGGTTTCCCCAAACTGCCCTGGTGCCGCATGAAATAGCGTTGCTTGAACATATCACTTTTCCAAGATGGTTCACTTCATTGGAGGGAACCAATGCACATTCTAAAGAAATGAAGTCTTCCTTATTAAGAGTGCTTGTTTTCCATCCTTAAGCATACCAATATAAAACTGGGGGAGATTATCTGCTCCACATTTGGTGAAAATTCTTCAATTTTATACAGAACCGAAATAGTTTTTGAGCCTTTGCTAAGTAGCTATACATCGCCTATCAACCTAGAGTTTTCCAAATCAAGAAACTTTGTTGTAATATCACATAATGGAGGTAAAGGGAAAATACTAAAAACTGTCCAAATGGAATTTCTTTGTGCAGAACAACCGTTTAATTCTTCCTGTATTTGGATCCCTTTGATAGAATTTGTGGGAGATAGCTAGTCTTTGTTTTTTGGATGAAATTCTATGAACTGGTAATCTCTTTCCATCAGAAAACATACATGTCCTGGTCTTAAACTTCAGAGTTCAAAAGGATCCTCAAAAATATGATTCTGAAATTGTCATGACATTTGAAGATCAAGAACTCTTATACGCTAACATGGTTCCAGTCCCGCATTTATAACCTAGTTCACACAACAGAATTCTCCGAACTCACATTTACAAGCACTTAGTTCAGGGGTCTTCAAACTGTGGCCCTCCAGATGTTCATGGACTACAATTCCCATCAGCCCCTGCCAGCATGGCCAAGTGGTAGGGCTCATGGGAATTGTAGTCTATGAACATCTGGAGGGCCATAGTTTGAAGAGCTCTGACTTAGTTGCTCATGAACAAATATATCCCCCTCACCCCCACGCTGTCACTCCCCACCCTCATGGTGTAGCTTACACCAAAGTTGATAACATTAATTCTGTGAACTGAGTGAATTCTGCAAATGGAAAATGCACAAAGAACTGTGCACGATCCGCTCTGGGGAAAAAAAAAACTAATCTGCAGCAAGTTTGCAAAAAATCTGAGGTAAAGCAGAATTATGCATACATTACACCAACTAAGCAAACGAGTGGGCTTTCTCTTATTTTAGCGTCATTAATTCTGCCACTTGAGCTATTTTGTGTATTTCTTTTTAACTTTAGCTAGTGGGAAGGAGAAGACTGCACAAGGCACCAGGGTCCTGCCCTTCAGCACTGGAAACCTCATTCGCCAACTTCTCCGGCTTTTGATATTCCATGAGCCACTGCATCCCCACACACCTGCAGATCTTCGCACCTAATGAGGACTAGAGAACTGCTTTTTGAAGCAAGCAGCAAAGAAAGAGAGAAGAGTGAGGTTCTAAGGAAGCTGAATCTGTGGCATACACTCAGACCTGGATACCCACCTTATATAACACCATGCTCACTGAATTATATTAAGATACAGGACACAAAAGTACACTCACTTTAATGAGTGCTTTTGTACTCCTTTCCTGAAGAGATTACGGGGTGGGAGGGGAGGAGAGGCATAACGGCAACTCAGAGCAGCCGCAAAATGCTCTCCTGACTAGCAACTGAACACTTCAGCACCAGTGAAATCAATGGGCTCAAGCAGAAGTAACTCTGCGTAGGACTGCGTGGTGAATCTTTGGATCTCAACGTATTGCCATGCATGGGAGGGGCGGGAAGTGAAATGCAGATTGGGGGGGGGGGGAAAGGAATGGAGATAGTGTTGTTCTTGTTTGATGTGGTTAGCTAGCATAATGTGCCGTCTGATTCAGAATTAAATGACAAAACTGGCTCGACCCCCCGCCCTCCCGCAGGCAACTGCAGCTTTAGTTCCCAAACTAGTTCACTCTTAAACTTACTCACCTTGACTGCAGCAGACACCACGGAGCCATTCCCGTACTGGACGTGCTTACGGAGATGGTTGCAAATGGCTCGAAGTGTTGGATGAACCTCCACGCAAAATTTGCATTTGTATCCTACAACTTTTCTCTCTTTCAGCTTTGAAATTTCTTCCAAGTTACCAAAAGGCTGCAAGGCAACACAATATATGAAACTGACATCTGTGCCCAGGAAGGTCTGCAGATCTTTTAAACAACCAGGCCACGAGACTACAGTGTAAAATAAAATAAACAATACTGATAGGGGTACAATATGCAAATCACTGTGGCAGAACACTTTTAATCTGAAGGCAGTTGTTTAAAGATTTCTGAATGATTGCATAGTGCAGGGGTCTGCAACCTGCGGCTCTCCAGATGTTCATGGACTACGATTCCCATCAGCCCCTGCCACCATGGCCAACTGGCTTACAATTGGCCATGGTGGCAGGGGCTGATGGGAATTGTAGTCCATGAACATCTGGAGAGTCGCAGGTTGCAGACCCCTGGCATAGTGCAATCTAACAAATGTTTACTCAGCAATAAGTCCTTTTGTATTCATAGAGACTTACTCCCAGGTAAATATGCGCAGGACTGAAGCTGTGAAGTGCAGTCTTAACAGTGCAAACCAGTTGGGGAGGGAATACTGCAGTGGCCGGAGGACGCGTGGTGAAGGTTTTGCATTTGTAGCAGGTACACTTGCTTGTCCAAAGAGCTGACAGAAAGTATACATTCTTCATAAATGATTTTTTATTCATGCAGAAGGAAACTGACTTAACCGAGGCAAATATCCATAAACACTCTCTGAAAGGATGATCCCTGTAAAACCAACACACAAGCCCTTTGCATCTGAATGACGCAAGGACCTGAAACAAACATTTAGCAGCGCAGACATTTTCTAACCTTTCCTTCTTTCAGAATCGTGCTTCAAAATAGTTCTAAAATCAGATCAGCTTGCATTCATCCAGGGTAGACTGAGACCTGTCCTCTAGGCAGTCAGCCCACTGGAGCCAACATGGTACAGTGTTAAGAGCGGAACTCTTCATCTGGAGAACCAGGTTTGATTCCCTATTCCTTTACATGAAGCCCGCTGGGTGACCTTGGGCCAGTCACAATTTTCTCAGAACTCTCTGTAAAACCTACTTGCCACACAAGGTGTTTGCTATGGAGAGAGGAAGGGAAGCCACTCTGAGGCTCATTCCGCACATGCAGAATAATGCACTTTCAAACTGCTTTCAGTGCTCTTTGAAGCTGTGCGGAATAGCAAAATCCACTTGCAAACAGTTGTGAAAGTGGTTTGAAAACGCATTATTTTGCGTGTGCGGAAGAGGCCTGAGACTCCTCAAAGGAAAAGAAAAGCAGGATATAAAAACCAGCTCTTTTTCTTCTACTCCTGGACATTCTATTCAGCACCTCTGGCTAGGAAACCAAAGCTTCCCCATCTTGACCTCCACGACCCTTTATCTATATCTCTCCACTCCTATCATTCCTCACCTTTACTATCATGCTACAGAATAGACTCTCTTAAAAACGGGACCGCAACAAAACGAGAAACACTCTGAGGATCATAAAGTGAGAAAAACACTCCTAGCAAATTTGCGACTGAAATCCACTGCTGTTGATTCACTGATGTATTTATTATTTGTTTATTTATTTATTTATTAGATTTATAAGCTGCCTCACCCCCGAAGGGCTCGAGGCGGCTCACAAAATGGCAGTTCTCTTAAGACAGCAAATCAACAAATCATTACAAGAATACAACTTAAACTCATTAAAAACTTAAGCAGCAGGTACAAAAAAATAAATACAGATTTAAACAACGGAAGTTGTTAAAAACAGGCGCCCGATCTAAAGGCCAGCAGAGGGAGGGGGTGGGTAGGAACAACCTGATATTCTCTTTGACCAACTATTTGTTAGTTCATTAGTTCACGTGCCATTCAAAATTTTACACACTGACTGCATGTGAACCTCCAAGTTGTTGTTCCAAGATGAAATTGGTAAAACAAGAAAGTCTTCAAACTGAAGCCCACAAGAAACATGTTCTAAACCCAATGACTTTCAAGGATTTGAAAGGGATAGATATGATTATGTGGTGAAGGAAGGCAGCATGGTGTAGCCTGATATCATCAGATTTCAGAAGCTAAAGCAGGGTGAATACTTGGAAGGGAGACCTCTGAAGAAGACCGCAGAGGAAGGCAATAGAAAGACACCTCACTTGCTTTGAAAGCCCTTTGCTAGGGTTGATATAAGTTGGCTGCAACTTGATGGCACTTCACACAGACACACACACACACACACACACAGTTCTGATGCTGCCATTTCTTCTCAATGACACTGTTAACAACATTCTTTTAGCGATACCAATACTTGGGAATGGGGGAGGAGATAACTTAAGCAAAGGGGGGAAAAAGCAGTCATTTTCTCACACTAGAAGTCTAACAGGATTTGTTGCCAAAGAGAAATTAGCTTTAGAATTAGGAAGGGAGGAGGTGGAGGGAGGGAGAACCATGCCAGGAGTTTGAGGAAGTGGTGGAAGAAATAAAAGGAAGGGGGTGTAATCAAGCCACAATGTTTAATTGACTTAGGGCATACTGGCACTCTTAAGTCACTGGTGAGCCTGTGGCTGTTCGGATGCCAAAGGAAATGTGCATCTGGACGCTAGTAATGAGAAATCTCCTGGGGGCGGAAGAGGAGGAAATATAAATATAAAAATGTGAAAACAAAATATCAATACAAAATGCGAAAACATATCCTTACCCGCTCTTGTTTGAAATCCACCAATGCACCATCTGTATATTTTTGCTTGCTCAGAAGCTGTTTCCTCCTCTCTTGACGTTTGGCACGCTTCTGGAATTCTTCGTTGTGACTGTTCAAGTGCGCGGTCAGCTCCGCTGTGCTATGCAGCTTGCTGTCGCAGTGCTTGCACTGGAAAGCGGGGTTCTGGAAGCGGGGGCCGCTCCCCAGAATGGCGAAGTCTCTTTTCAAGTCCTTGCTGTGGTGGTCCGTGTAATGCATGCACAGCAGCTCAGCCGTGCTGAAGGAGAGTTTGAAACACTTGATGCATCGGAAGGGGAGCCACTCCATCTCCTGACCCTCAGCTTCAACTTCAGGTTTCTCAAAATCATTCCTCTCCTCTGGTGGCTCTTGCTGCTTCTCATACTCGTCAGCGTACACGGCTGTAAAATAACCTCCCAACTTGCTTGCATGCTGTTTCTTGGGGAAGACGCCGGGGTGCCGTTTCATATAGTGGGACACGATTCCTTTTTTACTGAACGACTGGAAGGAGCAAAGAGAGCATTTCTTCCTCTCCACTGCTCTCCTCAACTCCTCACTTAACTGAGGAGAGTCTTCTTTGGGGGGAGATGGAATGATCACCTTGTTCGGTTTGTCACTTACAGTCCTCGAAGCTGCCAAGCAGTGAGTATAGTACGCGTCGATGTCGTGGCGCTTCTGGTAATGTGCCGCCAAACCTTTGCGGATAGGGTTTGTGTAGGAACACAGAGCACATTTGAAGAGGTTGTTCTTGCCCTCTGGCTGTGCCCGGACATTGTTGTGTTTGATCCGGTAATGCCTTGCTATCCCTTTCCTGGTCGAGCAGAAATACTTACAGAGCTGGCATCGGAACACAGTGTGAGAAACCAAATGGGAACTTGAGAAGTGAGGCAGTGGCACAGAATCATCTCCAATGATTTCCTCGGGGACAATTTCTGGAGAGGGCTTAATTTCAGCGACTACTTCAGGTTCCACGGAGGCAGATAGCTTAGGAGGGGACTGGGCAAACACATCAAATTCAGGCTGGTTGTGATATTTTTCATAGTGAATTTTGAGTTTTTCTAAAGTACCGTGTGTATAAGGGCACAATTTGCACCTGTAAGCACCATAGCCTTGCTTGAAAATTCTGCTGGTCTCCTCCACGTCATTCTGGTTCATGTCATTAGGTTGCTCCACGTCATGCACAAAATCTTCTGCCGTGACCTTGACTGAAGGGTGTCGTTTCTGGTAGTGTGTAAGGACACCATGAATGCGTGTATTAATGTATGGGCAATGCCTGCATTTGTACACAGCTCCCGGGTTGATGTCTACGTCTTGTGCAAAATCCGCAGCTTTCACCTTCATCCCAGGATGCTTTTTTCCATAATGAGTCAGGAGGCCGTGCAAATTGTTGTACTCTGACTGGCACACTGTGCATTGGTACGGGGTTGAAGATATTGCAGGGTTTGCAGAGGTGATCTGGATAGCTTTGTCTTGGGGGAGGTTTGCATCCTCTGCGTACTCTGCATCGTGATCCACCTGCGGTACTAATGCTGTTATCTGGTCCTCTGAATTCATCCCGGCTCCAGCATCGTTGCAAGCTGGATTAGCTTTCTCAGCAGCGTCTTTCTCCTTTATGATATCCAGCAACACTGATTCATCCCCATTCATCGCCCAAGGGTGAAAAGCTTGGTAGTGATTAGTAATATCCCATATGGAAGAGGCTTCAAAAATGCAGTCTCTGCATTTATACGTTTTCATCTCTGATGGTATCAGCAAGGCTGGAGGCGAAGGATCTGGCCCCGCCCACAGCTTCGTTGCCATGTATGTATAGTCAACGTAATGCTCGGGGTGCCGCCTTTGGTAATGCACGAGCAAGCCGCTGGGCTCACCGTGAGAATAGATGCACCATTCACAGTGATATCCAGCTTCTATTAAGCCGTCCAAAAACGCCCACCGCAAAATCGAAGTGACTGTGGCTTTCAGGCTTGCGTGATCCTTTTTAATATGCTTCCTCAACGCGTAGAAATAGGGAGAGGTATAAGAGCACTGCCTGCATTTGAGAGCTCTCAGCTTCGGCTTTTCTCGTTCGGCGTTCAAGGTGTGAATCCGCAGGCCTCCGGGTGAATTTTTCTGGCCACGATCACAGAGGCTTCTGATGGTGGCAGTGTGCTGCCTAATCACATCCGCGTTGGCTTTGAAATCCCGATGCTTCTTTTGGTAATGTATGAGCACGCCTTTCACAGTCCGGTTTCCATAATCACAGTGCTGGCAAAAGAACATCTCATTCTCCGTGGCAGCGGCAGAGCTCCCGGCATTGCCCCTGTTCAGCTGCTGCATAGATCCGGGCGGCCTATGGATACCGGGAGGCATCTCCCCAGATCTCATCATGGCTGCAGTGGGAGGGGCTTGCCGAATGTATTTTGCAGTAACCTTTATCTCCGGGTGCCTTTTCTGGTAATGCACCAGAACTCCGACCACCGACCGATTGCTGTAGGAGCAGTGTTTGCAGTAGTAAAGTTCTGTCGGCAGGTCCGGGGGTGGTGGAGGTGGCAGTTGCGAAGGCATGCTGGACATTTTGGGGGAAACAGGCGATCCCATTTCATACGCCATCTGAGCCAGAGCCGAGCCCCTCTCGACAGACACAATACGCATTGTCTTCTGAATCCTGAAATACGAAGCCTTCTCTTCAGGGTGCTTTTTCTGGTAATGTACCAAGACAGAATGCATATTAGGACTTGCAAACGAACACACGTCACAATCATAAACCACAACACTGTTTACTGAGGACTCCTTCTGGCTGTCAGATTCAGGGCTATCGCCTTTCGAAGAGTTCTTGCTGAAAGCAGCAGACATGCCCGTCCCGCGCGCAACTGGAGTGGACGTCGCCAGACTTTTCGGGGCAGAATTCAAGATCTCTCTCAGAGTTTGCGACTCTGCGGCTAACCCTTCTTGCTGCTCAACCACGTAGCTGGAGAAGATCATCGCATTGTTAATTTTAACTGTTGGGTGCATTCTTTGGTAGTGCGGCATTAGGCTTCTAACATTCGGGCTGGTGTACGAGCAGAAGCGGCATCGGTAAATCAAATCAGAGTGGTCAAAGTTTAGTACATTCATAGCTTCAGGATGATGCTCGCCGTAATGCTGCTGTAAATCTTCAAAGTTTGTGTAATCAATGTAACATTCAAGACACCTGTACACTGCACTGTGATCATTGGGATCTAGGATATACCTAAAGCTGAATTTAATGTACGGATGCATCCGTTGGTAATGAGTACTAACACTCCTGGCAGATTTGTTGCTGAAGTCACAGTGTTTACAATAATAAAGCCTTCCAGAATCGCCGTAGTCAGAATTTTCATTGTTTTGATCCGATCCGTACATACTCGACTGGCTGCCCAAAACCGATGAATTCAGACCTTGGTCCTTCAAGCCAACTGAAGAGCCATAATAGTCCTCTTCATCCTCAGAGATAGTTAACTCAATTTCAGCACCATTTGTGGAGTGGTAATCCTGCGGGATGTTTCTGTAACCCGAGTCCTTCTGGGATTCAACAGCATCTCTTCCCCACATTTGTTGGGACGTGAATGATGCAATTTCCATCAATTGCTCTGCTTGCTCTTCTTCCTTGTCCAGTTCTACCTCTATCTCAACTTCGTTGTCTTCCTCTTCTTCCTCGTCGTCCTCTACGTTGATCACTGCATCTTCTTGTTGCTTGTTTTGATTGATCTTGCTTTGCAAATTACTAGCAATCTCATCAATCCTCGTTCTCTTCTTGACGGGCGATAGGTCTAGAGGAAAGTCATTGGACATCTTTCTAGAAGATTTAGCTACAAAATTGTTTTTAGAAGACAGTCCAAGAATTGAGGTCTGGCTTTTCTTCACAGTGCTGGGAGAAGCATGAGTGTCAGGCTCACTTTCTTGTGGCGTATTGGATGATAGCCCCTCATATTTTGGCAAATTGTCACAAAATGAATGCTTGTGTTGCTGATGAACCCGAAGACCTTTCAAAGTAGTAGTGGAATAATTGCACATGGTACATTTATATGGGTGTTGTGAATTGGACTGTGGAGACTGTTGTTGCTGCTGCATGGAATCCATCATTCCCCCAGACTTCCTGCCATTTATATTGCCTCCTTCGTAGGATACTGTGCTTTCATTCAATGAAGAAGCAATGCTCTCGGTTTGAGAATTTACTGCATCCCAGTCTGACGCTGCCCCTGTATGACACTGTTTATGAGCCCCAAGTTTGAAGGAGCTCTTACAAGTAAAAGGACATTCATCACATTTGTATACTGCTGTCTTTCCAGAGAGATGGATATTTTCAATATGGCGAGAAATGCTCCGCCGATGCATGGTGAGGAAAGGACAGAAAGGACACTGGAATCTGTTCATAAATCTCCTAAATGGGATCCCCTTTGTTTCCAATAATTTGTGGCCCTCAGATCCCATGAGCTGCTCTGCAGTTAGTCCAGAAGCCTGGTGATCTATGGAGTTCAACCCATTCTCACTGTCTAGTTCATTCAGCTCATCATCAGAACTTGAGTCATTTAGCATACTATTCGTATCCATATCAGCAGAAGAATTCGTCATGTCAGCAATCCCGTAACGGGATCTGTCAGACATACTAACAATGCCCGAGTTGTGAGGTGCCTTATGTTTCATGTGAGGATAAGAAACAGAAGAAAACTTTGAAGAAGTAGAAGAGTTGGACCTGACAAGAGAATTATTCATAGAGCCCCTGAAGTTTGAGACATTTGCATTTGGCATCTCCCGTCCAGAAGCGTTCATAGGTATATAGTTGGAATTTTGGGTGGGGCTCGGCGGACCCTTGCTCGATAACTCTTGCATACTGTTCCCATCCTGCTGCCTCAAGCTGGACAATATTTTCACCATGCTGCGATGCTTCTTCATCATATGGTCACACCAGCGTTCCCTTCGAGGTGTCTGATAACTACACCACTCACAGCAGAAGTTGCCCCTTGACTTGGTTAAAGGCTTGACCATAGACTCCAAGATGCTGCGTTCCACAACTTCAGCAGGAAGTTCTTTGCAAGAGTCCTGCCCTGGTCCAGATGTAGATGCTGACTCAGATATAGCAGCAGTGGTGGCGGCGGCGGCGGCAGCAGCAGGGGAAGCAGAGCTCTCTTTCAGGCTGTTTTTGTGGTACATCTTCTGGTGTTTAATAATCCTTGCACGTCTTGGAGATTTGTAGGTACAGAACTGGCAAGAAAAAACCTTCCCAAAGCCCTCGTGCATCATGATGTTGTAATTTAAGGATCCAGCACCCGGTGATCCAGTTGGGGATCCGCCTCCGGCCTGAGCTCCATGCACTTTCCTTGTATGTTCTATGAGGAGGATTTTGGATCTGAAGTAGCGGACACAGAATTTGCACTGGAAAAACTTGCTTGCTGGTTTCGAGAGCATATGCTGGCTATAATAACTCTGACTATGGCTATAGTAATTTCCAGTCCCCAGCTGAGCCGCATTTTGTCCTGAAAAAAAACACAACAAAATCAAGAAATTTAAAAAAATTAGAAAATGCTGCATTGTTACAGTTCCCTAATCAGAAAAAAAATATCTGCTGTAAGCATTGACTTTATAATTTATTTTCCACAATGTAATAAAATTGACCTGCCACTTACGGTTCTTTTCTAGATAGGGTCAGAGGTTAAACACATACATTGATATGAGTTCGCACAAAAATATACTGTGCACAATTGATAGGAGCTACTGAAAAATGATACTTAAAACACAAAACAAAAAAGGAACAGTGAATTACTGTATTTGAAATAATAATGGAATAAGATGCTGGGTTAATTTACATTTCCCTTGATATACCTACAAATAGATGACTGAGTACACACTAATACAATAAATCAATACATATCCCTATCTGGCTGAGAAAATTTCAGAGTCTAGCAAACTCTGGTATGTATTCAACTACCTACAGACTCCATGGAGTAGCCTTTCTCTCCTGTTGCAGTCTACTGAGCCCCCTGATATTTTGTTCCTGGAGGTCAGCAAGCCCTCTGGAACACCATAGTTGGCAAAGTCGGGGGTCTGCGATGGGAGGGGGAAATTGGCAGAAATCACTGCATCCTCTTTCATAAATGGAAATGCCATTCCATCAGAGAAACTGCATGGTTCAATATATGTCACTATCACTTCACTGGGCTGGGAGAGCAGAGTAGAGACATACATTTTATACACCGTTTCACATTATTGTCCTAAAATACATTCAACTTTCCTGGAAATGCCTGCATGGGGAAGAGGAGTCTTTTAAGTTAGTCAGAAAAGACCAGACTGTATGACCAGGAATACCAATCTCTCCTGAGTGCTGAGCAAAGCTCTTGTTCCCCTGTATACTTTGGGATCACACCCCAGAAATCTAGCCCTGCTGTATATTTAGAACAGCTTGTTAACTATAAGTGCAGATGGGTCGTGACCAGAGCAAGGTGCAACTCATTCCCCTCTGTCTACCTTCAAGGTCGTTTCCTTAACATCCCACAAAGTGAGCGTGGTTGTCGGTACTGTCCCTACACTATGGACTCAATTCCTCATATCCTGCTTTACTGTTCGAGGTATAATGATATTAGAACCCATCTGGGAGCTTTACTACCTCCAGAATTTATGTTTTTCTCAGACAAACTAAAAATGTCTAAGCTATTGAACAGCTCTCATGTAGAAATTTCTGAAGCAGTTGCCACATTTTTAATCCGTGTTCTACCTGATGTGTAACAATGATCCTGTTATTGTACTTGGAATGTGTGGTACTTCTGGTTTTATGCCTAACTAGCGGGCCTGGTCACGCGTTGCTGTGGCAATTGTCCTTCTCATCACAGTCCGCAACCCACACAGATGTCCATGCAGTTCCAATGATCCCCAGCGTAGCCTTTTGGGGTGGTCAAGTGGAATCCCTCTTTCCCTTTTCAATGCACATCATTATATGGTGGTGTCTTGTTTTTTTAGTATAAGGCAGGGGTCTTCAAACTATGGCTCTCCAGATGTTCATGGACTACAATTCCCATCAGCCCCTGCCAGCATGGCCAAGTGGTAGGGCTCATGGGAATTGTAGTCTATGAACATCTGGAGGGCCATAGTTTGAAGACCCCTGATATAAGGTAACCATTTCCATTCCACAACGGAACTGTCCAGAGTGCGAATCCCGCTGTCCATGAGGCTGGTTGACATGCACAGTCCTGGCTTGGATAAGGCAGAACTGGGGCAAGCAGGCTATCCCAGTCAGGCAGCAGAGGCAGGGTGGTGAAGCGCTCAGATCGAGGCCAGCTCCCTGGATTCTTAAAGGGCCATGTGCAAAAGAAGCAGAGCCGGTAGTGTTGGTTCGCCCCCACCCTGCAGATTGTCTTAAAAGAAAAAGGCAAACTCCAGCTCACTTTAAGTAAAAGACAGCTGTGGTGAATATGGGTGAGGAAGTAAGTAAGTGGTGGTTGGATGTGAGGGAGGGCAGAGTGAGGTGTGTGAGGATGAGCTGGATGTGTATGAGAGTATGTGTGTTGTGTGGTAGCAGTGGGTGAGGCACAGAGAGTGATAGTTACCTGAGTGTGAGGGGGGGGGGAACCCCACCTGACGTCTCACACGGCAAAGTGCGTATGTGTTTCACTTCCACTCGTATTACTCATCAGTATTACCTATTTACTGTTTTCACTGCTCATCTCTGGTCATCTGAGCGAACATTCTAAGGGCATACCAACCCCTCAGGCCACAGACATGCTGCACGAACATTCTAAGGGTGACAGTTAAACACTGGTGCGCCAGGAAAAAGACGTTTTACCTGGCTCAGGTATGGACATTCGGCGATTTGAAGGTCCAATTACCTGCCCAGAATGGGGAGGGACGTCCTGTGAAAATTTGGGGGCGATCCGTCCAGCAGCTTCTGAGGGAGACCATCAGGGACAAACACACGTTTAGATTTTTATATTGGCCGTTTCCGCATGGGCCTCTATGCGCCCCCACGCCGGCAAGAATTCTGCCGGCGTGGGGGTGGAGGCCGTTCGCACGTAAGCGTGCGAGCGGCCCCAGCAGAGTCCGCCGCAGGAGAGGCGGCTCCGCACGGAGCCACCTCTTCCCCCTTCCCTCTCCCACTTACCTCGTCGCTGTCGCCGTCCTGCTGGCCTCCTAAGCCCCGCCCACGCTGCCCTCCGACCTCCAGGGGTCGGAGGACAGCGAGGGAGGGACTTAGGAGGCCAGCAGGACGATGACAGCGAGAGGTAAGTGGGAGAGGGAAGGGGAAACAGCGTGTTCCCGGCGGTGCTGTTCGCACCGCGCCGCTGGGAAGACGCTGTTCCCTCAAAAACAACCCTTTAAAGGGTTGTTTTTTAGGGCGGCCTGACGCCGCCCTGAGGGAGGGGAAGGGCAGCCAGGTCGGCGCTGCTGCGTTTCAGCAGCGCCGCCTGTGCGAACGGCGGCCTGGGGGCGGCGTTTTTACCGCCCCTAGGCCGCCGTTTTTGGCCCATGCGGAAACGGCCATTGATAGATAAAGGTTTTTGATTTGGATTGGAAGTTAGTCAGGAACTACAAGCCATGGTTACTGAGGAAAAAGTATAACTTAGGGCTATGATCTTTTTTCACTTCTGATCAGAAATTGAAACCAACCTATATATATGATCAAGTGCAAATCCATTGATGAGAGCACGTGAGAAAACTTGTGGGAGCCACTGCAATTGAACACCACCGCCACATTTTTGGACACTGTTGTAGATAACGCAACATGGAGTTGCATCGAAACAGCAAAAATTTAACCTAAATTGACCAAAGCAATATTTCAAAGGCAGAGGTGGGAAAGGCACATTTTTTTACCTGCCATCTCGTCTGTAATTGCAAATTCATCTTTTACAGAAGAATATTCCACTTCAGTCTGGTCACCACTATTCATAGAACTAAACCTCGACTGGCTCGGGGATTCCTCAGAAACATCAGTTGGCTGCAGAAAAGCGGTATGAACATCCTGAATGTGAGCTTTCAAATCTTCGTAGGATGGCGCTCGAAAGTCACAGCCATCACACTGCAGCACCTCCATAGTCCTTGATGGTAAGTTTTACATTAGGAAATCCTGAAAGAAGACAAACAAAGAAGTAGCTGAATACACAGGGAACTGCCTTATATTTAGACTATTGTTCTGTCAAGGTCAATATAATTGACTGGCAGCGGTTCTGCTGGGTTGCTGGTAGATCCCTTTACGTGAAGATGGTGGAGGCTAAACCTAGGTGCTTTTACATGCTACTAAGCCTTGGCACGTCCCCAAAGCACATATCCACAGAAACACAGTTTAATGAAACAAATTATTATATGATTTTATGACCTATGAAATTATTATAGTGCTCCAAATTTAGTACTGAGCAACTGTCGGAATACATTTCAAAAAATTACTTTCACTCACACACAACACCCATGGATTTCTTGCAGGCATCTCACATAACTCTAGGAAATACCAAGACATGTGACTCATAGCTATTGTGTGAACAAGCCTCGTTATATGTCAACCTTCGTTGGAGGTGGACAGATGTTACAGCAGAATGAAGGAAACATAATAGAAAGACACTGAACAATAATATGTATGCATAAAAAATCCAAAAGCTATGTGAAGTGAGTGTCTTTTGAAACGCTTTCATAAAACCTGGACATACAACTCAATTAACTATTTGTTGATCATATGTTTCTATACACTTTTCCCCAATAAAATGAGGGTGGTCTATATAGCGTGTATCATTCTAATTCATCATCACACCAACCTTGTGAAGTAGGATAAAAGATAATGATTGACCCAAGTCACCTAATCTATTTTGTCACTGGGACAGGGGGAATTTCATCATGAATTCAACTCTTCTTGTCAAGTATAATACACAACAACTTCACTGCAAATATTTTAACCAGCAATGTACCCTTACAACATGTTTTTGGCATTACAGCATCTGTCTAATGCATGACTTATTTTAAAATTTTGACCCAGTTAGAGAGCATAAAACACCTTGTCCTTCTTCCATCATGTAGAGGTCTCTCAATGGGATAATGGGAATCTGATAATTTGTAATGCTCACTAGATCTGATTCTATATTTTGTTATATGAAGCAGCAAACAAGTACTAGTTTAAAGTAGTTATGGAAGTTCGGAATATCACCGGTTAAACCAGTTATCCCATATTTCAGAGGAGAAGATTATGTCAGGCTAAAAATATTTAGTGTTCTGTGCAAAGAAGTGTACATAAAAGATGTAGGTGGGTGTTATTAAAACAGAAAGAAGTACCAGTAGGTACCAATAAAATTACATTAATTGAGGCATCAGTAGTTTAAATGTTTTTGAATATTTATTTCAAAAAAACCCTGTAAACTAGCTCTGTAAGCTAGTTGGAAACAATGGGGGATGGGGCACTCCCTTTGGGAGTCCATAACTTTGGACCCCCTGAACCAAACTTCACCAAACCTGGCTGGTATCATCAGGAGTGTCACCTGATGATACTCTGAAATTTTGGTGCCGCTGGCCTAAAAAGTGCACCCCCTGGCAGCCGACAAAGTAAAAACCCTAAAATATTTTTTAAAATACACCTCACTCGCGTATAAGTCAAGGGAGGCTTTTTTGGCACAAAAAATGTGCTGAAAAATTCGACTTATATGTGAGTATATATGATAATTTTATTCTAGGATGGCATGGATTCAGGGGCAGCTATACTCTTTTCTACCAAAAGTTGACAGTAGAATTGTATATTAATCCGCCGTTTCCGGGTCTTCTCAGTTTTAGAATGCTGTGCTTGGGTTCTAATGCTTACCTAGTTCTGTCCCCAAGTCACTAGGACCCAAATGGAGCATTCCAGAACAAAGAAGGTCCAGGAAATGGTCAACTGATATACAATTCTACTGTCATCTTTTGGTGGAAGAGGTCTTTTTATAGTAGATTAATGAATTGATAGTGTCTTTTAAAGTCCCCTTACATGCTCCAAGGTCGTATTAAATCTAAGAGCTCCACAAGTCCACAAGATGGAACACAGCCAAAAATTTGTCCTCAGGAAAACTCCATCCTCTTACTATAAAGTAATAGAGAAGTTACTTGTGCAGCAGCAAGTTGAGTCCCAACCACATTCTGTCAGTGTAAATAAAGAAGGGCACTGCTGTCAGGATTCTGCCTCGGAGTGAAGCCCCTTCTGGTTGCCTGCTTTGAAATGACAACAACCGCAATCCTCTTTGGACAACAGGAGCAGACAGGCATCTCCACCGACAGGGTTCTGAACATGGCACTGTTCGATCCCCCCGCTCTCCTTCCCCTTCGCACCCTTCCCCTTCCTTGCGTTGAAAAGAAATGAGCGTTGGCACTGCCTCCTTTTCAGCAAACCAAGTTAGCAACAATCAAGATACTCAATCTTTTCTGTGCCAGCGCCAGACCAGGCTGTGTGGAAGAGGTTGCTATCTGCTCTGGATCAAATTACAGCAGGGAGCAACTGAGGCCCCACCCCACAAGCCTCCTTTAGCACAGTCCATTAGACCTGAAAACAATTTCCCCCTCTCTCTCTTGCAGCAGACAACTCCTGAATTTAGAAAGCTGGGGGCTGGAGGGGTGGGTGAGCAGATCCTTCAGTCTTCATTGCCCATCCTTTAACCTCACTCCCCCCCCCCTCAAGTTTAACCCTTTCACATCTGAGCCCAGCCAGCCACAGCTCTGCCGAATGTGTTTATCACACTTCCAAGAGATATGAGCTCCTGCGTCACTGAAGCTTTAAGACTCACTAAGCTGCCCTAGTCCTCTGAGCTTTAGGAGAGAAAGCGCAGCCATTTTACCTCAGACAAGGCATGCACTCAGAAAGAGAGGCAGGCTCACAGCAACTCTTGCCAGCACGCAACATGGCTTCACTTATCCTCAGCCGCATCTCCAGCACACCACTCTCTCTCTTTTTTTCCCCTCTTCTCTTCTTTTATTTGCAAGGCTGGTGTGAAGGAATCAGTTGCACAAAGAGGAGCAGAACCTCCTTCTCAGCCCTTTCAGGGAAAGAAGAGCCGCCTGAAGCGGCCAGCCTTGCTGCCGGCCCCCAACACCTTTCTCCTCCCTGAGGAAACCCATGGACAAAATGTCTCATGGTGGACCTCCTTTTCCTATCTCACACAACGTCCCAACCACGCTGACCACTGCCAGATGCTAAAGGCTTGCCAAAACTGTCCAACGGATGGAGCAAGCGTGACTTAAAACAAAATAGGATGGAGAGAGACAGAGAGGAAGGAGGGAGGGGAAAGCCCTCCAGTAAGCCTGAACCTCTTGGGAGTCGTTCTTCTATGCACAGAAGACATACCATCTGACTCTGCCTGCCAGATTCCAAAGTCTAATGACCTTTGTTAATCACCAGCCAAGCTGTCTGCCTCTGCAAGCCTTGCCAATAGACACACCCTTCTGCACAAAGGCTGGAGCGATTCCTTTTGGAGAGAGGTTCTCTGAAAGCTCCATTGTGCAGGGAAAGGAGGGGGAAAAAGAGGAGGGGGAGACGCTCTCCCTTCAAGCACGTTGATGCTTTCAGGAACACCAGTGACAAATGGCCTTCCCTTGACTGTTGCTTCTTGTTTGCAAAAGTTGGCTGGGGAAATGGGATTGGGGGGGGGGAGAGGGATTAAGCGCTTCTCCACAAGATAATTCAGCTTCTGCGGAAAGCCACGTTGGAAAAACTGCTCTTGGTGAACGCTACCACCTCCTGAGATGGTTACTTTTCAAGGACGCTAACGTGGGCCTGGCTGTGTCTCAATGCTCTGGCTAAATATTCACTGTAAGAGCAATTTGATGTTCACTAAATATGAATGGGGATTATCCTCCAGGAAGCTCTCTTGTGTAACTCCTACTGAAATGAATGGGAGCTTCATGATGGGGCTTGTATAGAGGAACTTCCTGGAGCTTTGTGTCCATTGATTGATTTTTTAAAAAAAAATTAAAAAGAGGCCAGAGGTTTCAAAATGGGTTCTCATTGTAACAAAGCAGTCCCAGGTCATACACAAGGTAAGTAGTCTTGTCCAGCAGCAATTTTTGCCAGATGTTTCTCAATGATCTTCGATTTCATATTTTTCCACCCAAATCAAATGACACTACCTTTTTTGATTTTTGCTCTTTAAGCATTTCTTGTCATGGTTCAAATCTTTCAAGAAGGAGGAAATCCCCCAAAGAGCCAACACGGTTTAAGTGATCGAGAAAATCTGAAATATGTCGTCTGTATTTCTTTGTCTATGGGAGATAAAGAGCAGAGGGACCCATCTGTCAGCCGAAGAATGGAGCTCATTTTCACTGCAGATGTTAATATGCTGTCAAGAGGCACATGAAAGAGAGATATATGGAAACAATATCGGCATGTTTGTCCATAATGAGAAATGCAGCCGTCGCAACATTTCCGTGTGGCGATTACCAGAACCATGCATATTCTGCAAATAAAATTCTCCAACCAAGTTACCTAAAGTCTGTGCCAATGAACTCAAAATTTGGTAATCAAAATAAAATTATGCAGTCATCATGAACCTGCGCAGAAGTGGTTAGTTCTTCATAACTTGATTCTGTTTATACAATCTGAGGTTGCAAATGAATTTCGGGAGATTCTGGGGATATGAACAGTAAGAGCCCGACAAAGGGTTGTAGTTGTATAAAACCACCATAATGTGGCAAAACCCACAGTCCACAAATATAGAAATTTTGGAGATGTTTTATTGCTACATACTGCTAGTATGGAAAGAACCCAAGAGACTTTTGTTTGTTTTTTAATCAAGTAGCAACCATCTTCCCACCCCATCAAAACAATGACCCAACTGAGGGAGGTACAGGAACAGCTTGTGATATAGTGAGAAGTGTTCATTTATTTAAATATTTATATCAGTTTTTTTAAAAGCTCACTGGGCTAGGACAATCCCCTTTAGATCAATGGAACACAAGTTTTGTGTGTGTGTGTGCTTTTTTTAGTCACTCAAATATTTACAGCCTTTCTAGCTCTAGTAGTCTTGGTTGTAACCTAGAACATTGCTCTAAAGTTTACTTTAAACCAGCATTTCCCAGAATATACCATTTAAAAACTGGAAGGAGGGTTTTCACTGACGGCCCGAAATAGAATATGTGCAGAGTTACACACAGACTGGCATTTTCACAAATCCCAGTAGAAGATGGACCACACCATGCATGAATAAGACGACGGCTGAGGTAAAAATTACCAAGTGGTAAGAGAAAGTTGTCGTGGGAATCCACCCAAGACACACTTGAGGAAAGCATAAAGGCAATAGGATTTGCTTTCTTCATGCAATGTAGACAACTCCTCTTAATAGAATCCAAAAGGCCTTAACATTGGTCTAATCTTCTCTCTGGGCTGGAGAGATTAGTCTACCAGAAATACACTTTGAAACAGCAATGTGATTCAACAGCCTCCTAATTATAGACCTTACAAAACCTTCAAGAAATAGAACCTGAACTACCATAAGACAAGTAACACCACAGGGTATCAATCTTGTTCCCCCCCTTCCTCTTCCCGCTTCGCTATATAAATCTTGATTTTAAACAAAGCAAACCAGCATTTGCAGCTGCAAAACCTCACAAAGCAGATTCCAGGTTACTAGCAAAGTTTTCTTCACAGGTTCACCTTCTATGTTTGTTTCTCTGTGTGATCTGAATGCAAAACTGTAAACCACTTTTTAAATCTGCAGTTGTCTACGTGGCTCCTACAACACTGCTCTGGGCAAAACCATCCTCAAGAACAATCCCCCACTTTCACAAAGATAGCTTTAGAAGGTAGCCAAGCGGGTCTACAGTAGCACAGTTAAATCCAAGTCCACCAAGATTTTGGAGATGAAAGCTTCTGAGAGTCAAAGATCCCTTCATCAGATACTTTCATCAGTTATCTGGAAAGCTTATACCCAACAGCTTTCGAAGTGTCAGTTTCTGTCAGCTTCTTGTCAGTTTCTGAAGTGCTACTGGACTCAAATCTAGACCCCTCCTCCACATGCTCTTCTATTTTTGTAGATAATTCTTTCCACCTTTTCTTAAGAAGGGTAGACCATTATTGAGAATTACGTATCCACCAATACTGGTCTCCGTCACTGATGTGGGCTACGAATCCACTTCAATTCAAAATTTCAAATTCTGGTTTATGATGTAAGAATGATTACCATTCACATACTTCTAGTGTCAACATGTCACTTAAACAAGGAAAGAATGAGTAGACATTTGCTTCTCAGAGAAGAGGGAGCATGTATTTCTAAGGCTAGCTCTGGGATTTGTTTTCAGAATCCTACAGAGCTGCAACTGGACAGCTTGCAAAACATTAAAAAGGAAAGTCTAAAACCACGAGCTCTGTACTTCCTACGTACAACACAAACAGTTCCTGCGTGTTTTTGGGGAAAGCATAATCACATTGAGAAAAGGTAGATTCAGACTTCAGCATGTTTACAATAGAAATCAAACTGTCCTTTTGTAGCATGCTAGGGGGGCGGGGGAGAGAGAGGAAGCTGGTGAACGGATGTGGCTATTGTTGATAAGCAAGCAGCAAGAGTTGGAGAGGTTATATGGTATGGTGACCTTAGCCCGAGAGAAGCTTTAAGTATGTGGGGCCATCTGCCTCGGCTAGATCTGATGTGGTGGAGGACCAGCATCAAGGGAGGAAGTAGACAGAAGGCTGAGCCAGTCAAAAGCTGCTTAGGAACACTGAAGAAAATACCAAGCTAGAAATTTGTGGCTTCCACTGGGCTGGGCTGAAGTTTCCTAATATATAAATAAGCTCATGCTTGAATATCTTGTTACTAAAAAAGACATAAGAGATATGTGCACGCACGCATATATACCAGTGACTTCTCTGGGACTATGCAAACTTGGCCAGTCACCAGTGGACTTCGATGTGTATAATCTAGACTCTGTAATAAGTGAAAATCAGTAGGTCACCCTAATGTTGAGATTAGCGTTTGTGCAACTGCGTAGCTTGCAGAATCCTTGGGCCTTAAAGGAAAATTTTAAAATCATGTGTTTCTACAGTTTTTACCTTACTGTAAAAGAATAAGATGTTTTTAAGGCAGTGACAGGCAAAAGAACAGGGACCTGTCAACAGAAGAAGAACCTTGGATTCTCAGAAGAGTTCTGGATGTCTTCCTCTAAAACTTCAGTGCAAAGGTACACAAACCAAACCACCAAACAGAACGTGTAGATAAACAGGAGCCAACCTTGAAGAATCTCTGCCCCTGCCTCAACAGAAAGTTCTTTAATTGATTTATTTTTCTTGTATTTGTCTGTACTAAACTATAGTAGTAGTAGTAGCACCAAGCCTTTATGGCCATGTAAGACAGTGCAAGTAAAATACAGAGAAAACCTCCAAAAACCAGATTTAAAACAATTCCCAAGAAGTGGTAGACCTGCCACCCTACAAAGAACCAGAGAAAGAAAGAAAAAGAGATAAGAATACAAGTGTCAACTTTTGTTCCCCAAAAAAGTTAACCCATAAGTAGATAAGAAAACCAGAATACAGAATATTTTTTCCTTGATTGATTTATTGAGAAAATTTATATTTTGCCATCTTACAATGAACGTCACACTCAATGAGCTAATGAGGATTAAAACCTATTAAACAGCAATAATGACACAAAGATCAAACAAACTAATAAAACAATTAAGCATAGAGCATCAGTAGCAGGATAGTTTTAAAAAACTACAAGCTCCGCAGCTGTTAAAAAAGACTAAGGTACAGCAGGATTAATATTGTTTTGGGCAGCACATAACATTTTCTGATAACACAATAATCATGAACAGTGTGGAACCATTTCCTCATTCCAAAAGCTCTCCAAAATGCAACTGTTTTTCATGGCTCAGTAGAAACCCAAAACAGGTCAGATGAGCTGCCAGGAAATGGGAGTTTGAAAACTTCAACACAAACAGTCAAAGACATTTCACATGTAGACCATTTCACACACTTGCTGTAGACTTCCATTCACACATTTTTCTTAGGCTCTGCTAAAGCCACTGCACTGCAGATCAGAGAAGCTATGTGATTTTCAAGTGATAGCAAAATGTGATCTTTCCTATAGCTTCCCTTTTCCTGTAAAGGTACAAGAAAGCCTTGCGGCAGGAGGCTCCTTTTTAAACAGAGAACCACGGGGAAACCCCACAGTGAAGCACCCACCTGCACTGCAGCAGTAAGTATACAAAAGACCATTGTCCGGGTGTTCCATTTACACATGTCACAATGGCATGGAAGCAGATAGATCCTCAATTCCCATTTGTGAAAATGATTGTATGAATGTTAAGTCAGTTTCCTTAACAACTCATGGGTGTTTGCACACTGGGTATGCACGCCTGAGTCAGAAGCTCATTCCTGGACCACACTGCATGGATAACTCCTGCTTCCGGGCACCATGTTAAACATCAATATTGTTACCAGTGGAAAAGTGTTACCACTGGAAATAGTGACTGGAAAACCATATTGACTTGGCAGTCTTGAGCTATTATATGCATGCTATTCAGTTTTTATAAGAAGGTAACTGATGAATCCTATTCTTACAATTTTGAAGGTATCACTGGGAGAACATATGAAGAGACTTGCTGTTATCAGATTCATCTAGTCTAGCAACCTGTCTTATATAGTAGCTAGTCAGCAATTCTGGGGGGCCAGCAACAGGTCATAGGGTCCATGACCTTCATCCAGTGCTTTCTCCTAGCACTTGTATTCAGAGGTTTATAAGAAACTTATAGTCTCATATAAATTGTTCAAAATGAACAAACGAGGGGGGGGGGGACAAGTAAGTCATACTCTGTGGACGGAATTCCTCTCATCTGTTGAAATGCTACAATTCATCTAAACCAGGGGTGTCAAATTCGCGGCCCTCCAGATGTTCATGAACTACAATTCCCATCAGTCCCTCCCAACATGAACATTGGTTATACTGGCAAGGGCTGACGGGAATTGTAGTTCATGAACATCTGGAGGGCCGCAAATTTGACACCTGTGATCTAAACCACTAATGCAGAGAACAAGAACATTTGGACTCCCCCCAAAATGGTCAGGCTTCATAATAAACGTGGGCAGCAACTAGTCATAAGGGCTTCACAAATATGAGGCACACAACTCAAACTGCATAAACCCATAACTAGGAAAGGAGAAGCTCAGACACAATAACAGTTCCTGAAAAATTCCCTCCAGAAGGCAACTGCATACGATCCTTTGCCTCTCCTTGCATACATATGCAAATGGCAATCCAATTTTATGTGACACTGAGATGCAGGTGCTTCGTTGACAAAATTGACCCATTCCTGTCAGATTAAAGGAACAGTTAATTCATCAAGCCATCTACATTTAATCATTCTCCTCACTTCTAAAAGTGACCACTGCTGAGGGCCCTTTCACACATGCAGAAAAATGCACTTTCAATCCTCTTTCAATGCATTTTGCAGCTGTGTGGAATAGCAAAAAAACCCCTGGAAAACAACTGTGAAAGTGGATTGAAAGTGCACTATTCTGCATGTGTAGGCCTGAGTGGTACAGCAATTAGAATGGTATAGCAGTTAGGAGAACTCGATCTGAATCTCCACTGTGTTATAAAAATGTATTGGGTGCTCTCAGTTTAATCTACTTTACAGAGGTGTGGTGGGCTCAAATAGAAGAAGAAGAAGAAGAAGAAGAATTTGGATTTATTTCCCACCTTTCTCTCCTGTAAGAAGACTCAAGGTGGCTTACAAACTCTTCTCTTCCTCTCCCTTCAGTAGACATATTGTGAGGTAGGTGGGACTGAGGGAGTTCTAAAAGGTGACTAGCCCAAGGTCTTCCAGCAGGAATGTAGGGCTGATTCCGCATGGGCCAAAAACAGTGGTGTGAAAATGGTGTAAAAGGGTTTAAAACAGTGTAAAAGGGTTTATATTGTTTTCACGCTGTTTTCACACCGCTGTTTCTGGCCCGTGCGGAATCAGCCTATGAGAGGGGAAACTAATCTGGTTCACCAGATAAGAGTCTGCCACTTATATGCAGGAGTGAGGGATCAAATCTGGTTCTCCAGATTAGAATCCACCGGTCTTAATCTCCACGATGGCTCTCAATAGAGGAGAATAGACGGGTGTAAACTGATTTTGGTACACATTGGGAAAATGAGGCTGATATAAATATCTAAACAAAAGTCAGAGACAATCTGATGATAAAGTTATAGTTATAGAGCCACTGTGCTGTAGTGAACAGAGTATTAGACTAAGATCTAGAAGTTTCCGATCCAAGTTTCCCCTCTGGCACTGAAGTTCACAGGGTGATTTTTAAGGCAGTCATGCTCTCCCAGCCAAACATACTTCACAGACTGTTGTTGTAAGGATGAAGTGGAAAGGGAAGAATGACAACCCTGCCTCTCATTTTCTGTTATCTCAAGAGCAGCAGAGGAAGAAACATTTAAAAAATGCCA
This sequence comes from Sphaerodactylus townsendi, assembly GCF_021028975.2. Classification (NCBI taxonomy): domain Eukaryota; kingdom Metazoa; phylum Chordata; class Lepidosauria; order Squamata; family Sphaerodactylidae; genus Sphaerodactylus; species Sphaerodactylus townsendi. Next base: position 107,658,789 of record NC_059431.1, on the reverse strand, counting down.
CGGGACTAACAATTTGATGTCACTTTAGAAGAACACCCAGAAGTGAGCCCAGTCTTCTCTAGGAATCATGGAAACCTGTTTTATCATCGTTTCCATGATTCCTAGAAAGGCTTAACATCAGATTTGGGGTTTCCTGGAAGTGATGTCATGGTGTCACTCACAGCTGCCTGCCCACCCCCCCACCCCCAGTCTCTCAGTGAGGGGAGACTTATGTTGCGAGCCTATCTAGAACCTCAATGGGGGAAAAAAACCAAAGTCTAAATATTTAAATAAATATGATCATCACAGATATTTGTGAATAATCCCGCCATCCACTGCTGAATCACAGTTTCTATTCCGCTTATGTTAATAGAACATCCTACAACAATGGACACAGCACTGAAGCATTCTTTTCCATTCGTCCTATGAAGAAACTGGTATCTATATAACATTTTTCAATTCATGACTGCACACTTTTCATGGCTTCATTAGCAAAGTGATATGAGGCATTTGGTAAACACTGTCTCGTTGTGTTTGCAGTGACCAAGATTTCTCCCTTGCGTTTTATCTGTTGCCAACTGTCCATTATGTTATTGCTGATCTCTGATCATAGTGAAATTTAAGTAAAATAAATGAAGTGGAATATTTGTAGCATGATAACTTTTGTCACACCTTGAGCTATGGGAATGAAACCGTGCCCTGGGACAGTCAGGATTTCAATTATCCGGTTAACAATTGAATACCAGTTCCATTCCTGCACCAAATAGTGTCCATGGGAAGGAAAATGCAAAGCATTAACAAAATACAGTATCACCTGAGAAATTTTCCAGAACGAGCGTGTCTTTTCCAATACGAACATGTCAAACATGAACCTTAGCTTGATTTTGGCACCCTTTTCCAAGAGGGAATAAAGAAAGAAACAACATGCAATGCAAGCTCATCCTTGAAGACTGTCAGTGCAATCCATGGGGGGCGGGGCTGAAACTATAGTGGAAGATGTGCGCCCCTGCTCTGAGACAAGTCCCCTCATGCCGGTGCAAAGAGCAAATACGCCAGAGGGAATTCCAGAGGGTGCCAGGATGCTGCTGAGCTCTGCAGTACCTGAACATGGAAACTGTCTCCATGCCAGGGCTCCTCCACCGCGCCGGTGCAGGGGATGGGCATGGATGGAATCAATTTTAGTGGGCTTCCACGAGCTTTTGCTCCCTATGCCACCTGGCGACTTGTGCCACATTTAAGTGTGATGAAGCCTGTTGAGTGGCAATAGGGGTTTTCAGGTTGGCCTGGGAGTTTTTTAAGAACATAAGAACAAGCCAGCTGGATCAGACCAGAGTCCATCTAGTCCAGCTCTCTGCTACTCGCAGTGGCCCACCAGGTTTTAGTTTTCCATGTCCCCTGTGCTGCTTGAAATCCTTTAGAACAGTGGTTCTCAACCTTCCTAATGCCGTGACTCTTTAATACAGTTCTTCATGTTGTGGTGACCCCCAACTATAAAACTGGTATATATAAAATATAGAAAGACCGTTTTACGATGGTCTTAGGCGACCCGTGAAAGGGTCGTTCGACCCCCAAAGGGGTCACGACCCACAGGTTGAGAACCGCTGCTTGAGAAGGCGGCACAGCTGTGCTGAGGAAGCACCATACCTGGCTGCCGTGGAACTATTCCCCTTCCCATGGGTTGCACTGTTAGATATTCAGAATGAATATTAGCAGCCACATCTGGGACAGCATGCAGCGTTTCAAGTACAAACCCCCAGCTTAATTCCTGAACCTGTTTCCAAGACAGCCAGGAGCAAGTGAGGCTTTGCAAACAGTGTGTTTTACAAATGTAAGTTGGCTGTATTTCTCTTCTCCTTGTCGCCATGTATGCTGGCATATGGAAACTTGTTTGTTGAGGCTTACCCTTCCCAGTGTTTTCTGTATGCAAATTTTAGAACTCCATTTTTCATAGTATTGCATCTACCAGTAGACATCTTGCCATCCTGCTATTGAGACTTTTTAGCCTTTTAATTCAGTCTTACCAGTTTTGCCAGCCATCATGCATCAAATAATCTTGCACAGTATCTCACTGTCTGCATTCAAGTCTCTGCCATGCCCGAGAATTATCTCTACCTGCAGATACAAGCATCTCCCTGCCCCCAGACATTGAACTCCAAACAAAGCACCATCTTTACAAAGTGATTATGTGTTTTTTTAAATACGTAGTGTTATGATTATCAAAGCATTTCACGATTATCTTCTGCATTTGAACTTCTGCCATCTTACATGATACTGGGATTAGGATCAATGGCCAGTTAACTGCTTAAATTAAATTTGGCAACCCTCAGATTAGCTACGCTAATGTTAATGAACAGTTGTAATAATGGGTAATATACTACGAGATAATAGTTCAGCATCTTTATATACTGAAGGCTGTTCCAACCTATTAAGGAATACAATCTATTCTTGACAGCCTATTACTCTAAGATAGAACTAGCTAAACCTTATTTTTAATATAAGTTGAATGCCAGACAACAAGTCCAAAGTATGAGTTAATGCCAGTGCAATGCACAGTACTTCATGTTATTTTACTTCTAGTCTCCTGAGCTAGGGAACAGACAGCAGCAGGCAAGAATGCAGGCCTGACTCCGTCACTTACATAGGATCCTTCCTACATAAGACTATTCCGCACATGGAGAATAATGCACTTTCAATCCACTTTCACAATTGTTTGCAAATGGATTGTGCTATTTCGCACAATAAAATCCAGCTGCAAAGTGCATTGAAAGTGGATTGAAAGGTTTTTTTTATTAAACAATGTACCGTACTATCCACAATACCTTTGCATAGCAAGTTCCACCCAAACACCTACTGATTGGTTCCCCACCCTGAGACATGGACAATATATACCCCACTAAAACATTCCCTTCTCACTGGACGCAGTGTGTAAGACTTCCCTCTGTGATACACCTTTGAAGATGCCAGCCACAGATGCAGGCGAAACGTTAGGAACAAGATCTACCAGACCACGGCCGCACAGCCTGGAAAAACCACAACAACCAATGTTCCGTATGTCTAAAACAGGAATTATACACTCCAGGGAAATGCCAGTAGTATCTTTTCCCCTTTTTAAATCTTTCAAATGCACTTTAAAACCTCGGGGAGTTCCGCAGGGCCTGTAAAACCGAGCTGTTCCACCGGGCCTTTGGTGAGGCTGGCCGCTGAGTCCGCCCTTCTTTGTTGCTCCTTCAGCTTTGTCATCTGCTGACATATCGGCCAGTCCCCTCCCGGGGGGTTAATGCCGGACATCATCTACTTATTTTAATTGTGGAAGATCACTGCTGCTAGTGTTTTAATGTTTACTTTATTTATTGTTTTAATTGGCACTATTTGCTGTATTCAAATGTTGTTTTGTAAACTGCCCTGAGCCCTTCGGGGATAGGGCGGTCTATTAAATTTAATAAATAATAATAAATAATAATAATAATAAAGGGAACAAGGGAAGGAATGGCACAGTGAAGAAAACACAGCACCAGAAAAGTACCAAGGACTTGGAGGATAGCAATTATATCATGTATTTCCTCCCAACAATGGAAACGTTTTAGATCTGTCAGGGCAATTGAAAAACTTGACCTGCAAGAGATGTTCATATGTAGGACACTCTTGTTTTTTAAAAAAACAGTACCCGATATCCTGCTGACCTTTAGTGGTTTTTCCTAAATCTATTGCAGGGAGTGACGGCACGTTTCACTCTGTTTAATGATGGAACCAGCCCTGTCTTAAAGATGTATTAAAGAAATAAATGAACCGAGCTTAAGAAAATCCACCAGGCAGTTCCATACATTCAATGCCTTCATTGCCATGCCTTCAGTCTCCATGTGTGGTCAGAAGTCCATTATACTTGTAAGGTTGGTCTACTCAGATTGGTCTACTCAGATTGGTATTATAAGTATAATGGACTCAGAAGTCCATTATACTTGTAAGGTTGGTCTACTCAGATTGGTCTACTCAGATTGGAGCAGCAATGGCGTAGGGGGTTAAGAGCTCGTGTATCTAATCTGGAGGAATCGGGTTTGATTCCCAGCTCTGCCGCTTGAGTTGTGGAGGTTTATCTGGGGAATTCAGATTAGCCTGTACATTCCCACACACGCCAGCTGGGTGACCTTGGGCTAGTCACAGCTTTTCGGAGCTCTCTCAGCCCCACCCACCTCACAGGGTGTTTGTTGTGAGGGGGGAAGGGCAAGGAGATTGTAAGCCCCTTTGAGACTCCTACAGGCGAGAAAGGGGGGATATAAATCCAAACTCCTCCCTCACACCCTCCTTCTCCTTCTCCTCTCCACCTCCTCCTCCTCCACCACCTCCACCTCCTCCTCCTCCTCCTCTCCACCACCTCCTCCTCCTCCTCCTCTCCTCCTCTTCTTCTTCTTCTTCTTCTTCTTCTTCTTCTTCTTCTTCTTCTCTTTCTCCTTCTCTTCTCTTCTTCTCTTCTTCTTTCTTCTTCTTTGCTCTTCTTCTTTCTTCTTTCTCTTCTTCTTCTTTCTCTTTCTTCTTCTCTTCTTCTCTTCTTCTTCTTCTTCCTTCTTCTCTTCTTCTTCTCTTCTTCTTCTTCTTCTTCTTCTTTCTTTCTTTCTCTTCTTCTTACGACCAAAATGATTTTGAGATTAAAAAAAGATCAGGGGTGGCCAAAGAGAGGAAAACAAGAAGGGGTGAGCAGTACATGCGGCAGTTTCACGTGGCCCGACAAAGTTACAGGGTTTATGAGATTATTTATTTCTATTTGTAAGCCCCTTTGAGTCTCCTACAGGAGAGAAAGGGGGGATATAAATCCAAACTCCTCCTCCTCCTCTTCTTCGTCTTCTTCTTCTTCGTCTTCTTCTTCTTCTTCTTCTTCTTCTATTTAGGGTGCTTGGAGAGAGGAGTAGTCTTTCCCCCTCCTGTGCTTCAAGACCTCGTCATGATACCACAAAAGCAACTGAGTTTCCGGACATCTTACTCGAAGGTGGCTGCTGGATACTCTGGGTGAATCCTGGCATATGTAGTCCAAATTCATCCCTGGCATTTTATGAGTAACAGAAGATGAAGCCCCTGTCCCAAGGAGGTTGCCATCTTGTGCAGCTTTAAATTGTAATTTGGAAGCTATCCTGAGCTACATGAGGAAAGGCAGAAGATATATGTATATATATTTACTAAATGAATAAAATACAACACAGTACAGAGAGTGTCTACAGAGAAAGAGTAGGAAGATAGAAGTCAGATCAGCATTTAAAAAACAGGCAGTTCACTTAAGCCTTCTGGTCATTAGTCTTATTTCAATAACAATGTATTACAGCCTGGTCTAGTGTTGGGGAGAAATATGATGCATTAGCATAGGTGTCAAACTCGTGGCCCTCCAGATGTTATGGACTACAGTTCCCATCATCCTCTGCCAGCATGATGCTGGCAGGGGGTGATGGGAACTGTAGTCCACAACATCTGGAGGGCCGCAAATTTGACACCTGTGCATTATAGTGACTGAAATGGCCTTCCACAAGCCTTCTTTCTGGTCCCTTGGAACTGGCTTGCCAAAGGCTACCCACTGAGTTCAAGTCTCTCGCTGTCATCTGGATTATAGAGATATTAACAGTGAAGTTTCTCACAGATTTCTAAGCATTACTATGAAGATACAAGTGAAATGCCTTTAATGCTCTTAAATGCTATAAAAATGCTAGATATTCTAGTCAGTCTGTTTGGTTTGCCCAACCGTTGCTAGTGGAATAGGAATGCCTTTCCTTTCCAACTTCATAGCTAAGCCTCTTCCCCGCAAAACGGAAATATGCAGCCACACTGGAACATCAGCCCCCTAGGAGAACAAATGCTTTCTCGTTTTGAGCGCAAGTTAAAAAAAAAATCAGGCAATGAAAAATCTGCATTTGAAATATATGCCACCTTTAGCTTGAGGACAACCAATAAACAGTTCTTGACCATGGTCCTGCTCATAATAAGGATTTTAAGTTCTGATACACTTAGAATTATTGTTGCCCTAAATAGCCAACCCATTTGATTGGCAGCCAGTGCTTGAAGTGCTAGGGGGAGGAAGTGGAGGGGAAAATGGAGCATGAAGTAGCACGTGGTGTCACTTCTAGCAAAAAATGAATACACTATCATAGGATACTCTAGGAATTACACAAATTCTATGGTTTTACCTACAGACCTCAGTTCCTCTGGAGGAAGCTGAAGCTTCCAGGAACAAACTCTATGGCAGCACATCCCCTCCAAGCTATCGCTCCTTCCCAAACTCTGCCCTCCTCAGGCACCCCCCCCCCGCCCCCCAAAAAAATCGCTAAACATTTCCCAAGCCAAAATTGCCATCCCTGGGACAAGCCTATGCAATACTCCAGGGTCAATCTCACTGTGTTGAATTGAGCTTACTCCAGGCGAAGTATGAACATGATTGCAATCTTAAGACAGCAGCCCTAATCATACTAAGCTTCATGTACATGTGGCAACCCCTCCCCCAATTTCTACTCTTGACAAGATGGGTGGAGACAAATCTGAAAAACAGACTCCCCGCCTCTTTAAATATATCCCCTGCTTTAAATATATCTTGGAATGGGTCAGTAAGGGTGAGCTTCCAGTTTTTTAAAAAAAACTCATCTTCATTTATCTCTCTGACGCTACATTAATGAAATAACACATTACATTGGTTAAGTTATATAGAAAGATAAACCTACGGTAGATCTCTGCGTTCTATCATGGGCAAGCCCATTCACAGGCAGCAAAAATCCTCATACACGTTTGTAAACACCTGCATACCTCAGATGAACAGGAATTGATTCTATGAATGGCAGTATGCTACTTTTTACAGTCCGTTCTTCTTCTTGCCTGCTAACTGGTGATATACTATACATATTTGGGCATATGGAACTGTTGCTCTTGGCTACTAGGTTTCGTGGATGTATTTGCAAGGCTGCCTTGGCACTCTGCATGCCTCTTCTTTTGAAGCGAGAGATTCAGATTCTCTCTGATCAAGGACTGAGACCATTTTTCTCAACAGGTAACCCCTCGATTATGGTTTGGGTTCAATCCAGAGCTCTAGGACAGCCAGGGATGGTGCGGCTGCGCTGGTGTCCTGCCACCTTCATAGGGCTTTTCAACAGTGCAGGAAGGCACAAAACAAAACAAAAAAACACCACTGAAAAGCCCTCCATTGGGCTTTATGGGCTTGGGTGGTGTAAGTCCAAGACCGAGGCATTGGCATCCCAGGAGGCAACGGCTGGGTGGAAGCCACTTAACGTTGGATGCACTCCTGGTCACACCTCTGGAATGCCCCTGCCATGTCTCTGAAACACCCCCATTTTGGAGGGCCGCAACAGCTGCCTGCCAGTGAATTTCCCCTTCCACCAGGGTAAATGCTCTGGGGAGGGCAAATCCTCCAGCAGAGGGCCCCACTGCCTCCACAAAGTCCTTCGCACTCCCCCACCTTAGATTAGGTCATAAGACTATCTAGGAGGCTGAGATTTAAAAAGCTATAGGTCTACTGAGAATAGACTAGATTCCATGCCTTGGAGGCTAAATGTAAATAGGATTCACTGGAAGAAATGCAAGATAAATCAGCATATTAGTTGATCTCCCTCAGTACAACCATCTTAGACATCCCAGCTCACAAGGAGTTTGGAACTGGTTTTTACATTAAAGTCTCCTGAAATGCCATGTTCTTGGATGGGACACTGCTCCACCCCTCAGCTAGTATTTCCTTAAATATAGCCAAGGATATACTTACTAGACCATTTATAATGCAAATGCTTTCCAATATGTGACACACAAGATATGCAATGCAAGCTTTTAAAAAGTGTTGAGCCTTCGGAAGATTGTTGGACGATATACCTAAATAAGAAACCCAAAAATGGTTTTGAACACAAACATTTTGGGCAACATAGCAAAAAACAGCAGGTTGGCAGGGCTCTGAGAATTATCTCACTTGGCTGAGATTGGCTTTGGCAGATAATGAAGAGTCTTGTGGATCATGGTGCTGCAGAATTTTTTGTGGTTTTGGCTACATCACACTAACACTGGTGACTCCACTGCAACCTGTTACTTTGACAGAATTTCTTGCCCAGTGTATGCATCTGTCATTAAGTGCTACCTTTATAACCCTATTCCCCAAAATTTAGTTGCACAGAGACAGTTCACGGTGGTTCTTGGGGTGGTTTGCATTCACCTAACCCAGCACGTTGTGACTTCACTGTGGGACTGAGCCATCTCAGCTTCAGTACCACCATGACTTCGACATCATCCATGTCTAATCTAAACTGCAATTTCCCCTCCCAATGGAACCAGTTCGCATAATTTAGCTGCAAACAATCAACTGTAACCAATTTGTAAGTCAACAAAAGAGGCTGAAGAAAAAATATGGAGAAGCGAAAACTGGGGGAGCGAAGTGACTCCATCATAGAAATGAGTGAGTAGATCCAACAGACGGAAGAATTCGATTACGCCAGTGAAGTGTACTGGCACCAAGGAGAAGCGAGAAATCAAGTTCAAGTTTCCCCACTCGCTTCAATGAAATTTTCCAGATTGGTTCAAATGAGGTTTTGAAAGTGCTGGCACTCCGGTACATCTGTGTACACAATTTTTTTCAGAAATCTTTTGATATGAGGGCACCTGGGAAAAGGCATACAGAAGCCCCTGGATCCAGGAGATGGTGAGCATTTGTTGCCTCTGCTGCTGAGCCCAGAATGGTGTGTGCAATGCAAAGGAAAGGAGGATGTCCAAGGTTACCAGGAGGGAACTAAATGTTATTTTGTGTGCCTCTGGCCTAATCCTCCGTCTCCTACAAAATGGTAAGGATGATTTTTTTTCTTCGTTCAAACAGGGGGAGGGGCAAGCAAGGCAGGCACTAGGACCCCCCCCCCAAGAGCACTCTACTACAAATAAGGTCCACGAAGAAGTGAAGGATGTATTCACAATTCTAGTTAGATCTTTCCGTGGAAAAGAGTATAAATGATAAGAATCTGACACAAGTAGAGCAAGACAATTAATGTTTCTCTCTGGCCCCTTCCGCACATGCAGAATAATGCACTTCCAATCCACTTTCACAATTGTTTGCAAGCGGATTTTGCTGTCCGCATAGTAAAATCCAGCTGCAAAGTGCATTGGAAGTGGATTGGAAGTGCATTATTCTGCATGTGTGGAAAGGGCCTCTGTGAGGCAGGAAGAAACTGAAAGTGGAGCAACTCCCAGAGGAAACAGGAAGTGGTTAATTTGTTCCTGCCTCCCTGGATAATTGGTGGGAATCACCCAAAAGATGTCCTCCCCTTCAGGAAGAGAAAGCCAACCTGAGAGGAACAGGAGAATGGAGAGATGAGTCTGTTCAGTCAAACAAAGGATTCCTCTGTTGCTCTGATCTTTGGCTTTTTCCTCACTATGGCACACCTCCTGGTCCAGTCCAATGATCCTGGCACTGAAATGAGTGAGGTCATAATTCTAGCTCCCGTTTTTCTTGTCACATGTTTGTAGCTTGGTGGGTCTCAGATCTAGAAAGGCTGAAGACCACTTCTCCGCAACGTCCCCAATTCATGGCTGGGAGGGAAAATAAAATTGCAAAGGAAAACCTATTGAAAGCACATCACCATACTAAAACTCTATTTACCCTTGGCAGACTTGCTCCAAATCAAGTATCTTATAATGCTACCAAGGGATACTCAGGGTGTGTGGGAGGACAGAGTTCTTTACCTTTCCCCCATATTCTGTCACCATGAGAACTAGAAACTTTATTATTTAATAAAATTTGATGGTTATCCAAACTATAAAATTGAACAATACAAAAGGCTGTACAAAAGCTTCCTGGAAATTGTATGTGCTGCACTGAAAGCCTATGATGAACAAAATAACCTCAGTTATTTGCTGCTGCTGCTTCCTCCCACTCCAGAAATAACAAGATGTTGTTCACGGCCTTGGGCTTTTGTAGTCCAGAGGAAGATGCAGAAGTATTATGAATAGTGCTACTTGAAGAAAAGGGGATTTTAAGGCCTTCTTTGTCCAGGGTATGAGCAAAGGCTAAAACAGGTCTGAAACTTGTCAGTGAGACCTCCTAGGAAACCCATGTCAGCCATCTTGACTTCCATGATGGAAGAAACCCAAAAAACAAGCCCAACCCCCGCTCCAAAAAACCCCACACATGTCAGTATCTGATCCAGAATTGAACTAAAATGTACAATATGTTAGACCAGCGGTTCTCAACCTGTGGGTCACGACCCCTTTGGGGGTCAAACGACCCTTTTACAGGGGTCGCCTAAGACTCTCTGCATCAGTGTTCTCCATCTGTAAAATGGAAAAATGTTAGGGTTGGGGGTCACCACAACATGAGGAACTGTATTAAAGGGTCGCAGCATTAGGAAGGTTGAGAACCACTGTGTTAGACTATGATAAGAAACTGGGCTGGAATCCAGAAAGCCTACAGTTCATTTCTCCTGAGAACTTGTTAGGTGGGCTTAGAGATGCCACTCCACGTTCCCTACAACATGGAGGCGAACAGGTCTTATAGGTCTCTTTAAAGCACAGGTAATGTTTCAATAATCCTTAAAACACTCTAAAGTGCTATGCAAAAACTAAAATAAATGCAAAGTGGAGCTTCTTTCTACTAAGGTGGAGTAAAGAAAGTATGTATTGCCCACACATGTAACAGTCAGATTTCCTAATTATTTCCCAAAACTCCATAGTTTTCTTTTAATCTTTTGGGTCATTGTAACATTGAGAAATTAGAGGCCTTGTGATTTCTGTTGTTCAGGCAGTTACAAACTAACCAGAGATCTCCAGACCTAAAAGCGATTCTTAGTCCATGACTAATAACTAGATGCTCCATACAGCCCAATCCAGATTGGGGGGGGGGCCTCACTATGCGGGGTGGCACAGCCCACAAATGCCCATCCCGCCAGCGAGGGGCAAATGCGCTGGCTGAGGGGGGAGACATGCAGGCAGGCACGACATGGCTCTGTGGTGCCCAACCTGGAAGCCGTCACCATTCTCCAGCCCTGCCAGTATAGAAAGCTGTGCTGGCGTGGCTAGAAGAGTTCCGGGGGTGGACCCAATCTGGTTGGCTTCCACTGCGCCTCTAGCCAGCAGAGTGTGCCAACAGAGCTGGCTTCGGATGTACGCCACATTTTTCGTGGAATATGTCCACCCACTATCCCCTATATGCGAGTATAGCTAGTTGGTGTTTTCTGGTTTTGTTTTGGGCTTCTTGCCTTGCAGAAAAGCCCTTCGGAGGCAGCGTGGCAGCGCTACCTGAGAGATCTGGATTGTGCTGATAGTCAAACTTTCAAGGTTCAAAATCAGATACCACACAGCTCAGCTGAAAATTTAAATAAACCAATTCCATCTAGGACATCGTTCTGTTGTGTAGTCCATGTTAGCATCTGGGTTTCTAGATACACACATGCAAGAGAACCACCACATATCAGAATTAGCTGTCCCTCCTTTCCAGGGATATTCTTTTTTTGCCACCATAGTCGACTGTTTAACCAAACAGTTAAGACCTGTACAGACGAAACCCCCACAAGACATTTACTAACTGCATGAGGAAGCAGTGCAGGTACAGGCATGCTGGCCCAATCTACACAATTTCCTTGTCTGCAAATCACAAGCATGCGGAGTCAGGGGGTGAGGCCAGGGCAACCATACCTGCTTGTTCTCCCTAAGTGTTGAGTCAACAGGGTGAGTTGGTGGGTAGGTACCAGACTTCACTGGCAGCCAGCAATTACAGGCACTGTCTTTTTTTAAAAAGCCTGTTTGGAGTTTATTTACCTCCATGCTATTGACATTCTGTAATTGCACATTTTTGCACAGCCTTCCAGGAGGCACAATTTTCCCACTCTCGTTATTTAATCAAGTGATCCAAGCAACTGGTGTCATGTGTTATATAGATCCCAAAGCTCCCACAAGGCAAAGAAATGAAGCTTGACTACCATAGCTGCTGTTCAGCTGCCAAGCTGTTCAGCAGTTGTTTGAAATGGATAGCAAAGAAAGCAGAGCTTCAGCTCACATGCAGTCGTATGTTCCTGTATCACATGTTTGCCATGAAGTCTGCGGAATCTCTGATCTGGATCACCCACACAGGAGCTATGGATGTGAGATAAAGAATGGGGGATACTACTCATCTAGTGTAATATGTGGGACACTGAACTTGTCTTAGTCTGCTGATAGTTGTCTTGCTGGTGTATTACGGAAGGTTTACGAATTGTTATAGATAGCGAATAGTAGTGGATATAGTAAAAAGGATTTTTGGAGTGGGTAAATATTTGTGTATTTAATAACAATATGTAAAGTTTTAATATTAGATAATAATCTATATTTAGTAAGGATTGTTAAATTGTTATATATTTATGTTGTGTAACAGCTTGATTATTGATGTATATATTAGTAATCTTTGGTTGGAAAAAAATTTTAAAAAAAGAAAAAAAAGAATGGAGCTTACTTCAATCCTACTACTATTCCTACTCCAGACCAAGAGTTCGTATAGCCCAGAATCCACAGGGAAAGTATGAAGGCAACTTCTGTCCTGCGTTGTTTACCACCCCAGCCCCCCAGCCCCCCAGCAGCTACTATTTAGAGAAACACTGGCCTTTGAACTTGAAGGTTCCATTTAGCTGTCAAATACCCCACTGATAAATCTGTTCTCCATGAATGTACCATTACTGAACCTTGTGGTGACAAATTCCACAAATTAATTGTGTTGCTAGAAGTAGAACATTCATCTTACGTGCATGCAAGTAAACAGTTAGACTCCTCCTTGGCTAAGGGGTGTCATGAATGGAATGACACCAAAGACTAGCATAACAGCAAGAAACTGCTCCCCACAGGCCCCTTGGGCAGAATAATACGTGCAGAATAATGCACTTTCAATCCACTTTCACAATTGTTTGCAAGTGGATTTTGCTATTTCACAAAGTAAAATGCAGCTGAAAGTGGATTCAAAGTGTATTACTCTGCATGTATATTCCTCCGCCACACAACAAAACATGCTGGAACTTCTTTGTTGTAGAATGCTCTGCCTGGGTCCTAGCTCCGTAAAAATACATTTTGGCATAAATGCTCTTGTTTCAAAGTACTATGTTCAATAATGTACAAAATAATGATTTTGACAAAGGCAGCGCATAAAAATGAATGATAATTCTCATATTCGTTTGGGACTATATTCTAATGTGGAAGCGTGCAGTTTTGTTGACTACTGCACCTTAACTGACCAAACTAACATCTTTATCTGCAACACAGTACAACCAGGTACATGGCATCTGTGCTTTTGTTATCATGGGTTTTTAAAAGCCTCCAAGCATCCTGAAGGGATTTGGCCCTCTTAATATGCATCTTCAACTTTCTCTTAGCGAAACCCTTCCATGTTTAGAAGTGTGAAGAAAAACCAAACAAACACAATTACATTAGACTCTGCAGGAAACTTTCTGCTATTTAAATATGGAGTTCAACAGCATCATGATCTCAGTTGCTGCTCTCACACTCTAAACCACTCAGGACCGCAACATCTCTTTTCTGTTTGTCCCCAAGACAGACTGTTCCAGAGCACATTTGTTGACGTGCTCTGCAGCCGCATTGGCTCTGGGTAGAGTATCAAATCAGGTACTTGCCTTCAAAGCCCTAAATTGGGGTCATCGTATCTAAGGGACCACCTCTCCCAATATGTCCCCAGAAGAGCATTTTGCTCAGCTGATAACAACCTGTTGATGATCCCTGGCCCCAAAGTTATCTAGCTGGTCTCAACCAGAACTAGGTTGTTTTTGGCCCTAGTTCTAACCTGGCAGAATGCTCTGTCAAAGGAGATCCAGGCCCTGAGGGGCTTAATGCAATTCCACACGGCCTACGAGACAGAGTTATTCCACTAGGCCTATGGTTGAGGCAGCAATGGTTTCATCATCTTGTGGCCACCCTCCTTCCCACCCTCCTCTCTTTTGATCTTCTGTTAATGCAGATGTTTTAATTTTCAGACTGTTTTGATCGCCAACGGGAGGTGTTTTTAGACAGATCAGATTGACAGAGGTTGTATATGTCTTTATTGCATTTATCTTATTTTGGAAGCCACCCTCAGCTTATAAGGGGAAGGGTGGCCTACAAATAGAAATAAATAATCTCATAAACCCTGTAACTTTGTCACAATGTGAAACTGTTAATATGATGGTAGGTCAAGTCACCCTTGTTTTCCTCTCTTTGGCCACCCCCTGGATCTTTTTAATCTCAAAATCATTTTGGTCGAAGAAGAAGAAGAAGAAGAAGAAGAAGAAGAAGAAGAAGAAGAAGAAGAGGAGGAGGAGGAGGAGGAGGAGGAGGAGGAGGAGGAGGAGGAGGAGGAGGAGTTTGGATTTATATCCCCCCTTTCTCGCCTGTAGGAATCTCAAAGGGGCTTACAATCTCCTTGCCCTTCCCCTCTCACAACAAACACCCTGTGAGGTAGGTGGGGCTGAGAGACCTCTGAGAAGCTGTGACTAGCCCAAGGTCACCCAGCTGGCATGTATGGGAGTGTTCAGGCTAATCTGAATTCCCCAGATAAGCCTCCACAGCTCAGGCGGCAGAGCGGAGAATCAGACCCGGTTCCTCCAGATTAGATACACGAGCTTTTAACCTCCTACCCCACTGCTGCTCCTAATTATGTTCCTACTACAAAACTACTTTTGAGACCAGGTGTTTCCAAGATTCTGCAGCAAATCTTCCAGCTGACTGGACTCTGTAGCTCATAGCTTGATCATCAGATGTACCCACTTTCATATAACCCACCTAGTACAGTTTTGTCCTGCTTTTCCTGCAAAGAGCTCAGAACAGCATATGTGGTTCTCCATTATGACTCATGGATTCTCTCTGATTTCACCAGGTTTCTGACAAGGCCACTATTTGTGTTTGGTTTTATCACGAAGCATGTTAGCCCCTGCCTGGAACACCTGTCATTTTGATTCTAAAGTCACAGACCATACATTTCTAAGCTTCTAGCAGGCAAACCTAAGACTCAGGGCTCACCAAGGTTTAGACCCCAAACCAGTCTTCAACAACAGGGATTGCATCTACCCAGTCATCTTTGAACTGGCATTACCAGAGACTTCCCTATCAACACACACTCAGGGCACAAGCCTGAAGGCAGATCAATTCTGACTTTACAGAATGATTACTTATGAAGGCTAGAATCGGCCTTTTAAAATGGAAACAGAAATATTCAGTTTGACAAATTCGGCACCAAGCACAGGATGTCTCTCTGGCATACAGTGCTGGTAGAAAACTGGCTCTTGTTCTATACTGAAAAATAAGGAAATGATGCTCGGTTATATGTAATAAAATGCTTTGCAGAGAAACATACAAAACTGAATTCATATCTAAATAGATTCTTATCCTTGGTGTATTAAATCCCAATCCTTCTTGACTACAATTATTTTATTACCCGCGAAACTGAACTCTTTAGTAAAGGAGTGGGGGAGTCAATCACACATTTGGATACCTCATACTTGAAATTTCCAATCCGCAGCTGTGCTTAATAGCAAATTAGAATAGCAGATGCTAATAAATTTCCAAACAGCTCATTAATTATAGTAGCCACCTTGGGCCATCACCAGATCCACAATTTGACCATATGCCTTGTGGGGGGAAAAACACAACTGTGCAAACAGAAGAAGAAATCAGAAGAAATTGAATTTTTCATTTCTAACAAAATGTTGCTTTTTTATAGAGCAGTATGGATAATTTAACTACTTCCCCACTGTATAATTTGGAAACTGCCATTCACTCCTTGTTATATAAACTGGTAGACGGGGTGGGATTATGTTAATGGGTAACGGGAGAATATTGTTACTGTTGAAACAATAAGTACACCTGCAAGTGGGGTGTAGTTGTTAAGACTAGACTAGACTAGAATCTGGACGAGAATCTGACTGCACTAGAATCTGAGCGACCCATGTTCAAATCCCGCCTTTGCCATGGAAGTTTGTTAAGCAACCATGGGGAGTCACACACTCTGAGACTAATCTACTTCTTTCTTGAGGATAAAATGGAAGACAGAATAATACAAGCTTCTTTGGATTCCCATTTTGGAGAAAGTCAGGGAGTAAATGAAGTTAATAAAATATAAATTTTCCAGAGAAAGCTATGGAATGTATTCATGTATAATCATAATATAATGGCGGAAATTATTCTGAAAGAGGTACACGCCAGGAGAAGACCACTAAAAACCAAAATACCAAAAAGGTTTCACCACAATTATAATTCACCTCTTCCCTGTAGTTCTACAGTTGTCGCAGAGAAGAAAGCAAGGCCACAAACCAAAATGCAAAACAAATTATTTTACCAGGCATGTCTGAGCTAGGACAGCTGCTCCACAGTAGCTTCTAAAATACACATGCTCTTGAAAAGCACTGAGACAAATTTTTGGTTGCTCAGTTAGAACTCCTACTACATCTATTGGAACAGTCTGGATTTCAGTACACATGGGACCCCATGCTAACTTAACAACAACTTTGTGAAGCATGTTAGGCAGAAAGACAATGACTTGTTCAAGTCATTACTGTAAGTTTCTCAGCCAAGCAAGGACATGAACTTAAATTTTGGTGGTCCAAGCGCTGTTTCAGCCACTACAGCAATACGGGTAGAACAACAGAAGAAGGGAGGTCTAATTTTAAGATACAAGGCAAGGAAGTGATCTCTGTATGCTGCAAAGATCAGTGAACACAGCTTACCATTTAGTTCAACCAATGTACAGTTTTATTTCTCTCTCTCTCTACCTACCTTACGGAGTGGTTTTGTTATGAAGATTATTAGCTTCTTAATATTTATACTGTTATTATATGCTGTTTTGGGTTCTGATTTTGGGGGTAGGGCGGTCTACCAAATCGAATAAATATAAATGAATGAATGAATGAATGAATGAATGAATGAATGAATGAATGAATGAATGAAAGTATGTGAAGAAATAAACTATACATCGGCTTGCTTTGCCTACAGGACAAACTGCGGGTGCAAACCCAACCAGCAAAACTCTATCTCTGGGGTTCTCCTCTGCATGTATATGTTATTTGTGAGACATAATTATTAGAAGGCATTGAAGTTTACTCTTATGAGACGTACAAGGCAAGTGACAGAGATCAGAGAATGCTTTTGTGGAGAGGAGGAAGGGGTTATTCTCAAGCTCCATCTTATGTTTGTCCAGCCAATATGAGGCGAGACAACCCAAAGCATCGCTAAAGAGAAGTGTTTTCAGCAAACACAGTTCCATAAAGTATGGAAATCTGACTAGTTTACTTGTTCTTTGTTCTTCTCAGTATAGGAGAAAAACACACCAGTGCTTGTCCGCTGGCAGAAGCTTTTTTGCTACAGACGAGGGCTGTGAAAACTTCCTTAATAGGTCAGTAGTCTTTTCTGTCAAGAATCATTTCGCTCCTGCCTTCTCTGCTCACTTCTAACTAAGGGATAATTGTCTTCTCAATCTGCCAGTGTAACACCCAAGCATTGCCAATGGGAAGGTCATCAACCCTTTGTACATAATCACATCCTCTTCCCCCTTCCCTGCTCGGTGTAGGATGTTGTCTCATGAATTGTGCTCTCCTTGTTTAATACATCCTGACGCTCCTCTCAATGACAAATTCTTCACTGGCAATCGGCATCTCAAACACTCAGCTTGTGAGCCCTTGGGGAGACACAGACTCACCTCATCTGTCTGTATAATTGCGGCAACCCATCCAGACACCCGCTTGGAATAGCAAAGAAGATCAATTAAGGAAGAAATGTGGCTATCTCCAGTGTTTTTATTCCACGGATGGCATTCCTTCCTTTGAAGTGTCACCATGATGAGGCTATTGCTGACAGCAGTGACTCCATCTGAAGCTGATCTCTAACTATGGTGCTTCAAGTTGGGCAGGGGACCTTTGCCTTAGACATGAAAGATCTGTTGCCAACCATTATAGGACATAAATGGATAATAAACTCTGATTCATGGTAAGGTAGACCTTTATACTTCACTCTTTAAAATAAAAATAAAATTATATGACCATGCGATCAACACTCTCCCTCAAGAAAAGTACTTCGACCACTTTGTACGGATTATGCAAATTGAGTGAATTTGAATAATTTTCATGCCTTGCATAATTCATTGAGCGTACCAAACACACTAAACCTTGCCATTCGTTGGGAGGAAATGAAGCCGGTTTTGAACCACTGGAAGTCTGATTCAGTCACCCTCCTGGCTGCAGAGATTTCAGGAAGCACTTCCAACACCATTTTGAGCATACCTCCATAACTATGACTACAGATTTTTTTAAACGTTGAGGCTGGGCCTGCCACGAAGCTGGTTAAAAAAATTGTTGTATTGTTGGGATGGGTTTATTGCTGGTCATGACGGACTACTAAGTGTGTTATTACGATATACTTGTGTAGATGTTAGGTTGTTCTGTTGGCTGATATTCTACGAATATTATTATTGAGAAATGATGTTGAACTTGTTAAATGATATTTCCAATGTTGATGTTAATTAATATGTGGTGAACTGTGTTAGATATTAGATATTGTTAAGGGTTATTGAGTTTTTGTTAGGTATTCTGTTTTGATGCGTTGTATCTATTATGTATTATTGGTTGTATTATTGTTTACTGTTGTCCACCGCCCTGAGCCCTCCGGGGGAGGGCGGTATATAAATTAAATTTAACATAACATAACACTCGGTACTACATTTTGCATTTTCCTGCACTCCTGGGGATTTGCCACTACTCTGCTTTGTTCATTACTTTTTTTCCCCTTACAAGTGTGCTGTCATTTCTTTGAAGAGGATACTAATGAACAACTTGGCTCAATTCACAAGTTGGCTTCATCGCCTTGAATCCTATAGCCCCAGCGGTGCTGAAATGCTGGAAGCCGATTGTACATTAATAACGTTCACACGCCCAATTCAAGATTTCAAGTTGCCCACAAAAAGAAATAAAAACAGCATTGCAGAGCCACAGAGCATCTGGTTTTATTCTCCTGGGGATTTCCAATTTTAAATCATCAAGGGGTGGGACCCTCAGGTTTGGCGACTTCCCTCCAGGACATGTGGAAAATGTTGCAGCGGCTCGATCGGACTGCTACAGAACGATACGCTTTAAAACCTGTGCTTTACAACTTCTTCAGTACAAAATGGCCAAGATGCAACCCACCGGGAAGCCTTCCAGCGCGTGCTCCAGAGGGAACGGCACTAACGTGCTCTTCTACAATGTCCTGTCCATTGCTATGGGACTATCACACGAGGATGCTCTGATGGACTGTGTTAGAAAGAAACGGGGCGCAGGGGGAAGCTCTACTCAAATGAAGCTGTCATCGACATTAGCCCGGGCTCTCTTCGGTCCAACTTTACTGTCAATTACGTAAGTGGGCGGTGGGGGAAATGTTCTTCCAAGTGGAAAAACAACACACCTTGGACTTTCTCTCCTGCCTTTTGTTTTCTAAAAGAGCTGCACAATGCATCACTTTTGGCAGGTTAAAAGTGCTTCAGGGCACTGGGGATACTCTCAACCCCCAACTGGCCAGCTACGAGGTGCATCGTAATGCACAGATTGTTGTGATACTACCCAGCAATGTATTACGGATGGGTCCTCTTGGGAATGATCTCCAGCCAGGTCAGCATTACAGCAAATCACTGCACATTTTTTTTTAAAAAAAAATTGCCGGCAAAGGCCTACGGAGTAAAAGTTACCTACCTAACGTGGCCCAGATGGCGTAAGTGGTGGAAGCATGCTCAGCCACACGGAGGCAGGAGGAAGCTGTGTGGTTTAATCACATGTCTTGCAAAAGCAGGAGGAAAAGAGAGTTATGGGTGAAAGCCCATATATTCAGGGACAATAGAGCTCTCTGTATTATTATCAAGGGCATCTCTTTCAAATTCGTTCTTAACTGATCATGCTGCCAGTCGGAAAAGCAACATGTACTATTTGAGTCCCTCTGGATTTGGTTCTCATTACGCAGATCACTATGCAAACTGTCTGGGACCCCTGTTAGATACCCTAAGAGAATGTTTCACAGAGGGAGCACACATGCGTTCCTCTTATTAATCATTATTACATATTTAATGCAGAAGTCCAACAGGGTCTTTCAAAGGCACTTCTATGCTAGAAAAAGGCCATTCTCCCAATAATGATGGAGTTAAGGTTTCTTTTTTTTTAAAGGTGCATCTGTATAGATAGTATCTATTAAGCCTGCCAAGATTTTCAATTCCTCCCCTTGTGAGAAAACCCTTAAAATATTAATGCCATACTTCAAAATATTTAAAGATTCTGAAGTGTTCTGTAATAATTGCCCAATAAATCTGCCCTTTTTTCTCCTATGCCGTCATCTGCAAACAAAAATCACCCCAAATGACACACAATGGAAAGAAACTAAACCCTGAAATCTACTTTTTTATGATCCAGCATATCGGCACAATCCAGGACCAAGCAAGACCTATGAACCAACTTTAGCCTCCTCTCTGCCTGCAAGTGGTGATTCCAAATATTGATTGTTTACAGCCTATCTCTTGAAGGAAACATTTAAGGCTATCCAAGTTCATTTTAAAAAAAGGTGTTGGGAACTGGAGAATCAAGATTTCTACTGCTCCTTCCCTTGCAGTTCAAGAAGTTCTTCATAGAAATGGTAGCAGTTTTTCTAGCCAACCCAAGTCTACCTGCACCTGATTATGAAATCCTTGAGTGCTCTTACCACCAAAATCACCGAGGTTTGGGGAACCCATAGAGCAGGGGTCTGCAAGCTGCGGCTCTCCAGATGTTCATGGACCACAATTCCCATCAGCCCCTGCCACCATGGCCAATTGGGAATTGTAGTCCATGAACATCTGGAGAGCTGCAGCTTGCAGACCCCTGCCATAGAGTATACAAAGACTGAATATGAGGACTCCAATACGGGAATGTTTATGTGTTCTGAATTATGGAATATGGAAAGAAAGCGCATGCAAGAAAGTTAGTTAAAAACCATGGACAAATACGCACACATTCTATAAGTACGGAAAGAAGAGGGGGCATGGCGAACGGTAAAAGAAAAAGACTTGAGATGGTTTATAGAGGACACAGGGAGAACGATGGGGTGCAGCGAGAACTGTGTGCCAGGAAAAGGAAAACGCTAAGAGATGAAAATGCAGAAAATGTCCTGGTGGGAAAACTGAAAGAGAACGGGGCTAATAGATGGGGATGCAGATCTGTGGCGGCGCAGCTGCAAAAGGAAAGAGCGATGGACTGGAGAGAGAATCCACAAAGAGGGAGCCTGTGGCCCAGAGAGAAGTGAGAAAGAATGAACTATCAGGCACAGAGAGATAAAGGGGGCGAACAAAGGAAAGGCTTGAAAAGAAACACACCGACTTAAAACGTTAACAACTTTTTTTTTGCAGTCTCAGATTAATAAAAATATAAAGATATTTTAAAAATGGGCTCTCGGAGCAATTTGAATTGTGCATCCCTCCCATTCAATGACAATTTTTTTTAAAAAAAAAAAAATCAAAGTCAGAATGAATGTATTAAGTTTCCACGACCCACTTTAAGCAGCATTCTTAAAGTCCTAATTCAGATGCAAGAGATTTTTTTTTAGGGGTGGGGGTAGTCAAACTTAAAGTGTTGATTAGGCAGCTAAAGCTTAGTTGATAAATCAGAGAAGGCCAATCCAGATAAATGATACTGAAAGCTCAGAGTAAACATGCTGGTTCTTTTAAAACTATTTAAGCCCTAGAATGTTACTGTGACAGGCAATGAAAAGGAAAACAGCCTTTCATTTTAATCACAGGAGGGCACTTATGTTATGTGTAACATACTTCCCTTTGTGATCCACCTTTGAAGATGCCAGCCACAGATGCAGGTGAAACATTCCAGGAACCCAAAGATCCAACCGTTAATCGAACCGCCACATAGCCCTGAAAACCCAGCAACTACCAAACAGTTGAATGCAGTCCTTGCAGAAAAGCCTTCTAGAAGTTAGCCAATCTTTATATCCAAAGTTGCAGGAAGGGTGCTCGCTGGAGTACAATTAAGCCAACGCATAAAATACCTTGACATACCGGATTCAAAGCCAATCCACAAGAGATTTTCAATGCCTAAATGCAACTATTTGTATGTGTGTGCATGTGTGCAGAAAGTGCCATCAAGTTGCTTCTGACTTATGGTGACCCTCTAAATCACAGGTGTCAAACTCGCGGCCCTCCAGATGTTATGGACTACAGTTCCCATCATCCCCTGCCAGAATCATGCTGGCAGGGGATGATGGGAACTGTAGTCCATAACATCTGGAGGGCCGCGAGTTTGACACCTGTGCTCTATATTAATGTCCTCCCAAATGTCCTATTGTTTACAGCCTTGCCCAGGTCTTACAAACTGAGGGCTGATGCTTCCTTTGTAGTATCAATCCATCTCTTGTTCAATTTTCCTCTTTTCTTGCAGCCTTCAACTTTTCCTGGCATTATTATCTTATCCGGTGACTCTTGTCTTCTTACAATGGGAATAAAGTATGATAAACTCAATTTAGTCCTTTTGGCTTCTAAGGAGAATTCTGGCTTGATTTGATCTAGAACCCACTTATTTCCCTTTTGACAGCCCGCATAATCCGTAAAAACTCTCTTCCAACACGACATTTATTTATTGACAGTGCAATCAAGTTGGGGGGCAGGGCAGGGAGAGAGACGCCACCTCCAAAGGGGCTTTGGGTGGCACAGAAGGGAGGGAAACTCGAAATCCCCACCACCACCTGAACTGTCCCATTGCCAAAAATGGGTTATGATGCACTTTCGTGTGGCGTAAGTCTGAAGGCCCGAGGGCCAGTGATCCTGGGCAAAAACACCAACGGAAGCTGAATAACATCAGCTCCAGCACCAGGAATGTCCAGGCCTGTCCCCTGTGTGCTGGCATCCAAATGTATATCAGCATTGGTCAGCAGCAGCCCTAAGTTCTACATTTTGCTGCTGCGGAGCTGAGGGGCAGCTGGCTGCCGGAGTCCCGCGCTGCCAGAAGGGGCACCCTTTGCAGTGTGTGTGGGGGTACATCAGCACAGCCCTCTACCACTCCCTATGGCCATTCAGCCCTTCTCACCTGGATTGGGCTGATCTTTATTTATCATTCCCAACGGGCTCAGGGTGACTACCAACATTGAATCAACAAATAACAAATACAAACAATAAAAACCTCTTTATAGCTCCTCTATAACTTCAAAGGAATCAACTTTCTTCCTGCCAGCGGTCCAACGTTTACATCCATATGTAATAATAAGGAATACTATGGCATGAATTAATTTGATCTTAGTTGCCAGTGACACATCCTTATTCTCAAGAATATTTTGTAGCTCCTTCATGGCTGCCCAGTCTCATTCTCTTTCTGATTTCTCGGTTGCAATCTCGCTTTTGGTTAATGATAGAGCCAAGGAAAAGAAAATGTTGATCCATTTCAGTTTCTTCATTGTCAACCATAAAGTTGTGTAACTCCCCAGCAGTCATTATTTTTGTCTTTTTGATGTTCAGCTATAATCCTGCTTTGCATTTGCAGATATAATCCCATTTTGGCCCTATGCTTTAACCTTCATCAGCAACTGTTTCAAGACTTTGCTATTTTCTGGAGTAATGTGGTATCATCTGAATATCTTCAAACTGTTAAAGTTAATGTTCCTGCCATCAATTTTAATTCCAAATGCATCTAAATCTATTCCACCTTAATGCTAAGCTCTGCATATACATTGAAGGGAGAGGGAGATAAAATACATCCTTGTCTGACACCTTTGCTAACTGGAAACCATTCTGCTTCTCCATATTTTGTCTTAACAGTAACCTCTTAAGCCATTGTGAGTAACAGGTTGTGCACATAGAAAATAACTTCAACTGCTATATTGCAGTCATCATTGACCAATTCTTTTTTAAACCAACACCTCATAGCTTTAGTTATGATCCACACTTTAGGGGTCCCCAAACTACGGGTCATGGAATGCCAAATGTGGCTCCCTGAAGGCAGAGCTTATCCGCCCGCTGGGCCAGGCATGGCGGCGATGTTCCCATCTCATGTGGGTGAGGGGCTCGAGAGGAGGAGGAACCCGGGGCCCCAACGGCCAAGTTGATTAGCAGTTACAGGAAGCTGATGGCACCCCCCAAATCTCCATAAATTTCAATCTGGACCTAGAGTTGGAAACCTTACATGTGGTAACGCCTTCAAAGTCTCAGCCTCTTCCTCCTCTCGGCTACTCCATGTGTTGCTCTCAGGCTTTCTGTTCCGCCTCACTCCCATTTACTGGCATCAGCCATGGCTTCTGGCGAGAATCGCTCGCTGGCTGTTAGATGGAAAGAGACCGCAGGAAGATACCTGATCCTGGGTTAGATGGAATGCTCTTTCATTAGAGGAAAGTTCTTGCTTTTTTTTTTTTTTTTTTACACGGAAGGTATTCCACAGCCTCCCCAAACAATATTTGGAAGCCAATTCTAAATGCCTGTACTATGATATACTTTTGGTCACTGATTCTAAAAAATAGACTCACAGACAAGAAAGGCTGAAAGGTGAAATCAAACATTTTACAATCATTTGTGCATAGGAATTTGTTCATAGTTTTTTTTAGTCCGGCCCTCCAACAGTCTGAGGGACAGTGAACTGGCCCCCTGTTTAAAAAGTTTGGGGACCCCTGATCCACACAGTCAAAAGTTTTGCTGTAATCAATGAAACACAAGCTGATTTTCTTCTTAAATTCTCTCGTATGCTCCAGTAACTAAAATAAATTTGCTGTGCGGTCTCCAGTGCCTCTTCCTTTTTTGAATCCAGCTTGAACATATGACATTTCTCTTTCCATATATAGTAATAAATGTTGAGCATCGCTTCACTTGTTTGAGAAATTAATGTGACAGTCCAATAGTTGCTACAGTCACTGGTGTCTCCTTTTTTTGAAATAGTAATGTAAACTGACCAAGTCCAGTCTGTGAGACATTGTTTTGTTTTTATATTTGTTGGCATATTCTTGCCAAAATTCTGATAGACACCATTTCTGTGGCTTGGATTAGTTCTATTGATATCTCAACTGCTCCTGGTGATTTTTGTTCCTCCCCAGTTATTCCCAGTGCAGCTTTCACTTCACTTTCTTATTGGAAGGAATCTCTATTCTCCTTTAATCTCTTCTGAATAATTCTTCAGTTTTTTGTTCCCACCTTTTATTTATTTTGTCCTGTTCGGCTAATGTATTCCCATGTTAACTTTTCAGCATTCCTGACCATACATTAAATTTCCCTTTGATTTGTTGGCTGTATGGAACAGATCTGTTGTTTTTCCTTTGTTGTTCTTTTCTATTGCTTTGCACTGGTTATTATAATAGTTCCCTTTACTTCTATGTGCCAGTTGCTGGAATGCTGCATTTAGACTTTGAATTCTGTTTCTGTCCCCTTTAACATTTGCTTCTTGTCTATGTTTAACAGTTTTAAGTGTTTCATCAGTCATCCATTGCAGCTTTTCATTTCTTTTGGCTACAGGAATAGCCTTTATGCATGTTTCCTATTAATATCTCGGGCCTCAACCCATAGTTCTTTTGGTTCTGAACACAGTAATGCAAATTTGGTCATTAAACTTTTCAAAAATGTTGCTCAGATTGTATTTTGGCACTATGAATAGTTTGATGTTTTTTTTTAGTTTTTTCCTAATTTTTCATTGTTATCAAGTCCTGGCCTTGTTTAGAAGAGAGAAAGGAGCTTCTCCAGCTTCTGATTATTTGATTACTGTTCTGCCTTGTTGCCTGAAACATGCTTAAACAATGAACAAATCTTCACAGAATTCTATGAGTCACTTCCCTGCTTCATTTTATGCTCCTAGCTCAAATCTTTCAAAAATATTTGATTCTACTTTGTTTCCTACCTTTGTGTTCCAGTTACCTATAATTATCACAGCTTGTTTAGGTGTATGATCAATTTCCTCCTAGACACTTGCATAAAAGCTTTCAATTTCTTCCTCATCTGCATTTGTAGTTGATGTGTAAACCTCCGTTATGGTCATACTGATAGGCTTTCCATGAAGTCTAATTGATGTTACTCAGCCAGTCTTTGCATCATAGCCCCTGACTGCCTGTCAGGAAGTGTATATAAATGAGTTCATGAATACTAAGAATATGCTTGCTTTATTCTATTTTTTAAAGTCCTTGAATCACTTACATTGCAAGGCTAAATAGAAGTACCCCCTTCTAAACCCAATGTAGTTTTATTTAAGACTGAATTGTCAATCTCAAAGTTGTCTACAAAATTAAGCTGCTTGTGTGCGTAGAAAGCTACCAATCCTGTCACTGCCAGATTTCAGGTACAGTTCTAAACTTTACCCCAAAGATTTGCAGTTTTGTGAAATGACTTCAGAAGAATCTCAGCATCCCACAAATATAAAGTTTCCAACATTCTTATGGAAAAGCTATCCCAGTTATCATTTTCAAACTGGTTTAAATCTGCAATATATCTCTGCCTTTAAAACAAACCAGCTGTTCCCTCCAGGCCCATTTGATCTGAATTGCAAACTCTGCCTACATCAGATAATTGATTGTGTTACTGTTCAGTGTCAGTTACCTTGAGATTAAAAATCAGATGGAATGAAAAAGCCCTGTATTATCCAGGGGCTCCTTTTTTACTTATCTTGACTTATCCCTTGATTGTCTTTTTTTTTTAAGAGAGACAAGTTAAATAATTATAATCTTAGGATGGATGAATGGGTGAGTAATTCTACAGAAGGCATCAGTGACT
Organism: Sphaerodactylus townsendi; assembly: GCF_021028975.2. Classification (NCBI taxonomy): domain Eukaryota; kingdom Metazoa; phylum Chordata; class Lepidosauria; order Squamata; family Sphaerodactylidae; genus Sphaerodactylus; species Sphaerodactylus townsendi. The sequence goes on along the minus strand of NC_059431.1, from coordinate 107,632,139 downwards.
GGATAGAGCAAACAGATTCAAGTCCAACTCTGATGTCAAAGGGGGAGGGGAGGGAGAAAGACTCCCTTCTTGCAGTTGGCTATCGCTGTGGTCTCATGGTAGATTGCAATTCCCAATTATTCCCAGGCTGGCATAGCAAGTTCCTCGTTCTAGGCATCATTCCCAGACCAGCAAGCATTTCCACAGATTATAAACATTGGAACGGCTCACAAACGGAAGATCAGGCTAAAACAGAAAGCACAGCCCAACAGCGGCGGTGTCATGATGCTGCTACCGCTCCTCATAAAACAGTATAAACAAACAGAAAATCAGAATTACGACAACATAGCAAAATTTAAATGTTTTCCTACTCAAGAGGCTTATGTTGAAGGTCAAACGACACAGAGGCTGTGAGTCCCATAAAGTAGCAACCATGCAATTTTTTTTTCTAAAAAAGAAGGCATGCCAAGTCTGAACTATGACAATGTAAGGGGGGAAGGGGGTGGGCCTGACGTGTAAAAATGTGGGGATCGCAGATTGGAAAACAGCACTGGAGGAAACTTAAGTCATCCCTTCCTTCACACCATGGTCAAGCCTGCTTTGGGGGCCTACATATGTGGTACTTAGAAGGGGGAACGAACCCAAATGGGGGTGCATTCATTTAACTCCACAAGCATCTGGTGCACTTTAATATGCAACCATAAAATCGTTACATTCCTTTAAGCCCACTAACTTCACTGGCCCTTCCCCACTGACATTGGGGCCCTCTAACAAAGTCGGGTCAGAACACCTTAAGCAGAAATATTGCCAGAAAGGTGCCACCAAAGAGTTTTAGCTGTTCCTAGCAGGCAAAAACGAGCTTGTATAGATACTTGAGAAAGGAGGAAAGGGGGGCGGGTTTACAGGTTGCATCATTTTAACATAATTAGATAAACTATATTTTAACAATTTATAGCGTCAACACACTGAGATCAAAACTGCACATAACTGCACATTATTCCTTACAACCCCCAATGGTTTAAAAATCAGACTTGTTTTTAAAGTCTGGGTAATTAACTTGCAGAATTTACTGCCATGGGATATAGTTCTTGTCACCAGTTCAGTTGGTTTTTAAAGAGGGATTAGAGAAATGCACAGAGCGTGGGTCCGTCAGTGGCTATTAAAGACGGCTAAATGGGACCTCCACGTTTGGAGACAGTAATCCACCCAGAACCAGCGCTGGGGGTGTGTGCAGAAGACTTTGGCCTTCATTCTCTGCTTCCAGGCATCTGGACTAGATGGGACACTAAGCCGATCCAGATTGGCTGCCCTTACGCAGTTATGTAAGCTCATTCCTTAACCAACTCTTTGGGCTGTCCTTGGCAACCTGTATAGCTGTGGTGAAACAGGCTCGTATGCATTTGTGTGCTATGTCTGGATCTTCTGGAAGGCAGCCTAGCGTTTATTTTTAAACTCTAGATCTAAGCACATGGCCCACACATACAAGAACTGCTTTCCTGGAGGCCGGATACCCTTCTGATATCAGGTTTTCAATGCGCTCGCGCATGTCTGTCTGCCTGTGCTTCCCACATGACTGAATAAACTTGTTTTCTGGGAAGGAAAGCCGCAGTTCAAGGAGGGCTTTTGTTTTTTCCTTTTCAAAGAAGAGGCCAAACAAGTTTTCCTACATGCCACAATTATTTTATCCATTCAGATTTCCCTTCTACTGTTACCTTTTGTCCGCTTCCCAAAGGTGAGGGGAGACCTTTAGCATCCTGCCTTTCAAAGCCACTGTGATATTATAATGTGATATAGAGTTAATCATTTGTCTTGGTTTAATAAATTCACATTATGCTTCCGCTACCTTAAACCAGATCTATGCAACTTGTGACTTGTCAAGGCAAATGCAGCCCACCTGCCATGCCCTGGGATATATGAAAGATGCTTCAAAGGAAAGTTCTGTGGCTCAACGGTACAGCATCTGCTCAGCATGCGGAAGGTCCTAGGTTCAATTCCCAGCATTTCCAGTTGAAAAGACCTGGAATTGGTGATGTGAAAGATCTGCAGAGCAGCTGCCAGTCTGAATAGACCAGGGGTCAGCAACCTTTACCACCCAAAAAGCCATTTGGACCCGTTTTCCACGGCCCCAAAGATCTACCGTTTGGTCCCTCCACTCATCTTTCCTGGAGGGACATGCCCATGCTACCCTCCGACCTCCAGGCCACGCGGAGCCACAGTATAAGGCTGAAAGAGCCGTATGCGGCTCCGGAACCGCAGGTTGCAGACCCCTGGAGTAGACAGTCCTAACTCTGATTGACCAACAGTGTGATTCATTTATAAGAACATAAGAACTAGCCTGCTGGATCAGACCAGAGTCCATCTAGTCCAGCACTCTGCTACTCACAGTGGCCCACCAGGTGCCTTTGGGAGCTCACCTGCAGGATGTGAAAGCAATGGCCTTCTGCAGCAGCTGCTCCTGAGCACCTGGTCTGCTAAGGCATTTGCAATCTCAGACCAAGGAGGATCAAGATTGGTAGCCATAGATCGACTTCTCCTCCACAAATCTGTCCAAGCCCTTTTTAAAGCTATCCAGGTTAGTGGCCATCACCACCTCCTGTGGCAGCATATTCCAAACACCAATCACACGTTGCGTGAAGAAGTGTTTCCTTTTATTAGTCCTAATTCTTCCCCCCAGCATTTTCAATGAATGCCCCCTGGTTCTAGTATTGTGAGAGGCAGCTTCATGTACACACATACTGTAAAAATAGCTTTATTGAGCCCTTATGAGCTCTGGGGTAGGGGAACTGCATGGCAGTCACAAATGTACAAGACTGATCTGGACCAAAGCTATCCAACAAACTTCTATGGCAGAGTGGAGATGTGAACCATATCCTACTTATACTTTGACCACTACACCACACAGACAAAATGAGCATTCCCATATGTCTGTGGTTCCCAACAGTGGGCTGAGGTGCCCTTCCAGAAAGGGTCACAAAGGCAACACCAAGCCAGAGAAAAAATGGGGTACCAGAGGAGGCTCAATGTCAAATTGGAGTTTGCCTCTGCATAATGGCCATGAAATACAACATGCTAGTCAGCAATGCCACACATTTATCAATTCCAAACATGAGAAATAACAGAAGACAAGATTGCTCAGTGTTAACTAGCATGGGGCTGCTCGGACAAAGGGACAGCAACATGGAGTTTGTTTGCAAGTGAGCTCCCGGAATTATAGATTTAGGAGCATGCCTACTTCACGAACTTTGAGAACCACTGCCATGGAGGTCTGCAGTTCAATGTATATTTTCAAGGCCAGGGCAAAGCAAGAGACAGTCAGCCAGTTCTTGCTACTTGCATGAGTTGGAGAGTCAACAGATTGGCTGCTGATCCATCAACAAATCTTAGCTTTTTTGCTCAAACTTTGCTGATTTGGATTACTCAAAATGGGACTGGGAAAGCATTCCCAATTCCTGGCGTGATCAGAACCTTCAAGATACGCAGGAAGCTAGAAATGTCCTTGCTAGACACAGTTATGTGGTTCAGACCACACACATCAGGACTGAAGTCAGTCTTGCACTTGAGCTAATACTGGCGTCCTGTTTTGTATTTAGCATTGTGGACCCTTTAAAATGCTCTTGTCCTGGGGCCTAGATTTCTCTGGTTGATTGCAAGGCTAAATGTTGCAGTGGTACCCCAATCCTTCCTTCTGCCTTCCGGGACGATGGAAGTTGCATTTGACGGCATGCAATGAGCTTTTCCCAGAAAGGAATACTGCTATTAGAGCTAGAGAATTAAAGTGACTTGATTAATTGATTTTTCAAAGGGATCGGTTTACCCTTTTCACATTCTCCTGGAAAAAAAATACCTAAATACTCCAGGAGTCACCAATGTATCTCTCTGGTTTCAGGAAGCTGAGAGGCAACAGCTCAGGGAGGATTGAATGCAGCAAAAAAGCACAAAAAATATTGTGGGTAGGCAATATAAGGAGGATTCAAGAATCAGAGTGAAAGAAAACTAGGATACAAAATAATACGCATGGGACAGGGAACAGATTATACAAGTATTGCAAGTATCCCAAAAGCCTACAGCTAATAGGCAGGATAAAAACCTCAAATGGGAAAAACCAGCAACAGCCTGTGCACGTGGTTTCTTTGTTGTGGCCCACAACTGGTGGAATGGCCTGCCTGAGGTCAGGAAGGTTCCCACTTTCATGGCTGTCCACAAACTATGCAAAACTGAATTACTCAAGAGGGCTTTTCTACACAGGCAACAGAGCTGCACTGTACCAAATGACTGACAACGTTACTTGGAAAAATTATTAGGACTGTGGCCAATCCTACGGTGTCTAGCTTGCTGAAACCAGGATCCTGCTGCGGTATTTTGCATCACTTAATATGCCATGTGAAAAACTTGTGTTTTGCCTCAGTTCTGTTTTTAGACTTCTGGTTGGTTCTACAACCCAAATCCTATTGCACTGTTTATTGAATGTCCTACCTGCCAACTGTGTTGACTCACTCTATGTCAGCGGTTCTCAACCTGGGCGTTGCGACCCCTTTGGGGGGTCGAATGACCCTTTCACAGGGGTCGCCTAAGACCATCGCAAAACGGTCTTTTTAAATTTTATATATACCAATTTTATGGTTGGGGGTCACCACAACATGAGGAACTGTATTAAAGGGTTGCGGCATTAGGAAGGTTGAGAACCATTGCTCTATGTAATCCACCTGGAGGTTAAGGGAGAAAGGTGGACTATGAATAACACAAATAAATAAACACAGAAGAGAGTGGGGCATAGGCCTTGAGAACTATTTTTCCAGGGTAGATTCAGGCAATATGAAGTCTTACCAGGTATCATATCTTAATGAAACATGACCTGTTAGCCATTCTGCCAAAAGGGGAGGATTCCATTCCATCTACAGGATTCCATTCCATCTACAGCTTTGCTAAGCTACACATGGAAAAAGTTAAGAGGCATCACCCCATGTGAGACCTACAGAGCAATGCTGAAAATAAATCCAGTTTTGTCTACCCTACCAACTCTTCCTATTCCTGTCAGCTAGCATTTGTCAAGATTTTCCAGCCAATCACATCAAGGATTTTTTTTCTTGCTTCAAAACAGCAAAAATTAGGTACTTACATGAGTGCATATTTATTAATCAGTATTTTTCTCCTCATTATACTCTGCCCATTTTATTCACATACAATTAAAATGTATTTACATGGAATTATTTCAACATAGTATCATCCACATAAACGGTGAAAAAGGTTACTTCCCAACTACTTCATGATGAAATAAAAAACTGTTCCTTACAACCGGTTCACATTACTAACTTCTTACATCAACTCTATGATGTGACTGGCCTCCACTAGGGCCAGGGCCTTTACGGCCCTGGCCCCTGCCTGGCGGAACAGCCTCCCCCCATCTGTCCGCGCCCTGTGGGACCTTGGTGAGTTCCACAGGGCCTGTAAGACAGCTGTTCTGCCGGGCTTTGGGGGGGGGGTGTCGGCTGCTGAGGGTTCCCCCTGCCTTCTACCCCCTTCCCCTTGTTTTCTGCTTGTTTTAATCATGTAGCCCATTTTAGTGGGGGCCTTTTGGGTTCTACTGGGAGGGTTTGGTTTTAGTTCTCGGATGCTGGTTGTATTGCTGGTTATATTGCTGTTTATTGGTTCTAATCATGAGACAGGGCTTATATTATATTTGTACTGGTTTTAACTTTGCCCTGTCTGTATATGTGTATTCTGTACACCGCCCTGAGCCCTCCGGGGGAGGGCAGTATATAAATCCAACAATAAAATAAAATAAATAAGGAAGGAAGGACTGTCTATCGGAATCACTAAGGATTTCTGCCAAACACATTGTAAAGGGCATCCTTGAGATGAGCCCATTTTGACCATATCCTACTCGGAAAGGCACACTGAAGAGTGCCATTTCTCAAATAGTTTGCTTTCAAAGTATTCTGTATTACTATGAATGTTATTCGTAAACTCTGCATTTCTCAAACAAGTCTTTTCAGACACTGTCATAACATTTGAGTTTTAGTCATGCTATCAATTGATTTTCTCTTAGAGAACAAGTTTGTGGGCCTCCCCATCCAAATAGGCACCTTACTGATGCGACCGGACTACTGCCATTCGGGTGGATTCTATTCCCGAGCAAACAGGCTCATAGAAATGGAAACATCATCACAAAGAACTGAGAAAAGTGAATTCAATGGCCTCTGTCTGTCTTCTCTCTGCTATACACTCTTGCCACACTTAAAGGGTCAAAATGCAAAGAAGTGTGAGAGCACAGTCCCACTCATCAGCTGCACAGTTAATACCACAAAGAGATGCGTAATTATCCATAGACCGAGAGATAAGATATATCTGTCTGCAAGCCTTGTTCTAGAAACAACCTAAGGTCTCGGGATCTTGTAGAAAAAACCCAAATTGCCAGTCAATCCCACAAAATATTAGAATTTCTCTAAATTGAGCTCTATCACAACATTGCCCCCTTTGTAACAAAATGAGAATAAATATGTATTTATATTATACACTGAAAATATACGGCGTAGGAGGTTAAGAGCTCGTGTATCTAATCTGGAGGAATCGGGTTTGATTCTCTGCTCTGCTGCCTGAGCTGTGGAGGCTTATCTGGGGAATTCAGATTAGCCTGTGCACTCCCACACACGCCAGCTGGGTGACCTTGGGCTAGTCACAGCTTTTCGGAGCTCTCTCAGCCCCACCCGCCTCACAGGGTGTTTGTTGTGAGGAGGGAAAGGCAAGGAGATTGTAAGCCCCTTTGAGTCTCCTACAGGAGAGAAAGGGGGGATATAAATCCAAACTCTTCTTCTTCTTCTATAAAAATTAGCTCTACCATTTAATGTAATAAACTATCATGCGTCCATCATATATTAGCACAGCTCTATTAACCATTCTGAAGTTTTCATCTTTCTAGTCAAAAGCCCCAATTTTTTTTTATAATGCATATTGGCAGCTCAGATTGGGGGGGGGGGGCGCACACAGGGAGCAGCATTTGCCCCCTCCACCACTGCAAGGGACACTCCTGCCAGCAGAGGGGGCAAAGGTGCCAGCAGCCAGCCACTCTTCGGCCCCTTCTGCACATACAAAATAATGCGTTTTCAAACTACTTTCACAACTGTTTGCAAGTGGATTTTGCCATTCCGCACAGCTACAAAGAGCATTGAAAGCAGTTTGAAAGTGCATTATTCTGCTTGTGCAGAATGAGCCTTCGCTCCATGGAACTGAAACCCAGAAGTCAAGGCAATTGTGGGGCAGCATAGGTGAGCCAGGGCATTCCCAACGGTGGGGCTTCCACCACTGTGCCAGCCCAGGCATGCTGGCCCCTGAACATGCAGGCTTGCGTCACACTTTTGTGTAGTGTAAAACTGTGTGGCCTATGGGGCAATTAGGGCGGCAGGAGGGGTTTTTTGTTTTCCTTCCCTCCTGCACTGCCCATAGGTCCTCTGGAGGCAGTATGGCACTGCTTTCGCTGTGTTGTCTCCAGCTGCCGCAAGGCACTCCCTCCCTGAATTGCACGGTAAAATGTATTAATGGTCACATGCACTGACCTGGATAGCCTAAACCATACAACACTTCTTGGGGATTTAGCTTCTGCTGTACATTTTCAATGATGCTTGTGGGTTTTCTACCACATCTGCAGAGGCTAATAGGTATCACCACATTGTTCCCCTTAAAGAAAATATCCTCTATCACTGTGAATTCATAGCAACAATTCCAGCAGTCTCTGATTTTCAGACCACAAGTATCTTTCATTTATGGTCACTGACCTGTCACAACTTGGTTCAAAACCTCCAATGCTGGACTGCTATCAGTTTCTTCTTTAATTGTTGAAGTAGTCAGTGGAAGTCATAAGCATAGTCATTTGCTTATTCAGTGCTTTGATTTCCAACTCCAAAGTCTTTTCAAGCACCACAGTGGGGGAAACTCTCCTGGAAAAGCACATCAACAAATTCTAAGTTTTCCTATGGTATGGGTCACTGCCAAATCATATCGTTGTAAGCTGATCAACAGTAATAATGTATAGTCATTCACCGCAGATATTTTATGCTTGCTCGGCTAAATGTGTTACCGACTGCCCAAACAAGAGGCAGATATCATGGCATCCCACAGGAGAACAGGACTTGTTCCTGTGCAGCGGGCCTACCCGAAACAACTGAACACGTGCTCCTTCATTGCAAAGATTTGGCAGTCTATCGGTTGCTTTTTCTCGAGGCCATCTTGAAGAAATTTTCAGTGAGATCAGACAAGGAAATAGTTTCACACCTGCTTAGTGACCATCATCCCCACACTACTGAATCAGTTGCCAGGTTTTTAACAAAGGCACTTGGATCAAGAGTGAAACCTTTGTGTAAATTTTAGTCAATTGGTTTTAACATAATCTGTATTTTACCACTCTTTATATGCCATTAAAGGTTTTGTATTTGTTGTTGTTTGTATAGTCATTCACTGACTGGCTAAATAAATTTATAAGGTGCTTATGGCCAATTCCCACAGGCACTCTCTGTGTAGAAGTATATCGCTTATAGGCAAATAATATACTAACTCTTTTTCAAATCAGTAAGGGATTAGGCTTTGCCGATGCCATTAGTGCCAACACTCATTGTATTTTTGTAAGAACTAGTCTGGTTAGCGATGCAGTGTTGAAGTTTTGATGGATCTTGCAGGGCACAAAATGTTAACACTGGCTACTTATCAGGGGTTTCTTTTAGACTTCCCAAGATTCCTCCTACACTGTATCTTAGCAGCATTTATTGCTGTTATAGAGGCTCCACAGAGGTGGACATTAGGGGAAAAAATTCCAAGATTAATGACCCTCCCATCCACTGCAAACCACTGAACATCTTTCTTTGACTGTAACTGTGGCATCAAGTCTACAGCCAGCAATTTCTGTTTGATTTCATCCCTTTAGCAGATGTATCTCCTACAAACGTCAGTTCTGAAAGAACAAAAACACACACTTTCTTCCTCACTGACAAAGTTTTATTATATTTTTCAGATAACAGGTTAATTTGAGCACCAGTTTCCAAATCAAATGAGATCATTGTTTCATTTACTTGCATTGCAAAAATCCAGGCCCTGTCGCCAGGTTTTTCTTGCTTGAACAACATCAAGGGGGAAAAATCTGATCAAGAGTATGTTGTACTTCTTTAAATTAAGGGCATGGAGACCTCCATTGAATTCAGATCTTTGGCCTGGGCCTTCATAGTCTGAAGACGATAATTCTCTCTCATATTGAGTTGTTCTTCCAGGAAATTTGTCTGATGTCACAGATTATTCCTTATCAGAGGCCCTTTTAAGCCACAATTATGATTCAGCCACCTTAGTTCTACAGCATCCTGATTCATAGGCTCATTCCGCACATGCAGAATAATGCACTTTCAAACTGCTTTCAGTGCTTTTTGAAGCTGTGCGGAATGGCAAAATCCACTTACAAACAGTTGTGAAAGTGGTTTGAAAATGCATTATTTTGCGTGTGCGGAAAGGGCCATAGTTTGATCAGGTTTTTCATGCACAGAAACAAAGAACTTATTCTCCTTAGACATGTAAGTTATTACTTTCAGTTTCAGATTTTCACCTTCTGCAAATTATTGTAAGTACCCAACAGCTCCTCTCCAGCAATATTCAGAAAAATAAATATTTGATTTGATCAGTTTTTTCCTTGGCTTCTATAGCTGCTGAAAAGTTCAGGTCTATTTTTTTAAAAAAATTATCTGCAGTATTCCCATATAATTGCAGACTTGAGTATGGATGTAACATATCCAAATTTACACACTTCTGCAATCCAGCAGTACTTAAAGAGAGGTTTGGGGGGATGGCTCCTTGTCTTACCCTCGTTCTCTACTTCTGACACCTGGTAATATTCTTGGGTCCAAAGATGAAGACCAACAGAATGAAAACTGTTTAAAACTATTTTAACAGGAAGTGTAAACTGAAAGTAAAGTCTATGCCAGAGTCTTCAGTGTGGTGTATGTGAGTGCCTGCTGACACCTTTTTTGACACCTGCCAAGTGTTTGTGCAGCCCGATCCAGAGAGCACAGTGCCCCTTCCACAGTGCCAACAAAGGGATTTCAGGGAGCGCAGGAAGGCCCCAAAACAAAACACAAAACTCCCAGCTGCTTGGGAAAATGTGTTTAAAAAAGACTCACACCACATTACAGTGGCATAAGTCTACAGTCGAGGATGGGGGCAATGCTGGGCTGAAAGTCCAGTGGAAGCCTGCTAAAGTCAGCTCCAGTCCCAAGAATGCTTTCCCACCCACCCTCCTATACCTGCATGCAGTGATGCCAGTGCTGATGCCAGTTTGGTGCAGCGGGCCTTTCTGGGCTTGGGTGCTGTGGAGCTGTGTGGTGCCTGGCAGCATGTTTGTGCTCTCTACTGGCGTAGGTGCCCCTTATGCCATCGAGGTGGGCACCCACGTCGGCACAAGCCCGCACTGCTCCCATAACCCATTTCGCTCCATCCTCTTTCTGGATTGGGCTGTCGGGAAGTTAATGGGTCAAGGTAGGGCTTTTGCCCAGTTCTTCTGATTGACTATTGGAGATTGAATTGGCTGCACAACTTTTAAAAAAACGTTGGTTTGGCAGTAGCTGCCACATAAGCACAAGGATCTTCATTGTGCTACTGTAGTTAAGAGGTGGTCATCATTTCGTGGTTGGCTGTCCCTCCTGGGGAAGCCATTTGGTAGCTGCACCCATCCTGTCGGGTCAGAAAACCAAATGTGCCAGCAGGCTCAAAAAGATTGAGGACACTTGGCAAGATGTCTAAGCTCTGTTACAGGGAAAATCAATGTCATGTTTTTAAGGTTTTATTAATTTATTTATATTTGTATTTTTAAGGTTTTAGTAATTTATTTGTTTTTAAGGTTTTAGTAATTTATTTATATTTATATTTTATGTTGTACACCACCCAGAGCCCTTTGGGGATGGGGCGGTATAAAAGTTTAAACAATAAATAAATATAAAATAAATAAAATAAATAAAATGTGATCTTAGGGAATGTTTACAAATTACAGTTTCTTAACCCTGTAAAATGTAAGGGAATTTCTCTAAATTTCAAACATTATTACTGCAAGATTCAGTTGTGCTTGAGCGCATGATAGAACTTTTCACACTGTCAGATGGCTAACAAAATTTAACCCAACAGAACTGTACCCTAACGGGTAACATTCTTTACCCCATCCCACCCCTTTTTGTAAGTTAAAATCTGGGAATACTGGACAGCAACATTCAGATTTCTGACAAACTAGGTATGGCTACTACCGCTGAGCAGTCTTTTTGCATAGCCTCAACCCTCTGCTCCACAGATCCCTAAATATTGTGCTGTTTCCTGTCACTTACGAACAACATTTTTCTTCTTGCTCTCTCCAAAAACTGATTTTCTTCTCCCTTTTATTTGATTCTTCTTCCTGTTGCCAGACAACCACACCTTTTCCTCCCTGAAACCGTTTCTTTGCCTAATGAAGGCCACAGTTTTCTAGACTTCTCATCTGGAGGCCAGATTACCTGCAATAGACCTTTATTGGCATAAGAAACAAAAGCGTGAGTATAGACCATCACTAAATTTAAAAGAGTTGTACATGGCGTCTATGAGTAGTTTTACATTCTAAAATCACACTTCATTTATAAAAATAACGAAGATTAAAAATTTTTGTCCGTTCCATTGTACATGGGAGTGTGAACAGGTATAGTAAAACTACATTTAAAAGACAAGATTAAGATATTCGTTATTCATAGCCTATTTGCTAAAAAGGTATAGCCTTCCCCAAGATCTATAAATTGTATATACTAATTAATACTATAAATTAATTAAATTTCCATAAAATGCAATAAATAACAGTCAGCTCCTTATAAACACCTTCTAAAATAACCCAGAATTATCAGGAGGTATGTGAAGTATTTCCCTACATTTAAATAGTTTTGTACTTGCCTATTTTACATACCTCTTAAGGACATGACTTGCAGCAAATAATTGGCTATTTCCCAAGTATAGAAGGATTATTACTGTTTAACAATTTTGGGATTTGATATTTGGGGGGGCACATTCTCCCATTATCGGTAGTACTAAAAGCTTCCCTCTGGGGATTATATTTTGGGCAATAACATGACAAAATGTGGTCAAATGTTTCCACCATGGTGGGACAGAAAGGGCATGAAGGTCTATGTGGATGAGAGGCTGCTTCTCAATCCACGGCCTTTGCTAAAAGGGCAGGGGAAAAAAACATTGCATCTGGCTCGAAGGTCAGTACTCCAGCTGTTGTTGATTTTAGAATCCGGGATTTGTGCAATAGAGTATTTGGCCATCGTGCCAGGCTCAGGAGTTTATACTCAAAGTACAATGGGGAGCATGTAATGTTGTTTGCACGTATTGGATTAGGATGTTGATACTCCTGATCATATAGGGTCTAAGTTTAATTAGGCTATATATTTGTTCAGGGTCCTTCAATACCAACTCCTCTAATGAGAAACCCAATGAATTGAGTTTACTCATTGATTATATTCCACCACTCCTAAGCTTTGGACCTCAACTAGGAGGCCCTATGCAGTAGGCTTCCGTGGTTGTAGCTGAAAGCATATCTTTATCCAAAACTTAAAGGTAAGTAGCCAAGCCCTCTGGTAGCATATAATAGGTGCATGCCAGCTTCTAAGCATAGCACCCCATAAGGAGCACACAATGTGGGACTCCAAATATTTTGTAGAGAAATGCTGATTGTACCTTTTTTCAACAGCGCGTTGGACCAAGCGGTAATCCAGGATCAGGAACCCCGTGAAAGGAGGTTCTGTTTACCAAGATTCTTTGGCCTGGAAGACCTTTAAAGCAGAGGGAATGTGCTTTTGGCCTTTGGAGTAGAAAAAGTTATTCACTGCATTTTGTGTGGCAAGTACATCCCTTCACCGCTGCATTTTCTATGATGTACCCATTTTGGTGTTGAATTGAAGATGGATCCCTAGGTATTTAAAGGATTTAACCTGTTCAATGTCCTTTCACGTGTATATGAACCATTTTATGGATTTTAAGTCTATTAGAAAAGACCATGATTTTTGGTTTTTGCGGTATTTATATTTAAGCTGTTAGTTAGTTGCAGTACTCCGCACATTTTGACATAAGAAAGGTTGAGACCAGCTCTAGTTTCTTGAGAGTAGAATTGCATCATCCGTGATAAAGCTTGGGATGGGAGTTGGGATGTTACCTAGGACAGAGACCAACATGTGTTTATTGCTGTTAAAGTTTGGAGCCAAATCATTTTAGAAACAGATTAAACAACGTGGGGGCTTCAAAATACATCCTTTGTTTTACGCACTCGGTTTAAGTTGTTAAAATTTTTTTTGGAGTGAGAGTATTCCCTCTTGTGCACACCTCACCTGGGAATAAGTTTTATGGTGTAATCAGGTCTTATCATGGAGAGTAGCTCTATTTTTCTACCCCCAGAATTTCAAGTTTTCGCCAGAGCTTGTTTCTTTCAACTGAATCAAACGCCCCCTGTAAATCAAGAAAGGCAATATACAGTTTGGAACGGCCTTTCCAGATGTATTTATGGAAAATTGAATCAAGGAGTAAACAATGATGCAACGTAGCATACCCTTTCCTAAAACCAATTTGTTCCGCTCCTAATATTTTATTCTGCTCAATCCATATTTTATTCTGCTCAATCCACCTCAGGGGCGGAGCAATGGGAAACTGTGCATGTGGCACGCGCGTGCCCTGCGTCCCTGACACTCGCTACAATTCAGCCCCCACTCCCAGAATGCACCCCTCCCGCAGGCCCGAACACGCCTCCCTATGGCCGGCTCCTTGCCCAGGCGTCCACCTCCCCCCAGTCCCGTAAATGTATTACGCCCACTGTGCCACCTTCATCACTGCAAATTTGCTTTTACATTTTGGAATTACCTATATAATTACCTATATAATAAAATAATAATAAAATAAAATAAAACCAAACGGACTGCAGTCCACTACTACTCTCCAAATAACTGCCTGAACAACCCTAGGGACCTGACACAATAACAATGCCTTCCTAAGTGGAGTTACACCCTTCTAAATCCATTTACTGTTTAGGATTGCCCTGTAAGATAGGATGGGAAATAAATTTAATGACAAGGACAGGAAATCCTACTTAGAATGGAAGCACAGAAGTATGTCCAGAGAGATGCAAAAAATCAAAACACTGACTAGAGAAAGAGGCTTTGTTTTGCAGCAAGGTGGATAGCCTAGGAGATTATTAAAGGAATTTAGAAAAGGAATTTCTAAGACTAAAACACAAAAAACACTGTCTCAAACACTATGCAATTCATGCACTGCATTGCTGAGGGAAATGGCGAATGCCAACAGAAAGGACGATAATGGAAGACGGGTCCCTGAGTGACTATCAGCCAGAATGCACAGGTCTCATTATTCCGGCATTTCCAGATGCTTATTAGCAAAGGCTGGAATTGAGCAACTAGATGCAAAACCAAATTTGGTGCCTATTTTCATTAGATCGGTTTGATAATGGGGGTGGCTGTGCCGGGAGCCACAGGGAAAGCCCCAATATGGCCAATTACCAAATTTCTACTTCCCAAGAAGTTAAAAAAGACTTCCAAAAGGGAGGCCAGTGACCCATCAAGCCAAATGCAGCGTATTCAGCTCCATATTCTGGGCTGGCAGCTCCGTCTCCCCTAACCATGTAAACGCTCCTACCGTGTTTCCCCGAAAATAAGACAGTGTCTTATATTAATTTTTGCTCCCAAAGATGCGCTATGTCTTATTTTCAGGGGATGTCTTATTTTTCTGTGTTCTGTTCGTCGGGCATGCTTCCAAACAAAAACTTTGCTATGTCTTACTTTCGGGGGATGCCTTCTATTTCGCACTTCAGCAAAACCTCTACTATGTCTTATTTTTCGGGGATGTCTTATATTAGGGGAAACAGGGTAGGAACATAATAAATAAGAGCCCCCACCGCACCCCTACAGGGAAACTGTTGGCAGGTTGCATGCTGTGTTTTGTCTGCACAGTCTCAAGATGTGCTGAGAATTCTCTTTGTATGTAAGCGCTTGCACTCTGGCACTTTTGGAAGGAAATATATATATATATGTTTTTAGCTGTGGTTAGAGCAACGGTGGGCCTCATGTGAACTCTGTGGTGCAGGACAAAGTGAGCTTTTCTCAATCACACATACACATAGTGGTCAACAAAGCAGAAAAGCTTAAAATCTATACTGGCATACATTTAAGAGATGCAAAGCATCAGAAGCCGGCTGCACTACATTCAAACTAATTTTTTTTTTCTGCTGAAGGCAGCAAACATGCCATCTGGCAACGACGGCGCACAAAAGGCCAGGCCATTATGCATTTCTGCATGCTTCCCTTCTTCATTCCAGACAAAGCATTTTCCATACCACACAAACAAACAAACCCCACATTTAAGGCCAGGAGCCAGACATTGCACTTTAAGAGTGTGTTAGCAGGGCTGAACATAATTCACATGTCCTTTCCCCTTTGGGGGACATCTTCAAATTTGCTTTTCACAAACAGAGCAGCTGTCAGCATGGGCAGCATGAGAAATGTAGGGATCGCCTTTCTGAACATACAAAACGAGATGTCCCTGAAGGTCCGCCGTAGCTCAAGAAACCCAAGCCATGTCTTGGAAATGTGCTTAAATCATCTCCACACAGCTTCACTTCAGATCTGAAGGTGTGAAATGATGAACATAGAGGTCTTCACCAATTCCTCAAAAAAAACTTGTCCCAAACCAACACTGGGCACAATGAAGAAGGCAGTTCGTGTTTTTATCACTCCATAGATCAACTTTCCAAGGCCATATACTGCCCCCTTTTCAAAGAGTGTTGACTCAGTACACCTTTGCTTCTGTAAGCAAGAATGAAATAACACTTGGGCTCTGCAGATACATCAAAGAGAATATCAAATTCATATTTATTTTAAAAATATACTCCACCTCAGCTCAATAATAACACTATAGGGAAAAAAATCCATTACAACTTTTGAAAGACGCCAGCAACTTTTCAGAAGCTGCTCAGCATTTTTAGGTGGAATGTGCCAACTATGGAATCTGGCTACATTCACACATCGGAATAAATGGCGATTTAGGGAAACTAACTGGTTAATCAGATGTAAGTATGTTATTAAAATGTCCCCTTTTTGAGGAGGCAAGGGAAAAAGTCCTGTCACATATGTTACATAATATGACATATTGTTCTGATTAAGTTCGTTGTAAAAAACTATTACAGGATAAGTAGGAGAATATTACTAAACCAGTAGCAAAATTCTGTTGATTGATTATGAAAAAGAAAAAACGATCTGAATATGGCATCCTGCTTAGATACTTTTGTTTTGTTTAGTATTTAGTATGCTTACAGTGTATTTTATATATATATATATGGATAGTGCTGGAGCGCTGGAGAGAGATCTGCATTTCCTGTTTTGTTGTAGATATTTTTGCTATATTGGAGATTTGTATTATATTTGGTCATTGGCCATAAATAAAGACTCCTCCTCCTCCTCCTCCTCCTCCTCCTCCTTCTTCAAGTATCAAATTTAGGTCCCCCTGATTCTTGCTTTGTGAATTCAGGTATCACGAACATACATTCGCACACAGCACAAACTGTGATTACAAATCAGCTACAAAGCCTTGTCTAAATCATAAAAGTTAAAAGGGGTCATAGCAGGCCATCTAGTTCAACCCCTGTATCAATGCAGAATCAGTCTACGGCACAGGTGTCAAACTCGCGGCCTGCATGATGCTGGCAGGGGATGATGGGAACTATAGTCCATAACATCTAGAGGGCCACGAGTTTGACACCTACGGCATCTGTGAAAAGTGTTCATCCAGCTGCAGCTTGAAGACTGCCATTGAGTGGGAGCTCTCTATCTCTTTAGGCAGCTCATACCATGCTTAACAACTCTTCCTGTTAAAAAAAACCCATCTTGGATTGGTTCCTATCATCAAGACTCAGTTGCTGTATCATCTGCACGCAGACATTATGACTTACCGGGATTTAAGCAAATCAAAGTTTATCATGATGTCTAATTGTAGACGCCTTCCCTTTGGCAAAAAAGATACAGCTTTGTGTGGCTTGTTTTCTTTCTTTCTTTGTATTATATTTTGTTGTTTTTAATTTAAAATACATTTTCATATAGTATATCATATATTCTATTTAATATTATATTAAATTGTACTGATGTGTTAATTCACAGTAGAAGAAGAAGAGAAGAAGAGTTTGGATTTATAGCCTGCCTTTTTCTCCTGTAAAGAGATTCAAGGCGGCTTACTAACTCCTTTCCCTTCCTCTCCCCCCGACACCCTGTGAGGTAGGTGGCGCTGAGAAAGTTCTGAATGAACTGTGACTAGCCCAAGGTCATCCAAGCAGGAATGCAGGAGTGGAGCAACATATCTGGTTCACCAGACAAGAGTCTGCCCCTCATGTAGAGGAGTGGGGAATCAAACCCAGTTCTCCAGATTGGTTCACATTACACTGAATATTATATTTCTGCAAGTCACTCTGGGTCCCCACTGGGGGAATAAGGTAAAAGATTGCAGAAATAATAAATTGACAATGGTGTTAAGAAACTTTCACTGACCCACATGTCAGAACACAAGTGTAGTAGTTCCTACAATCTCAAAAAGCTCTGAAAAGTCAATTGAATTTCAGCTTGCAATTTTATATTGATGATGTACCATATATACTCGCGTATAAGCCGACCCGCATATAAGTCGAGGCACCTAATTTTACCACAAAAAACTGGGAAAACTTATTGACTCGCGTATAAGTCGAGGATGGGAAATGCAGCAGCTGCTGGTAAATTTCAAAAATAAAAATAGATGCCAATAAAATTACATCAATTGAGGCATCAGTAGGTTAAATGTTTTTGAATATTTATTTCAAAAAAACCCAGTAAACTGGCTCTGTAAGTACAAAAGAGGGTCAACAAGAACAATATGGTATCAACAATAACTTTAAAAGTACAAAAACCTTAGCTCAACCAGCAACCAAGCTAAAACACAAGAGTTAAAATCCTCCAAAACTGGATTCCTCATCATCATCTGTATGTCCAAATGTAACCCAACTTAGATTTTAAGAGGGATATTATCAGAAATGGAAACTCTACTATTAGCTTCCATAGTAAACAATGGGGGATGGGGCATCCCCTTTGGGGGTCTATAACTTTGGGTCCCCTGACCTAAACTTCACCGAACCTGGCTGGTATCATAAAGAGACTCTCCTGATGAAACCAGCCAGGTTTGGTGAAGTTTGGTTCAGAGGGTCCAAAGTTATGGACCCTCAAAAGGGTAGCCCCATATACTAATAGCTCCCATTGAAAACAATGGGGAATGGCGGCACCTCATTTGGGGGTCCATAACTTTGGACCCCCTGAACCAAACTTTACCAAACTTGGCTGGTATCATCAGGAGTGTCTTCTGAGGGTACCCTGAAATTCTGGTGCCGCTAGCATAAAAACAGCGCCCCCTGCTGGCCGGCAAAGTAAAAACACAAAAAAAATTTTAATGACCCGCATATAAGTCGAGGGGGGCTTTTTCAGCATTAAAAATGTGCTGAAAAATTCGACTTATACATGAGTATATACGGTACTTTAATTTTCCCTTTAATTTATAACATGGTGATAGACTGGCATGAGTATTCAATGGATCCATTCTTTGTGGAATCTTATTTTTAAAAATATTTGGTAATCAAATGCATTTCCATACATGATGCTAAATGGGATTTGCAAAAATTCAAACAATGGCAGAAGAGTTAACGCTATCTTTACCCTATACAATTCAGTAATACACAAAGTGCTGTGACGATGAACCCTCAATCCATGGGCGTACAAGACTGTCCTGCATGCCCACTGGTTCAGGGTTCATTGTCGTGATCAAACCAGAGTGAGATTTGGCCAGCCTCCTTGCCCTCCAGCACTCACCCTCTTCCCCACCCTCCCTCCCTCCCTCCCACCCAAACAAGAAGCCCAACCCAGCAGAGCAGCGGTAGGAAGCCACCATCCCTGCCAGGTCCAGCAGCAGCATTCCAAGCAACGCCCCCGTCGGGGAAAGCAGCAGGAAGCTGCTCTCCATGCTGGTCTTGATAACAATGTCTCTCTTCTCCCCCACCCCAGCCTCCACCCACAACAAAACCCAAACCTCTGCAGGCCCTGGCAGAAGTCCCCCATATCCCCGTGTGGTCTCCCACCCCACCCCACCCCAGCAGAAGCTCCACCATTCCCTCTGCATCTCCCCACCAAACCAATCCAGCCCCTCTACAAGTCCTCCCAGTTCCCCTACGCATTATCAACTCACCAAAAACCAAGCCACACTGCCAGGATGCAGGCAGCAAGCCACTCTCCTGCTCAGCCCGCCCTAACCCCTCCCCATTCAGATGTACACCATCTCCCCCCTCCCCAAACACCTGACCCAAGAGGTGGCACACAGTGAGTTGTGGAGGGGCAGGACAGGTGGCAGGAGCCCTGGGAGATGGCAGGCGGGGGATGTGGCTGGCGGTTCCTCTCTCCCCTAGAGCCCATTTAAGTAAAATATGTTTTTAAAACACATTTTTAAAACACATTTAATGAATGCCAACCATAAAATACTGTGGCTAACATCTCTCAATCTGAGTCCACTAGAAAGATTATCAGGCTCCCCCCCCCCCCTTCTCCTTAATACAATGAATACTTCATAGGAAAACAATGGCTTTTGCTCACGTGTATTATCATTATAGCCAATTTTAATACCTGTAAAAAAAAACACCTCTGCTAGTCTACAGATCGACTGAAGAATATATGTTATCCAAAAGAACAAATTTGATAACTGCCTATAAATTTTGCAGTTAAATATTCTACATTTCACATAAAAGCCTATAATTGCATGACAGAACTCATACGCACAAGGAGAAGACCGTCATACATATATTGCTCATAATCCAATCTTGCAAATAATTTTTTAAAAATTTATAAGCCCACAAAAAGGTCTTAATAGCCCATCTGTTTACACAAACTTTTGACTGTCATTTGGGGTCTAAGGGTGGAAAAGAAAGAACCTTTTGCAATTTTTTTAACCTGGTTACCAGGAACCACAGACCCGCCCTGAACAACCAATGAGTCCAACAAAAATTTGTCTGAGTATTTTATTCTCTAGCCGGAACTTACCACATGTAAGGATAATTAATGGTGCAGAGGTTTTTCAATATGACTATGACACATTCTCATCCTTCAAAAACAAATACAGCTTTCTCCAAAATATGTCAGCAAAGTCACAATTTCTGTTTTATGAGGAGATGTGACTTTCCCTGCTCTTATTTAGAGTATCTACTTCTATTAGATTGTGTTCTAGGAAGCACACAGCAATGGAACTAGGTCAACCATTAACCAAATAAAATGAGTAGCTGCAGTACAGAAGATGCCCTTCAAAAGCTTGCTTAGCCATCTAGTTCTTTGGAATGTGACTTTCAGCAAGGCTCAGTCTCACGGCTTCCATACATTTTCTTTAACACTACTTGATGTGTCAGTGTTAGAAGTCTCTTAGATACGTCGGCTCTAAAATGGTCAAATAGACCAAACAAAATGGAAAGAAAAAGACCAGAAGATGAAATCCTAGATCAAAATCATTTATAGTTCTAATAATATTTAGGGCCGTGTTATAGAATTTGTTTGGCCACAAGTTGTACCTTTTGGCCCTAGGAACCACGGTCCGGCTCACTTTTTCCGCAACCATATAGCAGCAGCTGAAGAGAACTTATTTTCCAATGTGCCACAGGGCTCAGTCCGGATCTAGATTACTGCCATGGGAGAAGTGGTTCCAGACTCCCCTCTCTGCCACTGTCCCAAGACAAAATGGGTCAAGACACATTATTTGCCCCATTACAGAACTGTTCATGAACCAGAGCCTCTCCTCCCCAGTGTTGCAACCCGTTTCAAATGGGGCTATGTGGCACTCCAGCAAGTTCCCACAGGTGCCATACAGCTGGGAAGGAAGCAAAGCAATTCTGAGGAACCTCGATCTGACTTTGCAGCTCTTAATGTGGTCCGTCAGGCCTGCTTTGGATGCTGACAAATATAATTATCCCCTGCATATGATGAGAGGCTGGCCTGGTATTAATATAAGATATTAGTGAGTTAACACACTGGATGCACTGCGAAGTGAGTTCACACAGTAAAGGAGTCACCTCATCTGATATCTGAAATTCTCCACTTCTATAACAGGATAGGGGGGAAGTGGTAAATCTAATGTAGATCTGTAAAGTTGATCAAAGTGACAATAAATTTCAATAACGCAGTGGAACCTCCTCACGATTTACACTGCATGCTACATATTCAGACTGAATATACAGGAAGTGGATTCAGATATAGTTATAGCACTTGCTTTCCAACCTTCCTCATGTCCAGATAGATTTTTTTCCCAGTCTTATTCTCACACCACCCTGAGAAATAGTGAGTGACTAGGCTAGAAATCTTCCTGATGCAAGTACAACACTCTATTCATTACACCATATGATCTCTTCAATCTAATCATATGTATATGGTATTGAAGAAGAAGAAGAAGAAGAAGAATTTGGAATCATATCCCACCTTGGTCTTCTTTAAGGAGACTCAAGGTAGCTTACAAGCTCCTTTCCCTTTCTTTCCCCACAACAGAAACATTGAGAGGTAGGTGGGGCTGAGAGAGTTCTGAAGACCTGTGACTGTCCTGAGGTCACCCAGCAGGAATGTAGGAGTGCGGAAACACATCTGGTTCACAAGAGAAGCCTCTGCCACTCAGGTGGAGGAGAGGGGAATCAAACCCGGTTCTCCAGATTAGACTCCACCTGCTCTTAACCACTACACCTCGCTGGCTCTCTCTTAATATATGTAATTTCTAAATTCTTGTATATGGCTTTTTATTTTTGCAAAAAAAAAATGACACAGGAAAGTCTACTCTTGAATCCCTAAGTCAAAGTCAATTAGAGTGCAAATACCATTTCTGTTAAATCTAAGGCTTGAAGTTTAGATGGGGCAAAACAAAAAAAAATCTCCTCGCTATTAAAGATATGGGCTTCCCTCAGGGATAGAGAGTTCAGAAGTGGAAAGTGAAATCCAACCTCTGCATCTGAGAACAGTTGCCTTTCTTTGCTTAAAAAGCACATATGCATGTTTTACTGACTTAATAGAATATCCAGAATCAGATGTTCAAGTAATATCTCAGGTACTACTTTTATTTGCTACAACACCATTATTAAGTACCACAGGAAGTCACAGAATCCTTCCCAGAGCACAGGCCAGAATATGAATTAGATATGAAAGATGGAAAGGCAGGAAGACTTGAAAAAGATAAAGTTCTTAAGGTGCAAGACTCAAATCCAGTGCTGAAGCTAAGCTTGGTCCAGTACTGAAGCTCAGCATTTTCTGCTCTATCCTCAGCAGAGCAAGGTTTGTATTCTAACAAATATATACAATAAAGGATTAGTGACATAAGCATTGAAGTGGAAGAAGGAAGAGGAACGGAGAGATGATTTCATAGTCTACAAAGACCTCTGGGAGAACATGGAGCTGAACGTATTTTCAATTTTTCAGGCTGTAATTAGTGCCTAGGATAATGTGGTGGTCAAGACTGTTACTTGAGGGCCAAGAAATCCCTGGTTAGAGCTCATCCTAGAAATGAATTCGCTAGCAAGCCACTGTCTGCAACTCTATGCAATGTAAAGAAGACAAGAACAATCAGCCTACGAAAACATTTGTAAGGACGTCTGACACTCAAAAGTACTTCACAGATGTAATCCATGTGGTAATAGTTCTATTATTACGCAATTTAATTTTATTTCCCCTCTCCCATGTTTCTACAAAGGGATCATCACTGATGAGGAGGAATACTTTCCACTGAAAACCAGCAACACGGGCAACAATTGTTGCTTTACGGTTTTAAATAGAGTTAGAACCATAGTGTTGGAAGAGTCTACAAGGGCCATCAAATCCAACCCACTGCCCTGCAGGAAGACACAGTCAAAGCACCTCTGACAGATAGTCATCCAGCCTCTATTTAAAAACCTCCAGAGGAGGAGATTCCACCATCTTCCGAGGCAGCACATTCAGCTGAAATCTCTTTTCCTGTACCTTGAACCCATTAAGTCCTTGTCCTAGTCTCTGGAGCAGAAAAAAAACAAGCTCGTTCCATCTTCAATTTGCCATCCCTTCAAATATTTAAACATGCCTATCATGTCACCCCTTAACCTTCTCTTCCCCAGATTAAACATACCTAAACCACTCCTCATAAGGCATGGAATCCAGACCTTTCACCATTTTCTACGTCCTCCTCTGGACCTGTTCCAGCTGGTAAGTGTTCTTCTTGAATTGTGGTGCCCAGAGATGGACACAGTATTCCATGTGCGGTCTGAACAATGCAGAATAGAGTAGTACTAGTATATCCCTCAATCTAGAACTATACGCCTATTGATTTAGGCCAGAAATCCATTGGCTTTCTTGACTGCCACATTACACTGCTGACTCATGTTCAGTTTGTGGTCTATTAAGACTCCTAGATCCCTTTCAAATGTACTGTTGTCAAGCCAGGTGTTACCAATCCTATATCTCTGCATTTCATTTTTTTCTGCCTAAGTGAAGTATCTTACATTTATCTCTGTTGAAATTCATTTTGTTAGAAGTCATTGATAAAAATATGGGCCCAGGAGAGAACCCTGTTGCACCCCACTAGTCACTTCTCTCCAGGTTGAACAATAGTCATTAGTGAGCACTCTTTGAGTTTGGCCAGTCAACTAATCACAAATCCATCTAACAGTAGCATTGTCTTGCCCACATTTTACTAGCTTGCTTGCAAGAATGCCATGGGGAACTTTGTCAAAGGCCTTACTGAAATCAAGGTATGCTACATTCACAGCATTCTTTTCCATCTACCAAACTTGTCACTCTATCAAAAAAGAGATTGGATTAGTCTGGCATGACTTGTTTTTGAGAAACTTTTAGTGATCACGGCATTCCCTTCTAAGCGCTTACAGACTGTCTGTTTAATGATCTGCTCTAGAATGTTTCTGGTATTGATGTCAGGCTGATTGGGAAGAAATTGTTTGGATCCTCTTTTTTCCCTTTTTATGGGAACAGCATTAGCTCTCCTTTGGTCTGCTAGGTTTTCTCCTGTTCCCCAGGAATTTTCAGATTACTGCATGTGGTTCTGAAATTACTTCTGCCAGTTCTTTTAATATCCTGGGATGTATTTCATCAGGTCCTGGAGATTTGAATTAATTTAAAGTAGCCAGGTATTCCTGTACTACCAGTACCTCTTTATTCTGTGCTGAATTTTCCCCACTGCATCTTCTGACCCATTTCCTCTTGGTTGAGCACTATTTTCCTTTTGGGAGAAAACTGAGGCAAAGAAGGTGTTGAGTAGTTCATTCTCACAATAAGCCTATAGCAAGTGCGGAGAATATGGGCTGATATCACACCCAAAGCACATATGATTGAACTGGAATGTATTAATCTTAGTCTTGGGGTGCATTCAGAATAACAGATGGGGACCTTCACATTAAAGTTGTCACTTCCCTTTCATAATTAACTAGTTCAGAAGTCTGCAACCTGTGGCTCTCCAGATGTTCATGGACTACAAATCCCATCAGCCCCTGCCAGCATGGCCAATTATCAATACCCTCCACAAGGGAAACATGTAAAGAACATATTTATTCATCACAAAAAGATCCTGGACCTTCTTCCACAAAGCTCAGTGTAGCATATATGGGGTCATCCCAGGCTATCATCCATTAATGCTGTATGGATTTTAATCCAGATTTTTCATATTCAAATATAGAATACTATCCACACAGACCTGCAGCATGCAGTATCTTTTTAACTAGGACCTTAGGGATAGCAGGCAGGGATTCAGCCTATCTGCAAGCACCAAGTTCTGTTTAAAGCAAGTATCCACCATGTACCTAGTCGAAGAAGAAGAAGGAGGAGGAGGAGGAGGAGGAGGAGGAGTAGTTTGGATTTATATCCCTCCTTTTTCTCCTGCAGGAGACTCAAAGGGGCTTACAATCTCCTTGCCCTTCCCCCCTCACAACAAACACCCTATGAGGGGGTGGGGCTTAGAGAGCTTTGAAAAGCTGTGACTAGTCCAGGGGTAGGGAACCTGCGGCTCTCCAGATGTTCAGGAACTACAATTCCCATCAGCCCCTACCAGCATGGCCAATTGGCCATGCTGACAGAGGCTGATGGGAATTGCAGTTCCTGAACATCTGGAGAGCCGCAGGTTCCCTACCCCTGGACTAGCCCAAGGTCACCCAGCTGGTGTGTGTGGGAGTGTACGGGCTAATCTGAATTCCCCAGATAAGTCTCCACAACTCAAGCTCCAGAGCTGGGAATCAAACCTGGTTCCTCCAGATCAGAATGCACCTGCTCTTAGCCACGAAGAGACACCATTGGAACAATGTTAGAGACAGACCCAAAGTGTTTCCTTTATCTATGTATTTTGAAAATCAACTTAAAAAGAAATGGTGAAGCCAACAACAAGCAAACCTTTCCTGCCTTTGTTAAGAAGTTGTACACACTTCCAAAGTTCACTAACAACCTCCTGCAGGTACTTTTTGTTGATGCCCCAGTTGCACCTCTGGTGGCCAACTACCAGAGAATGGAGAGGGGTCAAACAGAGACTCCTTAGACATGGTCATCAGAGTTTCAGCCACAGCACCTATTGTCTCAAGGGATGCAACTGTGTGGACCAGAAAACTCCTTCAGCTACTCCCAGAAGAAAACAGGAGGCTTGTGGAGGGTACCAACAGGGTACTGAAGGCAGCTTCATTCATAGCTGATGCCACGCTGGACTCCTTGATCTTTCCATCAAGGGCAATGGCCTGTTCTGTAGGCACAAGAAGAAATCTGTAGCTGAGAGCCACAGGGGGGATATGTTATTTGGTGTCTCTCTGGTTGAAGTCCGCATTGAAACCAGGGATAAAGCCATGCCCAAATCCATTTGGCTGCAATGACCTTCAAGCGGGTTCAACTTTTGATCCCATAGAACTCTCACAAAAATTTTCAGAGACAACAGAGGAGCTAACTGGAACAATTCACACAGATTCTTTCATAGACAGAACAACAACAGACCATTCATTCACAAGGGAGACAAGTCCAACAAGGACTGTGCCACAGCATCCAAGCCCTGACTATGCCAACCAACCTGTGGAAGGCAGACTGCTGTTTTTTCAAGATCTTTGGGCTCAGAACAAAAGGATGCCTGGACAATGGAGGTGGTCTCCAAAGGCTACCCTCTAGAGTTCACCAAGTTTTCCCCTCAACTCTTCTTTCCATCACTGGCTCTCAAACATTAAAAAAACTGCTGAGTACAGGAGCAGCCACACAACACTTATTGGAAATAGAGCAATTGAACCTGTCCTCAGTGTGGTCTTTATTCAATTTTTTTCACAGTTCCCAAGAGAACTGGAGACTGGCAAACCACACTGGATCTCAAGTTCCTAGACAAGTGCATCACACTGCAACGATTTTACATGGAAACATTGAGATCTATAATAGAACACCTGCAACAAAGAGACTTCATGACTCCCCTAGATGTACAGGAGGCTTACATGCATGTGCCTACCCTTCCAGTCGATTGGAAGCACCTTCACTGTCCAGCTAAAGATGACCCCTTGCAACGATCACATGCAGAGTTGCTGGTTGGCATCAATCAGCTGGAGATTTGAGTGGACTTCCTTGCTATCTCCCAGTTCAAGTTCTAGATCCAGAGGAATCATCTCCTTGTAGACAGACAACATGTCTGCCAAGATGTACATCAACAGCCAGGGCAGCTCCAGATCCCAAAACTACATGCAGAGGTTCTGAGAATCCTGAAGTGGGCAGCGATGAACTTGGCATCGATTCTTGCAGAACACATAAAAGGCTCCCTCAACATAACTGCACTGTCTAAGCAGGCAAACAATCTCAGAGTTGAAACAGATGCTCAAGAAAAGAATTTTTCAAACGATCTCCAGCCATTTCTGACAACCAATATTAGACCTCTTTGCATCCCCCAAGAATGCCCAGCTCAGCAGATAATACATCAGGGACTACCATCACCAGGCAGAGGCAGCCAATGTCCTCTGAGCTCCTTGACCATGAAGTCTCCTAAACACATTCCTTCCAACTCTGGTAATTCCAGAACTACTGAGAAGACTACTGAAAACCACAGTCATAGTAGTAGCTCCATACTGGTCATGACACCCTGGTTTTTCTCCCTTCAGGAGATGTCGATAATTCCACCTCTCAAGCTTCCATCAGAACCAGACATCCTGTTCCAGGGCCCACTGGTACAGCCCCATCCACAGTGGCTCAAGCTGACCATGCAGATGTTGAAAGGAGAAAACATCTGAAATTAAAGTACTCCTCCAAAGTGATGGACACTATTCTGGCATCCCAAGACCATCTACCACTCACATATACAACACAACATGGAAAACATTTCATAAGTGGTGCCAGAAGAAGAAGATGAATTTGCTAAAACCCTGCATATCTTTCTTCTTGGACTTTTTGCATGACAGTCAGTCATCTGGACTAAAGAGCACAACACTGAGGTGACAGCAGCCTTAGCCATGTTCTTCCCACTTATAGAGGAGAAAGAATTACCAAACATTTTCATGTTCAAAGATGCATAAGTGGATTTGCTCAGCTTAATCCACCACAAGTCCCTAGTGTGGAAGCTCCGCACAGTTCTGACTGCACTTACAAAGGCCCCTTTCGAGCCAATTCAAGAAGTTCCAATGAAGTGGCTTTGTATGAAAACAGTATTCCTAGTAACAATTACCTCAGCAGGGAGGGTGTTGGAGACTGGAGCACTTCCAATCAAACTAAAGTTATGTGTATTCCATAAAGACAAAATAGTTCTTAGACCAGATTCCACCTTTAAACCCAAGGCGGTCTCCAGATTTCATCTATCACAGGAACTCTGTCTTCCATCTTTCTGCCCCAAACCCTCCCACAGAAAACTTCAGAAGGTCTGATACGCTATTCACATCCATTAGTCCACCAAATGTAGGGCAGCCAATGTCTACTAGGGCAGCTGTTAGTTCCAAATTGAAAGCTTGCATTACAGAAGCCTGCAAGGCTCAAAAGATCAGTGTCAACAGGCATCACATCACATTCCATCTGCAGTGTAGCTACAAATGTCACATTAGCCCAACACGCATCCATAAATGAGAAACGTAGGGCCACCACCTGGTCCAACATGTCCACCTTTGTTAGTCAATATAAAATCAATACTTATAGTTTTGCAGACAGCCTCCGGCCAATGGATATTGCCACATGTTCTCTAGAGCAATAGAATGTATTCAGAAATACTGCTTTGGGAGGTCCCACTCAAGATGTCCTCCTGCCCTCAGAGGAGAAATGGTCTTACTGTGAAGGGTCCTTCTCTCCTGAGAGCAGGAGGACATCTTGATCCCTCCCGTAACCATCATAATTAATTAAGCAATATCTTAAACATTATCTAACTTTTCCCGTTTATGGTTGCTTCTGCTTCCTGTCCAAATTGTTCTGGATGATTCTCTAATTAGTTCTAAGTTAATGTTGCAGTTACATTATCTTGTATAGATTGTTGCTGGAAATAACGTACTGGAGAAACTGACTCTCATGACAGGAACAGGAAATGGAAGAAAAAGTTGTTCCTGCCTCTCTTGACCTAGGGGTGGGAATCACCCACTCAAGATGTCCTCCTTCCCTCAGAAGACAAGGACCTTTCATGAGTATCTAATGGACTGCTTTAAATTGTTAGCTAGCTACTTTGGCAGCCCTTATGAAGGCAAAATGACAGGATATGAATTTTGTAAATAAAATCAAATAAACTAGGTTGCAAGAATTCTGATGATAGCCGAAGTGAAGTAGTTACTGACTGAAAGATCAGAAACGTTCATACAAAGCCACTTAGACCATGAAAGCTAAATTTACACCTTGAACAGCCATCCACAGACTGGAAGAAAGCTGGAGTCATACATGTTACCTAAAAGATCTTATTGAAAGGGTCAGGGGGGATATACAGACCCTTGTTTTATCTGTATCCCCTGTCCCAGATGCTGCTGAAAAATTTACAATGAATTCTCGAGAACATTTGAAGCCACACGAACAAAATCTCAGACAAGGAGCTATTCCAGGAAGGCTGCAACATATTGTTCTTTGAAAATCCTACTGAGCAGGCAACAGAGGAGGTGTTTTCTGTACTCATAACTTTGTAAACTCTGGAATACTTCTTGCTGTTCAGATGGCTTTAAAAAAAGAACAGTCAAATTTCAAGTGCAGTTGACATAAATGGGCATATCTGCCAATCATGCAAGCCACTACGTTCTAGAGTTGCAAAGTCTCCCCCGAAGCATCTGACAACTTTTCTTATGAAATGTCCTGCTAAAAAATGCAGTTCTTCCAGGGCTTTTTAATTACAAAAAACAAAACCTACCGGTCGCATTGTTAATTGGACGGCAGGGTTTTGCAGAAAAGAAAGACCACCTCATCTGTAGGACTTTCCCATTAAGAGACAACGATGATAGCTTTCTGCTGTTACGTAGCAATTACATAATTGCACCGTCTATCCTGTATCATTTGCAGTATTGTACCCTTCTCCACTTCACAGCTATAACACAATGTTCTCAGATGATTGCAGCTATTGAACAAAACCGTCTCGGGACTGGAGACAAAGAGATCTGCATGTCACAATGGAGCCTCATCAGAAGCTTAGGACTTTTCACATGACTGAATGCTTCCTTTTCTCCCGGTTTTGTGAAACCTTCTCTTCCCAGCCCTCATTATACAATGCTTTTTGGAATATACTTCAATTGCTTAAGCAGAAATAAAAAGGCAGGTTGAGAAGAAGAAAAAAGAGAGAGAAAGAAAGGAGGGAGCCAAGAAATCCTGCTAGGCTGAACTCTTCAGATGACAACAGACAAAGGTGCTGCTTTATTGCCTAATGAGAAGGCTGTGTTCTAAAGGACAAGATGCAAAGCATGGGGGGAATCTGTTTAGACTTCCTGCACTGGCATGAAATGGCTGCTTGCTTCTTCTTAATGCCAGCTCCAATGCTTCATGTTGACACTACACATCCTGTGCTGTAGATCCACCCCCATGCTGCTGCTGCTGGCCCAACAGAATTATCTCCTGCGTCACAGCAGTGGCAACCGATATGCCGGCCCTGCAGATCTGAGAGAGGCACCATTTCAAAGCTTCTAATACAAGAAGCAACTGGACACATTAACCAGATACTCTGGGTCGGTCTGTGAGGCACTCTCAGCAACACATTCCTCAGCCTAACCTTCTGTTATCCAGATGGCCTCGTTTCTCTCTTGGGATCAGACCCATGGAAGTTTATTTCATTAAACCAAACAAAAAAAAAGGGGGGGGGGCCTCTGGTCCCTGATATAGGTACCATGTGCAGCAATGTGCCGGATACATCTCCAGCAGGGCTGTTGAGATGAACATGACCTAAAAAATAATTGGGAGCTGTAATTCACACCAGTGAACAGAGATCTTCTGGCGAGAGGAGGAAAAAATACTGAAATTATCCTCCAGATTAAGTACCTTGGCAACTTAAACCACATGCGTAGCCACACGGATAGCTACTTGTATTATTAGCAGTCTCTTCTCCCATCATATCATTTTAATAATGTTTTCCCCTTCATCTACTACTCCAGCATTTAATTGGCAGCTATGGCAAGATCTTTCATAATAGCCTTTGTAAACATGTACCTTTGAATTTAAAGGCCCTTTGAGATATTCCCTTGCTAGTAGGCTCATCAATATAAACAAGGGTGATGAAAGAAAATAATCTGGTTGAGTATGAATGAAAGGAGCAAAAAGATGTTCTCTGATGTCTAATTTCATCATCTATTCCACATTCAACCAAAAAGGGTGGCCTCCGATCTATCAAAATAAAAACTGATGATCCACATAAGTTACAGTACCAAATTCTGGGTGAGGGCAAATTCTGGCTCTATGACCACATAAGCCGCAATCGGCATAACCATTCACATCTCATGTAGGCTAGCTGACTTCAACGTTATGGTCCAAAGTTTGTGTTGACCGTTTTAACAGAACTGTGTTCCGGAGAAGCCAATTCACCAGGGGTCAACGTTCCCTATAAGCCATGAGGCCACCATATTGGTGCTGCACAGATGAGGGGCTATCCAGCAGGGGGAGTTCTCCCAGGTGGCTCAGTTCCGCTCAGTGTCCGCGAAGTTCTGGGGAACAATTAGAGGGACTATCGCCAGGTGTTCATCAATGAGAAGACCTGTAATGACAGGCAAGATTCTTAGAAGGATGGCTTACCCCACCAACTGCAACCTTCTTTTGCAATGTACAGGCACAGGAGAGGGTCCTGAAAATGTTCTAGGACATTTTTTGCAGTCACATGGAGTCAAAATGAGGCCCATGGATCTTGCTGTTTGTCATTCTCCAATTTAGCATCTGCTTTGTGTTATGGTTCATAATCTGGTACAACATGACCCATAGCAAAGAACTTACTATAGAAAAGGTTTCCTGAAGGTAAAATGGAAAAAAAAAACCACTTATAAGCAGATATGTTTAAGATCAAGGGACAAGATCCTTAGGGTATTACTTGTTATTTCAATTTTACACCAGTGAATGTGGATTCTCTCAGATAAATAGGGAAATCTTATTGTTGTACTTTGTATTTTGCAGAAGGAGAAAGATCAAAGATCATCCCATCAGCCTATCCAGTCATCGGGCACCTTCATCAGAAGACAACCTGTTTGCTGGAGAGGGAAGGAGAAACAAGGACTTTCCATTTGCACACTTTTACCAATTTCTGTTTCTTAGTCACTGTGCTTCTTTTGAAAAAAGGTAGGATGTAAAGAAATAAAGCATTCTGGACTCATGAGTTGGCCCATAGGAAGAAATAAGTCACTGGAAATACGATACAACATCTTGACCAAGATCTTAATCACAACTGACATTTCATTAGATCATATTCCAAGGGATTTTGGTACAAGGTTTTTCTTTTCTTTTTGGAATAACCAAATGTACCCATTACAAGGGTAGTTTAGTTAACCAAAAAAAAAAAAAAAACCCAACCCCAACCTGATAATGACAGTAATGTCTAGAATTACCGTAATGTCTTCAGAAAAAGAGGTTATTCAAACAAGCTTTGTAAAGAAATGTATTCTCATGTTGTTAGCTCAGGAAACAGAAAGCAAATGTTCAAAAATAGAAACAGTAGCAGCTACTAAACATCCATGTAGTATTCCAAGAACAAAAAAACCCCTCCATGTTTAATCTACCTAAAGCAGGAGTTTTACTAGGGAGGGAATTCATCACCAGAGATAATAAACCTACATTCCTGTAAGACAGTTCACATGGGATTCAGTCCTCAGTAACAAGTTTGGGAAGCACATAGATCATCCATCCCCATATTACATCCTTTAGATTGTAAGGTCCTTAAAACAAGGATTTGTTTATGTTAATCTGTAAAACACCATGGGTGTTGATGGCTCTATGGACAGAAATTAGATACAACAAATAATACACCCCCTCCCCCCAATCTGTCCTTTCACATCATCATGTTGTTACCCCTGGTATTCTGTCACATGGCTCCACTATATTTAAACAGCCATCAGATTATTTGGTGTAGATTTTACCACTACATATCTCATTACTACTTTCCAAAAATTGTTGGAATCCACTTTCTTCAAAACATGTTGAAGCACTTATCTCATCTCCAAAACATGACTGAATTCCATGTACGATCCATGCAACACACACAAAGAGGCAACCCACTTCTGTATATGGTAAACAGAACCTCCAAAACGCCATTCCATGATCTGAAACATCATCTACCCAACAGCCATGCTAAAAATATCTTACCCATCCCTTGAAGTCTCAAGAGACTATCTGATATCGTAGGATAGTATTAGCAAAGCTAAGGAGACATGAACTCTTAAAATAAACATCTCCAACAGAGAAGACCAGAAGGCTATCACTACACCTGATTTTGCTGTATGTGAAGGGACTTAAGAGGTATCTGAAAAACTGTACAGAAGGTTACTTTAGATCAAGGATGGCATCTGCATTGCATGTACGGGAAGAGAAGATAGTAAGTTTAGTATACAAGAGAGATTCGCAAAAGAGCCTTTTTTTTTAGAAAAAGACCTACTACTAGCCTTTGTGAGGTACATATTAAGGAGACCAACCTCGGAGAGAGACATCCATATAACCAACAATTGCTATTCCTACTAATTTTTCATTGGTCAATGGACATTTTTAATTCCTTCTCCTAAGACTAGAACATAGGACCACCTGACAAGGCTAGGTGGCAATAGGTTCAAGATAAGCAAAAAGTACACATTATAAACTTATGGAAGATGTGGCAATAGCTCTAATTCAGGGTTTTTTTTTCCAAAAAGAACTGAACAAACATTGGCAAGTTTTCAGAGGGATCTAGGTAGCTGAACTACAGTAGTTCAAGAATCACCATCACTAATGTTAATTCTGTCCAATCTAAGGGATAAATGGGGAAACAGAGACAACAAAAATAATGTCCTTAAAAACAGAATCCAGAAACTTCAATCAAACACAGCAGCCCGATTCAGACATAATGGTTAGTCATGGTTAGGACTAACAAATGAGAATCTGCAAGAACTCTCAGGAGGCATCTTATTTCCACTTCCTCCACCATTTCCTTTCCCTTCCTGAAGGCCCCTGTGGCCTCTCCCCCTTTTTTATCTCCTTTGCTCCCTCCCATCCAACAGCCAACCAATTTTTATCTGACCTCCTGTCTTCAGCTCCCCACAACCCACAGCAGCTTCAACCTAGGATCTCTACATTGCAGTTCTGTGATGCCAACCACAGGACAAGACCAACTTGCAAAGTTGGGAACCCTCAAGGACTTTGGGAGGGGGAAGGCACATCACTTTTTCTTCTACGCCCCTCCCCACACTATTACCACTTTCCCTCCTTCTGGCAATTCTCATATCCTACCCCTTTTCCCTGCCTTATTTTGTCCTTCTCAAATATACACCAACCAGCCTTTCATCTGCCTCTCATATACAGCTATGTTTATTACTTCTCTTCCTCATTTATACCCCACCTTTCTCCACAATGGGGATCAAAGCAGCTTACATTATTCTTCTCCTTTTGATTCTCACAACAACCCTGTTGGATGGCTCAGGCTAAAAGTATGTCACTGGGCCAAAACCAGCCAGTGAATTTCCACAAGACGGGGATATAAACCTGGGTTTTCCAGTCCCTACTGATTTGGCTTAATTAAACCATTTACAGACAAATTTAATAGTACTAGCTTCAATGCAACTGAGCCCTTTGGGGATTGGGCAGTCTATTAATAATAGTAATAATAATAGTAGTAGTAGTAGTAGTAGTAGTAGTAGTAGTAGATTTCACAGCTGCCAGATCTTTAGCTGGTTGTTGGCCTCACACCGATACATTACAACTTCCTAGGCCTCTGGGTAAGGCTCAAATTGTAATGAAGGCCAACAACCAGCTAAAGATCTGGCAGCTGTGAAACCATCATAATAATAATAACAATAACAATAATAAATACTGATCCTTGTGTGAGCCATTGCTTATTTCCATCCATTGTGAGAACTGTCCATTTATTCGTACTCTTTGCTTCCTATCATTTAACCACTTTTTAAACCATAAGAGAACCTGCCCTCTTATCCCTTGACTTCTAAGTTTATTCAGCAGCAAATGAATATTAATGACTTTCAGTCAAAACAGCATGAACAGCATTCAAAGCACGAGCAGTAACTTAAACACAGTTCAGTCAAAGCCCCATTCAAGGAAGACTGGGGCTGCTTTTAGGGTTGCCAACCAGCAGGAAGACTGGGAGTAGGGACATGGAAGATGGCAGCGATGTCAATGATGTTGCCACTCTAAGTAGCTCTAGGAGTCACCAGGAACTCCATGGTAAAAACTTAGAATTTCCAGCAAATCCTCAAGCTACCGTTTTGTCGCTTCTGGGTTGTACCCAAAAAATGACAGTGACTTTGATGATGTCACTTTTTAAAATTTTCTTCCAAAGGCCTGGTAAGCCCAGCGGCTATATAGAGGAAGACAATGGCCAACTACCCCTGTTCATCTCTTGCCTTGAAAACCCCATGAGGTGGAACTTCATGGGGTCACCAGGAGTTGGCTGTGACTTGACAGAACATTTTACCTTAAGCACAGAAGCTATGGCTCTCCCTCCCTACCAGTCCAATGATGTACAGCACTTGCTTCCTCTCCCCAGAGGCAAATCCTCCAGCAAACGCTATGATCTTCAGCAAAGGGAAAAGATAAGCATCAGCACCATTCATAAGTAAAGACAGCGCAGGGTAGTCATCTGTTTTTAACCAAAGACAGAGTGCTCCATCCTACATTTTCCTCCAGCAAAGACAGAATGCCCCACTCTGAACCTTGCATTTTCTCCAACTTAGAATTAAACTGGAGAAGCTGGCCATACTGGTGTGTGAGACAGTGTGTGTGTGGAGGGGGGGGGGGGCTCAAGAACAATGATGTGGGGGGGATTTTAAATTCCCTTGCCCATACATGCAATTTCTTTAAAAATCTGCATCTTCACCCTATTGCCTGAGGCTCCCAGGAAAGAGGAACAGATTATTCACATGCCAATTCATATCTGTCTGTGCCTGCTAAATAAGCAAGAATTTTAACCACCTAGGAAATGGGGATGCTTTCTCCAATCTGCCTGAAATTTGAGACGAAGAATCCCTTGGCTGACAGGTGCAATCCCTGAAAAATTCCATTCCAAATTAATGGGACAAGTTATACCCATAAACGAGCTTTAAGAACTACAGAAGAAGAGGAGTTTGGATGTATACCCTGCAATGAGTCTCAGAGCAGCTTACAAACTCCTTTTCCCTTCCCCTCCCCACAACAGACACTTTGTGAGGTAGGTGTGGCTGAGAGAGTTCTGAGAGAACTGTGGCTAGCCCAGGGTCACTCAGAAAGCTTCATGTGCAGGACTGGGGAAACAAATCCAGTTCATCAGATAAGAGTCTGCCATTCATGTAAACAAGTGGAAAATCAAACTAGGTTTTCCAAATTAGAATTCACCTACTCTCAACCACTACACCCCACAGGTTTGATTTTCTCAAATAAATTTAATTATAACATTAAAGAATCCCACCTTATTAAAAAAAAAGAATGCAACCCTATTCCAAACATACTTTCTTTTTACATACCATTAGTTCAAGTAAGGGGGACGGAAGGCACCATGGTATAGTCCAGGGGTCTGCAACCTGCGGCTCTCTAGAGATGTTCATGGACTACAATTCCCATCAGCCCCTGCCAGCATGGCCAACTGACCATGCTGGCAGGGGCTGATGGGATTTGCAGTTCCATGAACATCTCTAGAGAGCCGCAGGTTGCAGACCCCTGATATAGCCTGATCTCATTAGATATCAGAACCTAAGTAGGGTCAGTGTTTGAATGGGAGACCATCAAGAAAGACTCAGCCAAGGAAAACAATGGCAAACCACCTCTACTTCTCACTGGCCTTGAAAGCATCTTGCTAGGGTTGGCATAAGTTGGTTGGGACTTGACGGCACTTATATAGACACGTAGCTCAAGAAAGTCATCTTGTGCACAGAAAGCCAATCAGAAATCCTTTGTTTCACAAGTATTCACTGTCTCAAACTAGATAAACTCTGTAATACAAAAGGGCATATCATTAGGGGCTTTGAATCATACTCCAAGGTAGTGAAAAAGACCCATGCGCATAAATCATATTTGAAATATAAAATTGGGAAATCCATTGATCAGTTTAAGTTATTTAATTTGTTGGTTTAAATCACTGTCAAATTGCCTTAATTTAAATTAATCCACCCTGAAATCAGTGCAAAATTCAGCAGTTTACAGAGAAGTCCTAAACAGAGTTATGCCTTTCTAAGTTCATTGAATGTTTCTACTTTTTAGCTGCGTTATTTGTAGTCTGCCTTTCTCACAGGGACTAAAGGTACATTACATGCGTGACTCAATACAATCAACAAAATGGGACATTCAGTAGCCAAAGCAGTACTGGAGCCATCAGAAAGAACTGAAGCACAGCATAAGTATCCACATGACACATTAAGCAGTACACAACTTACACAAATAGGACTCAACTTACAATAAGCTATACACAGCACACTCTCTTTTTGAACTGTTACCATCCGGCAGACGATACAGGTCTATCAAAACTAGGACAAAGAGGCTTAGAGACAGCTTCTACTCTAGAGCTGCGGCTATGCTAAACTCTGCGGCTTCGTGTTGATGTGTTTGGGGCTGTGTAGGGATGGGTGGAGGAAGGGGAAAGTGAGGATGGGGTATCAGTCTGAAATTGTGTGCATCGAGGAATGCTGCTGTAAATTCCGTTGTGCATGCACAATGACAATAAAATGCTTATGCTTATGCTTATAGACCATAGTTCCTAATCATTTATGCAAGCAAGTTTGTAAAACTCTTTTTGTAAATTAGCTGTGCAGAAAAGCCCTTTCGAATAGTTCAGTTTTGCATAGTTTATGACAGGGTGAATTTGATTTAAATCAAATTAATTTAAATCATGATTTAAATCATTCTTACTGGTATAGTCTTAATATTTACAACCAGGTGAAGGTTTCGCTTTTAGAATAATGCCTGCCTCACCCATAGGTAGAGGATCTTCACTAAAATATTCCCAACCATAGTATCTTTTGTGACATGCTGCCATTATAGATTTTCTCCTCCAGGAAGAGAATAATATGAGAAACCTCAGGCTATACACGCAAAGATCCCAACACTTGTGGAATATTCTGCTCAAAAGGTTCCATTTTTGTTTCTTCTGTTTGCCCTTCAGTCCTCACACTTAGGCCCTTTCCGCACGGGCCAAATACAGCGCCCTGGGGACGGCAAAAACGCCGTCCCCAGGGAGCTGTTCGCATGGGGGGTGCTGCTGCTTTGCAGCGGCGCGAAGCTGCCATTTTCCCACCTCGCTCCCCGAGCGAGGTTGTTGGAAAACGGTGGCTTCCAGCCGCTGCCATGCGAATGGCAGCAGCTGCAAGGCGCCATCCCTCCCCCCTTTGCCTGATCGACCTACCTTCTCTGGGACCATCCGGCGCGTCGCCGAGGCCTGGGAACACGCCCCCCTGCCCTGCGACTCTGGAGCAGTCGCGCAGGGCAGGGGGGCGTGTCCCCTGGCCTCGGCGACATGCCGGACGGTCCCAGAGAAGGTAGGTCGATCGGACGACGGCGCTCTGCAGCGCCGTCTTCCCGTTCGTTACCGAGACCGTTCATGCGAACGGTCCCGGGGGGGGGGGGTTGGCGTCATGTATGCCAACCCAACCCCCAGCGTGGCCGTGCGGAAACGGCCTTAGCTTCTTGTGCAGATCTTCTATTCATTTAACGTTCTGAAACTTACCTAACAGGTAAGGGGTTGATTCTGTGTACATAGATTTGCAAAGGAAAAATGGGATTAAGGTATTTTTCACAACCGTGTATGAACATTTCTGCTGTGAAGAAGTGGAATGTTATCTCTGCAGACACAAAATGCACAGTTTTGAGAACTGGAAAACCAAGCACGTGTGATAATATCTTCTAGATGGAAAAACTGCCCAAAATAATCTTACAGAAACCTCTGGAAGAGCCTGAGATTGTGAATGGATTAATGGGATTCATTTACCAAAAAAAAATAATGTAAACATTGCATGAATATACAGTCTCATGCTACATAATTAAAAATTAATCCTTATTTCGTGATGAGTAATCTTTGGACTATAAAGTATCTTTAACAGAAAATTATTTAAATTATCGTTATTTTTTCTTAAAAGGCCTTCCTTTTTGTTTATTTAAAATCCGATTTAAATCAAAGAATGATTTTTGTTTAGAAAACAGAATCATTGCTTTTTGTCTTTTTTTATCTACCCTGCTTTGTGGGAAGCCAGGAGAATGGGAGATTTCCTGCGCTCTTGGGTAAACCACAAAGAGGAAGCTACTTCAGAGACAGGACTTGTATGGTCAGTTCTTGATTTTGCCCCTTTACAGGTCAGCAGCAGAAGCAGACTTGAGGGAAATTGTCATGACTGAACATAGAGAGAGAAATGGTCCTGCAAATAATTGGGGCCAAGGCCATGAAGGGCTTTGTATGTGACAGCGAATAAAACTGGGCTCTGCAACAGATGGGAAGCCAATGGAGCATCTGCAGAACAGGAGTAATAGGAACGCTCCATCTTGCTTAAGAACTGTGTGTTAGGACTGGCGCTGTTAAGAACGGCACTCTTTACCAAATTAAAGATCCCTGGCAGGCTAGCATTTCAACACAGAAGTGCTCCTAGTTCATGCAAACATTTCTACAACTCAGCCGCTGCACCAAGAAGTTGGGATATCTTGTCGGCGGCAGTGAGAAGCAAAGCACCAAACTACACGAACAATTTTACTGATCAAGGAGGACTCTCCTTATGTATCAATAAAATGAAGAGCATGTCCCAGAACACTGAAATGTCAACAAAATCTGAAGGAAAGGAAAACACACACTGGAGTAAGGGAACCGATAGTAAGGCACTACAGTGCTAGTGTTGTGAAGCAGTTAAAAGTATCGAAATAAGACGGAGGAGAACCGGGTGTAAATCCCTGCTCAGCCATGATGCACTCTGGATGACCTCAAGGCGCTCATTTTCTCTCCGCCTAATCTACTTCAAAGTAGTTTTGTTCACATGTTACATCTGTTTGTAACAAAGAGCCAACGTGCACTTGCTTTGCAAATTAAACTGGGAACCAGTATCTGGATAAAACTACAATTTCAATCACACATTCAGTTGTACATGAGCTGAATGTGATATATGAAGAAAAATCAAATATACATTGCACATGGAGTGTACCTGCATTAACTGTAACTTGTGAACTCGTGAGTATATAATGGGAGTATACAGTGAAGAGAGGAAGGGGGGGCACCTACACCCCTCTGAGCTCCTTGATGGATGGGCAGGAAAAAAAGAGATAGAGAGATAAAAGAGAAAGAAATATCTAAATGTTTTATAGTTTTTATGTTTTTATTGTTTTATTATTGTTGTATGCCATTCTGAGCCCAAAAAGGGAGGGGTGGGATATTAAAACAGATACAAATAAAGAAATCTAAAATTAACAGTGGTCGGAATGTACTGTAGCCTCTATCTTTTGATCTCAAATAAGGACCAGACCATATCATTATTTTTTTCTCACATGCAAAACATAACATGCACTAATAGATCTAGTGAGAAACTACAAACAACATTTTGCACCACTAAACATGCTACTGGAAAACAGTCTACCTCCCTACAGCCGACCAAGAGGAAAAGTCAACCTGCACAAACAGGGCAACTTCCTTTCCCCACCCTTCCAAATGAACACCAAGAATATAAGCAAAAACATGCCAATCTCCTAGGCCTGTCAGCAGGTAGGACTCATTCCATAGTTGCTCGGTTTCTCAAGCAACAAATCCATTATCTCCACAATCAAAAACGCCATGACTCTAACCACAAGACCACAAATTCTTCCAGCCAGAGACATTCTTTTCACAGGTTTACTACACTCTTTGAGCACTGCTAAAGATGCTTTAACTTAGCTGATCAAATTGACTTTTTACCAAACTGGTTATGGGGTTTTTCTTGAGCTGAGAAAGGTGGAAATTTTTATGGAACAAGGCAGAAGAGGGTTGCGGGGCTCTGTTCGCATGGTTGCTTTAGTTTCAGGAAATACACGAAACGAAAAACCTGCATCATCAAGAGCATCTAGATACTAATGGGTTTTCCTATGAAATACCATACTAACTTCCAACTAGTAATAACTTTTCATCCTACCCCTACCATGCAAATTTTCGGCTAACAGACTATTTATTTATTTAAAATAGTTATATTCCATCGTTTTACTCACATAGGGTCCCCAAAGTGGTGAACATCAAAGCCTCAGACATTTATATAAAATATCAGCTTATATATATGTACGTATGTATGTATGTATGTATGTATGTATGTATGTATGTATGTATGTATGCATGCATGTATGCATGTATGTGTATGCATGTATATATGTGTATGTATATGTGTGTGTGTATATATGTGTGTGTATATATATGTATGTATGTGTGTGTGGGTGTGTGTGTATGTATGTATATGAATATTTAATAATGCAAATTAAGAAACACATATATACAAACACAGCCAGGGATGAGGGCCAATAAGAGTTTATTGCCTCAGACATTTATAACATTAAAACATCAGCTTATATATACACATGTACACACACACATACACACATGCGTATGTATATGTGTATATATGTGTGTGTGTGTATGTATATGAATATTTAATAATGCAAATTAAGAAACACATATATGCAAACACAGCCAGGGATGAGGGCCAATAAGAGTTTATTGCCTCAGACATTTATAACATTAAAACATCAGCACTGGAATGTCATAGGTGTATATGTCTATACTATATGTTAGCAACTGGTGGCTACTGGTATTGTCCAAATCTTGTCCAAACATGCAGTGGTCAAGGCTCAGAAGAAAAAGAGGGGCATAGACAAGCAACCCTGGTAGCAATCTGACATGGCAGCGCAAGGCAGGAAATATAGTCAATGTCAACTTTTTCCCCTTGAAACACTCACTAAACACAAACAACATCTTGGGTTGCTTTTCCCATCAATGCTTCTATCTCTGCCAGACACCCTTAGATATTACATAGAAAGACAGGTCTTGCATGTATTCAGTCTTCCAAGCATTATGGCATGCATGGTATTGCAGGGCCGAATCCATGGTTCTTCCACAACTTAACTGTTATACTGTTTGAACTGCTTATCAGTTATGCTGCCAGCTGTCCAAAAGCTCATGGAACCAGACGGTGCCCACCTATGACATCACTTTCCATTTTTAGTATCTATCAGCCAAAGGGAAGGGGTTATCTCATATACTTTGTCCACAAAAGTACACTGATTTCTTTTGATCTCCCTAAGGAACCCTTTATAAAAAGCTACCTTCCTTTGTGTTTCTTCATTCCATCGCCTCTCTTTCCTTCAACACAGATAGCTCTGTTTCCAGAGAGTTTCCACTACAAATGGCTTATGGAATGCCTTAACCTACTTTTGTGCTTGCTCAACAACACCGTCTGCTTTCTGCTTGTGGTGTCTCCTGTTTCCTTTTCCAGATATGCTGATCCCTGCATCCTTTGAAAAGCCAACTTCATGCAGTGACATCAGCTGAAGCTCCAGTTTTTTGGTCCTTTCTGAGTTCTCCATTAATAAGACATTTTTAAAGACCTTTTTTTTTTAAAGACATTTCATATCTTCATTTCTAAGACTGTTTAGGCACTCCAGGTGTCAGATGGCTTTATGAGATATCAGATGCTTTCACAAGAATGTTCTGCCACAGGTCATTCACTCCCTTTGATAATTACTAAGCAGTTAATTGCACAGCAAAGTAGTAAAGCGAGTGGGAGAGACAAAAGTGGAGAATTTAGCCACCTTCCCTTTGCTCTTCCAGATATTTACATGAAGAGACCAACAGACTTCGGCATAAACATTTTTGAAAATGTAAACTTTCACAATTCATTAAATATCGTATGAACCACAATGCAAGTTCTTCGCAGTGGATTATATGCCTGTTGATTACTTTTGGTTTATTTCCACTTTCACACCTTGTAGCAGCTGGCATATTGAGAATGAACAGCAGGACATGAGTTGGTGGTTTAAATTTCCTCTCAGCCAAAAACCTAACCTTAAGAAAGCTACTCTCCACAAGACTCTGCCCCCCACCCCACCCCATGCGCAATATGGGGATAATAGCCATCTAGATTTCAAGGTTGTCAGAACGGCAAAGGCAATGTACCTCCCACACTCTGATTATTCTACAGAATGTGTAAAATGGAATGGTTTTACAATAGGAAATAAAGTTGTTTAATGTCTGTGAAATTTAGCCAGTTTTCATTGCTTTTTTTCCTTGTACGTATTACAATGTTTATTATATTGCTGGCCTATTTTGCAATTCAGCTCTGCTACACTATTTGTATAAATTGTTCTGTTTTCAGTGCGTTGTTCTATTAGTTGCTGGCTGCCTATTTTCTGTTCTTATTGCGTTGTTTTAAAATGCCCAGTCCACCTGGGGTCTCAGCGAGAAAGGGGGACTACAGAGAAAAAAATATATATAATTAATTATGCTGAACACTCAAAGGCAATACATAAATGCTAAGAAGTATTGTTATGGATGCCCAGAGATGCATCATCTTCTGATTACTTGTGTCATTTTTTAAATCAGTGAACTTTGGTGGCAACCCCCTGACTACTTACACAAGTGTTACCTAGTATTAACTATAGCAAGCCAGAACCTAGAGAAACAAGTGTTACCTAATATTAACTGCAGCAAGCCACGGTTTACCAGAGATGCACATTTCATCAGCTGGAATCAACAACACTGCCTCATTACACTCTGTCAATCAATTCTCTGCTAGTTCTCCTATCCAAAATCAACAGCTTTTTCCCAAAACCTCTCTTAACCAAAATCAACAGCCAATCAGTTTACATTCCAGCACAGACCAGCATTGTGGCTAAGGATATTGTTAATTTCCTTCAAAGATTTTTCATCACTACCTTAGGACATCTGAAGTCACCAGATCACCATTTTAAAAACCCTTTCCTGAGTGTATTATGATCTTTTTCTTATCCAATAGGCACCCATGCAGGTAAAAATAAAAACAACTGGAAGATTACTAATTTGATCGAGATTAAGATATAAGAGACTGTCCAGTAAAGATGTTGTAGACTAGTCAGTGGACAGACAACAGTGATTTAAAGATTTCGTGATGGTTTCTCTGATAATATTAGAATGTCACATAATGGGATCCATTATGCTATGATTATATTAATGCAGTGTTGGGTAGATGTACTGTGTTCCTTTTTGGTCTGTCTCTATCTGTTTCGAATTTGAATCTGCTTCGAAGATTATAGTTAAAAGTATTTGCTATTCATATATCATCTGGGCTCATCCCTGACTCTTTCTAGATCATGGGTGGATTCTGCACAACACATGTATAACAGGTTGCAGTTGTTATAAAGGAAACCATTTTCATTTTTCCCGTTCACACGTGTGCCCTTTACCCATTAAGGCATCCATTGGAACCTAGAGAAACAATCCGGGTTGCTTTTGCACATTTACACGAAGACGCTTCTCTCTTTTAAAAAATTTCCTGCAACACATACATAGCTGCAAAAGCATACAGAAATGAACCCCCACAGCCATGCCGATTGTCCCACAATCTGCACCTGCG
The DNA here is from genome assembly GCF_021028975.2 of Sphaerodactylus townsendi. Classification (NCBI taxonomy): domain Eukaryota; kingdom Metazoa; phylum Chordata; class Lepidosauria; order Squamata; family Sphaerodactylidae; genus Sphaerodactylus; species Sphaerodactylus townsendi. The sequence continues at coordinate 107,587,945 of NC_059431.1, read as the reverse complement.
CAGCTGCACAAAATACAAGAAAAAGGGACCTCCGAACAATAATGAACGGGCTGCTGTAGATCTATATGGCGGTCATACTCGCTGCCACGGGGAAAAAAATGTGCTTGAAGGACTTCGTACACTGTCAGGCACTCAGAGCGTCTGCCCACAATGTGCTAGGCAACCCGCACAGAATGCAGGTGCGTGGATTCTCCCTGACATAGGGAAAGGGGTGTAACCTAAAGTGAACAGGTGGGAGGGTGGGAAGTAAAGCGTCTTCTGCCTGTTGGGTTCTTGCGGGAGGACTTCCAGACCAGGATTGTGCAAAAGGAACACTGGTGTAGCGTTTTCTGAAAATCCCAGGTTGAGGGAACTAAAACGGGCCAAACTCGTTTTGAGAACAGGACCTGTGTGAAGTCTCCCCACCACCATCACCCCACTTTTTATAACACCCTGCAGACACTATATATGGCCGTGGTGGCGAACCTTTGGCACTCCAGATGTTATGAAGAAGAAGAAGAAGAAGAAGAAGAAGAAGAAGAAGAAGAAGAAGAAGAAGAAGAAGAAGAAGAAGAAGAAGAAGAAGAAGAAGAAGGAGGAGGAGGAGGAGGAGGAGGAGGAGGAGGAGGAGGAGGAGGAGGAGGAGGAGGAGGAGGAGGAGGAGGAGGAGGAGTTTGGATTTATACCCCCCTTTTCTCTCCTGCAGGAGACTCAAAGGGGCTTACAATCTCCTTGCCCTTCCCCCCTCACAACAAACACCCTATGAGGGGGTGGGGCTGAGAGAGCTCCAAGAAGCTGTGACTAGCCCAAGGTCACCCAGCTGGCGTGTGTGGGAGTGTACAGGCTAATCTGAATTCCCCAGATAAGCCTCCACAGCTCAGGCGGCAGAGCTGGGAATCAAACCCGGTTCCTCCAGATTAGATACACAAGCTCTTAACCTCCTACGCCACTGCTGCTCCCATGGCAATTGGCCATGCTGGCAGGGGCTGATGGGAATTGTAGTCCATAACATCTGGAGTGCCAAAGGTTCGCCACCACTGATATATGGCCTGTGTGAAATTCACCTTGGTCTTGGGATCAGAGTTTTTCTAACAAGTAAGGCTTATATTAAAAATGAAGTTTATTCCCCACCCCCTTTTACCATCTAGCCTCAGTTGACTTACGGAACCCATGTAGTGTTTTCTAGGCAAGAGAAACTCAGAGGTAGTATTGCCATTGTCCACCTCTGCATAATGACCTGAAGCTGACCCTGCTTAGCTTCTGGGATCTGACAAGATCAGGCTATCCTGGGCTATCCTGTAAATAATCTGTTATATCTAAGGTTGGAATGTGAGACAAATGAGATGTTCTCAACTGAAGGTTTTCTTATTTGCAAAAGTAGAAACAAATCTGACTTTTTAAATTTTTGTTTTCTAACATCACAAGATAGAGTTATATGATAGGGCAGCACTGAGAACCCCGTACTTCCAATGCACTGCAAGAGTTGGGGTCAAACATTTGACACAACCCCATTCTGCAGAACATCCTAATTCTGCAATTCTTTTCTGTTAACGTCTTGTTCAGCTCTCCCTGGTCCCAAGAACACCGCATGTCTGGCTTCTATTTGTTTTAAGAATTTATTCCCTGCCTCTCATTATAAACTCATAAAGCGCTCTTATCAACCAAAACATTAAAATGTTTTTAATCAACAAAAAGTGATAAGAAGTAGCCACAGAAGTGGCAACACAAGGTGTAAAATTAACCAATCAGCAACAAAACCACATTAAAGCATCAATAAGGCTATCCGACTGCTCACTGTCTCTCAAAATATTGGGATCCACCACAGTATTCAAAATAATCAGATGGGGAACATGGTGATGGAAACCACCGTCAAGTTTCAGCCAATTTATGGCAGCCCTATAGGGACTGAAGGTAAGAGGTAAAGAGAGGCAGTTTGCCATTGCCTGCCTGTGCATACCAACCGTGGACTTCCTTGCTGGTTTCCCATCAGATTAACCAGGGCCAACTCTGTTTAGCTTCCATAATTTGATGAGATTGGGTTAGCACAGACCATGCAGGTTGCGGTGGGGAATGGATCTCCCTAAATCAACAAAAATCCTAGGGGACTGGTAAGGTCCTAACTAAGGTAGGAGTGTAGCTGGCAGCTGAGGCTGATAGGCAACCACCTTGAACCATCTAGAGATGAAGGCCTATTGCCAGGTAACCCATCACTGGCTTGAGATGCTGGGTGGCCTTAGAAGGGAATGCCCTTAGGAATGGGACCTGAGAAGCATTAACCAAGGCCTTAACTCCTGGGGCAGCATGTTGACAGCCTTGCTGCTTATCACCTCTTGTTGCTGTTTTATGTTCGAATTGGGGTAAACTTGGCCAGCAGTAAGTTTAGGATCCCCGGGGGTAGAATCCCCACAGACATCAAAAGACTGGCAAAACTGCAAATTTTTCACTTAATACCTGAAACATAACAAACCTGACATCAGACAATTTTTCTGTGAAGACAGTGTTACAGAAAAAAGGTACCATACTGCAATGCCCCATGATTTCTGATGGCTGAAGTACACAGAGGAGGGCTTACAACACAGACTGGGAAAAGGCAGTCTTTAGCACCCTTCTCCTGGACTATCCACCTAAGGTTTACAAGAAAAAAACAGCACTGTATGTATATTGTGCCCAGAAGAAAGAAGGAGCTAGTAACAACTTTTCAGAACTGCCACGGTATGTTTCCAGTAACTCATACTAATTACTGTAGTAAGCTCTCTCTCTTTTTTTTTGCAGTTTGCACCAGCTAAAGTTGACAAACCATCTTCACAGCACGTTGCACTGAATGTAATTAGAGTATCGATAACCATGGCTAGACCATGGTGAGTGAAACTGCCTTACAGTGAACCAGACCATTGGTTTATCAAGGTGAGTCCTGTTTGCTCTAACTGTGGTCACCAGGGTACCAGTTGGAGGACTTTCACATCAACTACCCGAGCCTTTTTTACGGGAGATTCTGGGAGTTGAACCTGGGGACATTCTGTATGCAAAGCAGATGCTCTTCCATGGAGCCACAGCCACGCCCCATCATGTCTTTCAAAGAAGGGACACAGATGCACAGAGGAGACAGGCGCATCTATCTATAGATACATACCTGCTCCTTCGGAAGCAGCTGAACTGTTCAAAACAGTTCCTGATTGACAAGTGCTGAGCAACAGTGTCTCAGTCTTACCTTGGACTGAACTTCGGTTTACAGACCCTCTTGCAGTGGATCGTGGTTTCCACTGGTTTAGGGCATCTACTGATGCAAGACACAAAGAAGGGGCATTTGTGTGCATATGGAGGACAACTTACTCCAGATTGCCAAATGGCCTTTCGGAGTAGTTTCATATAAAGGTTAAGCAGCACAGGGGACAAGATGGAACCTAGCAGGCTCTTGCAGTACAAGGGCCATGAGACCAAGCAGCTATTTCCAAGCACCACATTCCAGTATCAGTGAGTCACACAGAAACAGAACCGCCGGTTCTGGCAAGGAATCACAAAGGAACAGAATACCTTCTACAGCAGCCAGCCCTGATACCGTGGTCAACAGAAGCAAAAGTCACTGTAAGTTTCAGGAAAGCCAACAAGGTTGGAATTTCTCCCTCTTCCTCTTTAAGCAAACACCAGAGCAACCCAGGTGGTTTCAATTCCTAAACCTGTCTGGAAACCAAATTAAAGTGAACAATGTGTTCTCACTGCAGGCATCTCTAAACACAAAGACAGGATTCAACAGGGACCGTGAAGCAAAGTTGTTCATCAAAATGTTTCCACTGGAAAAAAATGGTTCGACTGACAGCTGAGAATCATGATTATCGCTAGGTTTCCCGCTGAGATGAAGATCCTCCATGTCATCAGGCATGGTGTTAACAAAGCTTCTAGAAACTTCTGAAAGATTATTTCTTTGTAATTAGCATAGTTCTCTCTATTAGCTGCTGCAACTTGTAAATGAACGAGTTAAATATTTGACTACTGTTTGATATCTGACCAGTTCCCAAGACTATAAGTTAATATTTGTTGCACAAAGATTCCACTGAAAAATACAGAACCCATGCAGACCCAAGTGTCTTGGCGCATCTCTTCTATGTTTAGCTTAAAATATTTTAGGTGGTAGTTGTGTATTTAAAGTGGAATCAATTTATTCCCAGTGGAATCAATTACAGCAAAGCTCTCCTATTTCTTGATTTTTGGTTCTTCTGGAAACAAGAAGAATGATGAAGTGAAGGAATCCTTCAGATACATCTCTGAAATTCTGTTTCCTTCATCCAAAGAGATAGTTGAACTTAGAATAATTATCTTCTGTCTGCCTTCCCCCTCCTCTTTCTTCTCTCAGCACTGGCATACAAACCATGCTATTTTAACTTCTTTCCTGTTCTCCCAGTTCTTCTGGAACATTTTATTTTCAACAGTCAACTCATCTGGAAAGATGCCATAGTGAAGTTCAACCATTTGCAGCATTAACCATGTCTCTCCCAATAGCAGCTATCACCTATCATGCAACAATTTACGATCATTAGTCAAAAGTAATTTTTTAAAGAAAAATTAAAGTGGTTTTAACTCTAACTTTGCTCGGATATCTACCCATTAATCCAATGTTTGGTTCGTGGATCACAGGAAGAAACCAAAGTGCTTAACGTTTATCAAGACACTTGCTAAAATTTAAAGGGAAGGATTACAGGGTTTTTACATGAAGATTCCTGAACTGCTGACATTGATAGTTTGCATTAGCACTGAAAGAAACTAATGTGGAAGATTAAAAGATTTCATGCAGATCTAAAGATGCACCTGAAGGTGCAACTACCTTTCTGAATCAGCCCATAGTGTATGTTAGTTGTTACGATCAATTGACATCCACAGACCTATACTTCAAGGAAATCGCCTAGCCATGCAAACCTAAACAGAGTTTCATCCTTCCTAAAGTACATTAAAGTCAATGGGGTCAGAAGGATGCAACTCTGCCTAGGACAGTGGTGGCGAACCTTTGGCACTCCAGATGTCATGGACTACAATTCCCATCAGCCTCTCCCAGCATGGCCAATTGACCATGCTGGCAGGGGCTGATGGGAATTGCAGTCCATAACATCTGGAGTGCCAAAGGTTCGCCACCACGGGCCTAGGATGTCACTATATGCTACTGGTTACTTCTTTACTGCTGTAAGCTCCACCATATATGATGAGCTCAGAATCAGTGCCCCTTCACCCACAGTCCAGATACATGAGTATCTGATGTGCCAAATAAGCTACACAAAGTTTTATTCTTTGTGCCATGCACAGTTTGAACTTTCTCTTGCGCTTTTCTTTTGTTTGCCCAGCACTTAACTGCCATTGCTAAAGCTACGCTCCATGAACTTGTGGTTGGCAATTTTTTATTTGTCCTTCAAAATCAAAATCCAAAACATACACAAAGACAGAAATTCACCAAATTACAAAGCACTTATTTCACAGAGACTTCCAGTTTCTTCCACACCCAATATTAACCCTTAAACTCTACACTTTCAGTACTTGGTCATTAAGCATCAAAATGAAATTAAATCTTCAGCATCATTAGTCATTTTTTAAAAATCTCACTTCCTTGGATCTAAATGGGACAATTCTTAATTTTCAAAACAACTAGCTATCAGTGTATTTTTGTTCCACTCACTTGTCTAACCCCAAACCAGTAACTGTGATATTGGGCAATTTATTCCGTAATCACACATTGCTTGAAGACACAGACTTTTCCTTTTGTTCCTCCTAGTAATGCTCCAACTGTATGCAGCAAGAAGAGCTGAAGAGTGCCTTGGAGAAATTAAAGCCACTGTGCATTCACCACCTTATGCCATCTAGGAACGGAGGCCTGCCAGCCCTTCTCCTTTCTGCTGATATGTGAGCAGTGACATCATCATAAGGAAGAGATTTAAAACATGCAAGAGTAGGCACCAAGATTCTCCAATGCAGTCTGTGTTCCAGTTCACAGGGTCAAGGGAATCCCGGAAGAATTAACATTGCCCAGGAAAAAGCTTCCCGCCAAGTATTGGCTGACTGGGGAAAGGGGGGGGGAGAGGAGGGGTAGTACTCTGGAATGCAACGCTTAATCTACCATTCCAAAATCACAAGAAGGATGGCTGGCCGTTATTTTGATTGACGAAATATGTGCTTTTCAAGTATAATGATGCACGCCCTATAAAGCACAGGAGGGTCAGAACGCAACTGTAAACTCTCCCTCCAGAATGGCCATGTGTTGCTCTCAGAAACGCGATTCGAGCAGTTTGGCCTGTCGTTTACGTGAAAATAGGGCTGAAAAGCATGTCATGTGGCATCTGTGACTTCAACCTCTAATAACGGAATTGTTGCTCAAAGTTTTTTTTAAAAATCCAAGCAAGCCTAGGTCCTATTATAAAAAGCATGGGAAACACTTGTTTGTTACTTTCCGCCTGTTCATATAAATGATCTGTTATCACAACTTCCCCCCTAAAAATCACTGCCATAAGCAGCTAGTTTAATTTGTGGCGAACCCTTGTTATCTGATTTGGGATCAAATCTTACTGGCATAAAAGTTGGGCAAACCTAGAAGGAGACTACTACTCAGGTAAAACAATTTTGGGGCACAGTCTTATCAGGCTTACTAAGCAGGTCTGCTCAGAATCTGACTCAGGTCTGTTCAAAACATCTCACTCCTAGGAAAGTGTTCTTGGGACTATTAGTGTGCAATCCTACACAGAGTTAGCACAGTTCTAAGCCCATTGACTTCAGTGAACTTGGATGGGTGTCACTCTGTTTAGGACTGCACCATTACTCAAAAAGTGTCGGGACATCTAAACTAACAAATGCTTCCCCCAAAACTTGAGTCAATGTGAATCTATTTTCTCCCAGATTCCTCAGTACAAAATTTTGTAAAGGATCCTCATTGCTTGAAATTGCACTTTGCAACATGCTAATGCCCAGTGAACTCTTGATTACCCTCCAGTGAACTCTTGATAGACCCTCCTACCTGCTTCCTCCAAATCGGAACAATTAGCTGTAACCATTAATCCACAGATTTCATCCACAGCTAGGTATAGATAGACCAGGGGTCTGCAATCTGTGGCTCTCCGGATGTTCATGGACTACAATTCCCATCAGCCCCTGCCAGCATGGCCAATTGGCCATGCTGGCAGGAACTGATGGGAATTGTAGTCTGTGAACATCTGGAGAGCCACAGGTTGCAGACCTCTGAGATAGACCTTCCCATCTACTTCCTCCAAGCCTGAACAATTAGCCATAACCAATGTGTGTTGCACAACCATTTATCCACAGGTTTCACTCTTGGGGAGGTTTCCCTGTCGCCGTTGTGGGCCTATGTATTTCAGTTTAATGTGAAAAACTGGGTGCAACTCCCAGAGAAAGCAGTTCTAGAACATCAGAACTACCTTAAAAATGCACTGTGATTCCAACCATGCTACTCTAAAAATAATCCACAAAAACATTGCAGGAACTGCTGTCAGTTTACTCATTCACTCCTCTTTCTTTCAAACAGGAACCCGCATTTTGGGAACAATCTTTACTGAATAGCAGTCCTTAAAATTCAGGTATGTACTATCACAAGAGTTCAGTGCTTCATTTTCCAGTCATCCAGTCCTTAGGGCTTCAAAGTACCAAATCTGCCAGAACTCCAATAACCTTTGTGAAAGGCATCCTTTTACCACTACGGTAACTATCCCCATCAGATTCCTTCTGATCAATTAACATCCAACAAATATATCTCGTCCTTTTGTCCCATAAATAGATACAATAATTTAATTTTAAATCTTCCTATGGTTACAAAAAACATACTAATCAGATACTGGATCAAACAGAACCCAATTTAGACATACTTTTTTTAAAAAAAAAAAGCATACATAATTATTGAAACCGAATTCAGAAAAGTTTACATTTAAGGATTACTTATTGATTATGAAAAGGATGCACAGCTATGCAAGACTTGTATGAAGGGTCAATCTAATACATTAATTCCAATGGGATCTGATTCTTCCATTCAAAAACTCCTAGGGGTATGATTTTTAAAAAAATACAGGATGGATAATGCCTCCTTAACTCAACTGCTGCCTCAGCATAAATAGCTATTGTGTGGTCAAATGATTGCTTTCACCAGGTTCAGGGCTCAGACCTTGGACATGTAGCATTCAATTTCCCAATTCACTTTAATTGGGCGCTAACTGACCCTAATATTGTTTTAATGAAACCATCAAATTAGGGGGAGGAACAATTGTGGGTGGGGTGTTGACTTGCTAAACAACAGACACTTTATTGTGGGATAATGCTTGACGTATGAAATGGTACAAATTAGCAGGAAAATTATTTTTATTTTCTCTTTGCATATAACATTGATTTTCCCCCATACCCCAAAATAGAAAGGCTTAAAAAATCCTTACATATGAACACGCTTAGTAGATATGAGGAAACCTTCTAAAAGGGTATGTTTCTTGCATTTCTTTAATTTTCTGTATCAGCTCTCCTCATTAAACACATACCAAAGCCTTTACCTTATGGGTCATTTATGAATGGAATGGTCACCTTTCATTAAAATATCACAACATCATATCTGCTTTCCAGATTCAAATTTTTTCTGGATTAATGGTTCTTTGGAGAAGCCCATAATAAGCCACAATTAGAGAGATGAAATGCAACAAAAATAATTACTGTTTACACTGGACATAATAATAGCTTGGTCACTAATATATTAAGAGTGTTATCAGTAACTTCCCCGAAAAAGTTTGAAGACCCAACAGCATCCAGAAATTCCTTGGAAGTCTGAAATAGCCATATCTCCAAACAGTAGCTCAAACACCATGAAAGCAAATCATGCATTCACTGCTGAAATGTGGACTGATATATTCATATGAATAAAATAGCCTTTACATCTTTTCCAAACAAGGGTATCACTGTAATGCTCACTTACTGCATGCAAAGTAAACTACTCAGTTCCTACCAGACATTAATCAAATAGTTTAATTAGAAAGAGGTATCTTGGCCTTGTAGGTCCACAATGCTAGCCTTTAAATGATGCCTTTAAATTAGCTTTGTCTTAAAATGAGAGAAGAACTATTCATACCAACATGTTTGGGATTTTTTTTTAATTTAAGTCCTTAATCCCAGTTCTCCAAAAGTTTGAAAATTCTTATGGACAAAGACATATTAATAATGGCAGACAAAATAATAACAAAGGTTTCACTCAGCATTTATTCAGTCAAATCAGAAGAGAGTTGTATCAACGATAAGACCCATCCAAAGTCCAGCTTCTCACAATATCATTCAAAGCTACCCTAGGAATGCTTTGCACAGCATTAGCTGCTTCATTGTTCACTCACTACAGAGGGATCTTTCTCAGAAAGAAATATTCAACCATAATCAAGTTGTGCTACCAACTTAAGCATTTAATATCTATCAAAATTTAGTATCCTGTATTCATTTTTACAAAGAGGAAGAGAAAATTCCACAAATTCACACTGTGTTGTACAACCATCTCATGACTTCTGGCTAAATGTATACATGCATATTTATCTCTTCCAGATCTGCCTTTTTAATTGTCACTATCTACTACAAAAATGCAAGTTCTTCTCTTAAATGTTGGCTATGGCTACTCTGCCTCGTTATTTCACCCCTCTCTTCTGGAGATAAACACTTACACAACTGGGGAGCTAGTGGTGATTGTTGTGTTTTCCCTATGGATATATTTTTCATCAACTTTGGATGCCCCTAAACTATGCCAAATTAAAGCACTGAAACAAAAGTGAAAGGAGGGAGGGGAGGAACCATGCATCTCTAGAAATCATTTTGAAGCATGCCTGGAGTTTTCATAACTACATGTAAAAGCAGAAATCAAACCAAAACTCCTACTGATTTCAATGAGAGAGGAAGATGGGCAAGCTGAATTAGATTTAGATGGATCACGTTGGAAATTTTCAGAGAACACTTCATGGATCTCTGGACACCAAACTCACAAAGCATTTTGTGAAAGCATTTTTGAAAAGAAGAGAAGCCACCTCCCAGCGAATTACATTCTTTAATGTGCCTTATGGTATCTCAGAGGAACCCCATCATGTAGATTTTAAAAATAAAACATTAGTAGCAAACATGCAAACTCCAGATTATTTATCTAAATCACAAAGCTTCCAAAAGAGACCATGCCATTATGCTTCATCAACTGGATTGTCTACTGCAAGGCTATCAACATTTTTTTTTTGCTTGATCAATATTGATTTCGTGTCATTCTGCAGTAGAACATCATCAGCTTTATCAGATGGGCTTCACTATTCCTTGCATGTCTCTGGTCAACTGAATCGGGGCTCTTGAATACCAAGAAGTCCCAACCCCAAAAGTTAAATCAAAAGAGGTTGCCTTCATAATCAAACTATCAAAGGTGAGAGGGTGATGTCCTTTCAGAACACGGGTCTCCCCCTCCATGTGTGTGTGTCTCTCTCTTTCTGTGCGCCTGTCTCTCTTTCTCTGGAGAATCTATGACAAGAATGTATGAAACTTCCTCAAATCCTCCATTTCCTGAAGTCAGAAAGAGGAGAGACCATCAGAAGAAGAAGAAAAAAAACAAAACTGCTCACTGTGGGGGAAAAAAATTGTCAAGCCCGGCTTTGCCAACAAAGCTTCAGGAAAAAAAAATGGAGAAACATCCATAATTGCATGAGCACTTCCCATCTCAGCTTTGTCTAGTGGAAAAGCCTGTCCTTGCTCTCCCTCTCCTCCATTTTCTGGTGGAGCTAGAGAACATGACATGGCTTACCTGACTCAGATCATAGCCCTCTGTCCAACTACTCACTTCCTCTGAGACGTGCAAGTGGCTTCATGAGACAAGCAGGCTGAAGCACAAAAAGCGGGCACGAGCCCAGAGCGAGCCCCATCCCTGGCCACCCTGGATCTGCCCCTCCAAGGAGGACCTTCCCAAATAACCAAGAAGAGAAAACTTTCTCTGAGGCTGCAAAGCTGGTGGGGGGGGGGGGAGGAAAGGCTGAAGAATCAGACTCTGTGCAGCACAGAGGATCTCGAAAAGATCTTCCACCAGGATCTCCGCCTTCCCACCCACCCCCTCCAGCAGAAACTACAAAGCTGAGGAGAAAGAGGCTTACTCCAAGAGGACAAAATTTTTTTTTAAAAAAAGGAGAGAAAGCCCAGAGCTGGTGCGTGAAAGAGAAGTAGCTTTGTGTTTTGGAGTCTGGACTGGAACCAAAGCAGACAGCTTGCAAATGGAGGACAAGGAGATAAAGAAAGAAAGAGCGGGGCGGGGAGGGGGGAGAAAGAGAGAGATGGGGGGGCCCCCCCTCAGCTGTTTCTCCTCCTCTGGAAAAGCCCCAGACACCCGGGAGCTGAACCAGAAGCCCTCTGCTTCACCCTCCCTGCCTCCTTTCTTCCCTTCCCTCAGAGCCTCCTCTCCAAGGGGGAGAGCGAGCAGGACTGTGTGTGTAATGGCTTCTCTCCAGCTGTCCTCTGCCAAGCCGGCCCCCCTCTCCAGCCAAAGGGGAGACCCCCGCCGGCTCAACTTCAGCCCAGGCGGCCGCCGGTGCGCATCGATGCGGGGGGGGGGGAGGTGCCCCCCCCCCCCCCCGCCGCCGCCGTTACCTGCCCGAGAGAAGGGGCCAGATTTTTGCAAGGAGGGAAAAGAGGAACAGGAAAGGCGGAGAGAGAAACAGAAAGCAAAGAAAGAAAGAGGTCACCCGTTCGAGCCCAGCTCAGCGCTTGGGAGCGCCTTTTTTTTTTTCCCCTTGCCCACCTCTTCCAATCACTTCCCCCCCCCCCCCCAAAACTGCCCATACAACACACTTCTCAGCCCGGCTCCTCACTTTCCACCTCAATGCAACAACAGGCAACATATAGAAGAATATCACAATTGACTGCCTGCCTCCTTCCTTATCCCCCCCCCACCCCCACCAGCAACCAGCTCCACCACCACCATCTCCTCCTTCTCCTCCCCCGCTGCAAGACACGGAGACTTCTCCCGAAACAAAACCACACCGCTTCCACCACCACCGCCACCTCAATTGTTATTATTATTATTATTATTTTTGCTTCCTCCCTTCCTCTTCTTCTTCTTCTTCTTCCTCCGGCTGGGCTGAATGAATGGCTTTGCAGAGGAAGGGAGCCAAAGGAGGGAGCAAAAACCCGAGGTGGTGGCGGCGGCGGCGGCGGTGGGACAAAACCCCCGAGAAGACCTTTCTCTCCTCCTCAATCGAGATGGGCTTGAATCGCGAGGACTTACAGCCAGGTCCCGGGTGCTGGTGCTGGTGCCGGTCTCGCTCCACTCTTCTCCCTTCCCCGCTCTGCCTCGCTCCTCCTCTTCTTCTTCTCCTTCTTCTGCAAATTGTTATGGAAGTTGGGGCTTTCTTTTTTTTCCTTCTCCTCCTGAGTCTCATGTGCTCCTTGCCAGGTCTCAGCAATGGAGGATCGCCATCTTTTTCCCTGCTTTTTTTTTTCCCTCTCTCCCCTCTCTCTCCCCCCCCCTCTCCCTCTCCCTCTCCTTCACTGGCTTGCTGCAGCTGCAGATGACCTGAGATATCCGTCTCTCTCTCTCTCTCTCTCTCTCTCTCTCTCTCTCTCTCTCTGTGTCTCTCTCTGAATAATGAGCAACCAGAGGGAGCAGAAGAGAGAGAGAGAGAGAGAGAGAGAAAGAAGACAATCTCCTTGCCTACCACACAAAACGCAACAGCACCAGGGGGTGCAAGAAGGCTTTCTAGCAACAGCAACAACAACAACCCGGGGGGAGAAAGACAAAAAAAAAAGGGGGAAGGCAGGAGAACAGTGGAGAGGAGAGGAGGAGATGTGGATGGAGGAGGAGGTTGGGAAGATATGGGAAAGGTGGTTGGAAACTTGAGTCTTCTTGGGGGCTTTTCTTCCTCTTTGTGTGTGTGCGTTTGTGTGTGTGTGTGTGTGTGTGTGTGAGGCGCTCCCAGGCTTACTGAGGAGGGAAGGCGGCCAAAGCGACCTGGAGAGCTTCCCTCGTTTGGCCAAGCTGGTGCCTCCAACCTCCAACCCTCGCCGGTCTTGAAGATGCTGAGAGAAGCCCCCCGAGCTCGCGGCTCTCCTCACGGTCTTTGCGACCAGCCATGTCCAAGGGATCAATGCAGAGCAAAACCAGCCGGGGGTTCCTGCATGCTGGAGATGCCTTCTTCTGGGCTCCCCAAAGCTGATCCTTGAGATGCGACCATCTAAGGAGAAGCTGGATCTTTTTGTCCCCCCACCCCGCGCACCTCGAGCAGGGTGAAAGAACATAAATGGAACTGGAGGTTGGAAAGTGTGTGTGTGTGTGGTGGTGGGGGGGGGGGGTGTTAAAGGACACCCAGATCTACCACGTGGTTGATTTTAATTCCTCCCCCCGCACACACACCGCTTTCGCTTGCATTTGATGGAGCAGGGGAGAAAGAGAGAAGGGACTCGAATTGTCCATTTCTGGCACGTATTTTGAAGTCTTCTCCCGGAAATAAAGACGCTTTGTCGTTTGATTCCTTTCTCCCCATGCATACACACACACACACAAAGGAAGAGAGTTTTGCAAGGCTGAGGAGCAAACGCTTCTACTGTTGGAGGAGCTTTGTGCACTGTTTTTGGCCACAGCGATCTCCTTTAAAAGAAAAAATAAAACTTTGGAGTCACCCCCTCCCATCCTGTCTCCCATAGTTGACTGGACTTCTGCAGCTGGCTGGGATGATATATTCTGTGTGGAAATCAAAACCCCCAAAGGATAAGGTGCCATCACCTTGAAGTGAAATTAAAAAAAGCAGAGATGAAGTTATTACACCCCACAATCTTCAATGTTGTATAATTTCCCCAAGAAATCATTCTGAACCTTCTTCTGCAACAATGTTGGGGTGTGTGTGTTGTGTGTGTGCGTGCTTTCTTTCAACTCCTCCTTCCATGCCAGATTTAATACCTTCCAGACTTTAATCTGGTACTGAAGGGGAGATGAAGTTAGCATTGAAAAATCAATATGCGCTGTAGTGAAGGGGAAAGCAATTTGAATTGGGAGACGTGACACTATTTAAGTCTGTTTCTTTAGTCTTCAAACTGGAGTCCATCTGGATGGGAGAGGGGGAAAGGAACATTAGAGATTATCAACTATGCAGAGGAAATCCTCTCCGTGGAATGAACTGGCTGAGATCTTTTTAAAAATTAAGATTTTATTAAAATATGAAGGCTATAGTTCACTGCCAGCCTTAAAACCGAGCTGATGTCTTAACCCAAGGTACCAAGGGAAAATGCAGAACTGAGAAGATAATAGTGTCAACCAAGTAATGAGACAGCATATCTGCTTGTGGTTCCTCACAGTGGCCCTAATGCTGAGCATTATTAAGAGGTTTTAAAATAATAATAGCTATAACCCAGTTTTTTAAAAAAAAATCAGTGGAACTCATGCCATTACCCTGAAAGACCGTAATGATCATCAGTATAATCATTTTATTCTATTTAGATCAACAATATAATTTGTTTTTTTCACACCAAGTGTCAACTGAATGGAAATAAACACTCAGACCTCCCTTAGTTTTGGTTTAGCCATTAATCAAGATATTTTATAATAATGTCACAAGTTAAAAGCGCACACACACAAACCTTTTGAACTGGGTGGGGGGAGACCAGGGATACTGGATAGGAACTTGCCCAAGTGAGGCACTATCAGTGGTGGGATCCAAAAATTTTAGTAACAGGTTCCCATGGTGGTGGGATTGAAACTGTGGTGTAGAGTCAATGGGGCTGGGCGGGGCACGACGGGGGTGGGGGCGGAGGCGGGCATTCCGGGGGTGGGGCATTCCTGGGCAGGGCTGTGGCAAGGACGTAGCCGCTGCGCCGGTCCTTGGGTGGGAAACGAATGCACGCAGGCGCAGGTTGCCACGCATGCCGGTGCACCTCCTGCTAGACGGCTTCAAGTTCTGCACGCTACTGCAGAGAGGAGGGGCGTAACTAAGGCAAAAATCACGTGGCAAAATCATCAATTAGTAACCCCCTCTTGGCACACACAAATAATTAGTAACCTACTCTCGGGAACCTGTGAGAACCTGCTGGATCCCACCTCTGGGCACTATGCCTTTGAAATTATTCAATGAAATCCCAAAATAATCGGTTGCAGGTCCTGGGTTCAATTCCTAGCACCTCCAGTTAAAAGGGTCAGGTAGTAAGTGATTCAGAAGACCTCTACTGGAGACCTTGGAGAGTAGCTGCCAGTTAGAACAGACAATACTGCCCTTGATAGTTCAATGGTCTGATTGTCTCAATAGCAGGTGGCTTCGTGTGTTCAGGAAGAGCAGGGTGTGTGCTCAGATCTCTTTCATTGAGATCAAATTGATGGAATTTAATAGTGTTTATCCTTTTTTATATTTTATAACCTTTAATGGCATAGAAAAGTGTTTATCTTTAGTGGGGTCATGCCTTGTTATATCAGCATGTCTTAAGGATTCTAAGAGGTGGCTTTCAAGAACCACATTAATTGTATAGCTCAATACAGCCTGATGTTATATAATAACTACAACAACAACAACAATCTCTTCGTCTACTTGAGTGGGGAAAAAAACCAGAATTTCCAACATATGAGAAAAAAAGAGTCTGTTGAGAGGAGAAGTTAACACTGCTGGATTCAGAAAATCAGCTTGGAAGAAACCCAGAAATTTATACAGACTTCCATGGTTTCATGCAGACAAGTGAAGCGGACACCTCCTAAGATGCTGATAAAAGAACATTAGGGAAAGGAGGGGACTGTCTTTGCTACTGCCAAGGAGGTGCATGTGTTCTGGCAGCAATTTTCTATAAATCATCCCTTCTTGTGAAAGGAACGCCAAGACTTTACAAAAAGTCTTTGACGTACCTTCAGCACTCAAGCAGATAATGTGCCTCTTTGTCTTTTAATAATGAATCCTGACTTTTCCTGTCAGCCAATAGTCCTGGAAAAAAATAAGAGCTGAAGAGGTAGAAGCAAGCTTGGAACTTCATGTCAGTCCCAGGAAGCCTAAGCCACATCAATCCTGTGATCTTGGGAAGGGGGCAGGGAACACAAACAAAGCAAAGCCCAGTCTTCCTGGATATCATTTCTCAGTGAACCTCATTTCCATAGGAATGCCCACAAGCAATGGGTCTTCCTGGCAATCCAGAGCACACATAATTATGTGCAGATTGTCCTAGGCAGCGCAATCATAAATGCGCAATCGTCATGATGTATTGTTCCTGAAGAATCCCACATAGCTGAAAGGCAACCTTTTATTTCAAATCACTGATTCACCTCTTCAGACCATCACAAGCTCCATTCAACGCAATTGACGTCTCTTAACCCCTTGTGCTCCACAGAACTTCTCAGAATTGTCAACAACAGGGTCTGGAGTGTCTTATTTATGGAAAGTTGACTTATTGATGGCATTACTTCTCTTCCAAACCATGATTGATAGCTTGACATGGAGCTTTTTAAAGATCCTTTTCACATGTTCCAAAATTATTACAAAGTCAGTTTCATGTAAAAACAAATGCCGTAAATGGCTCTAGATCAAAATTATAAGCAGCCTGCAAGAAAGCCTAAGCAGATATACTCAGAATCTTACTTTAGTGATTCAGTGAGGCTTACTCCTATGAAAATGTTCTTACGATCAAACTACTAATCACCTATGGTAACAACTTCCAGGCAACCAGGCTGCCAAGTCTTCACAAATTGCAGGAGATCGAGTTCTTCTGCATTCTTCTCACATGGCTACCTACAAGCAAGTAGAAAAGTACAAATGGTTGTGAGCAACTCAATTGTGAGTTTCACTGAGAGGCATCTCCCTCTTTCAGACAGGAGAGTTCAAAATCCCCAAAGAAGTTGATCTGCAATATGTTCTAGATAGACAAAAGAATGAATTCCTTCCTGTGATTTATAATAAACCTCTTGGAACGACAAAATGTGATGACAGATACTCACTTAGATGGCTTTTTAGAAGGATTAGGCCAAACTTGTCAAATATAAGGGACTCCAGTGCTGTCTGTGCCCCCCCCCCCCCACACACACACAAATTACTGAGCTGTCTGTGGAGCTAGGAAGCAGCTGCCTTTCTCAGGACAAAGAGACTGACTCGGCAATTCAGATACTGCTGAGCACCAGCCTCTCCAACCATTCTCTTTAAATTAGCTGCACAAGTGTCTAAGAGTATAGATAGCATAACACAGCAGAGTGCAGCACCTTGGAACAGAATATCGAACTGGTTGTTAGTACAAATGGAATGTTGGGAAAGGGCTTAGATCACAGGTGTCAAATGTGTTGGTTGCGAAGGCAGGACATGGCATAAATGTGACTTGGGTGGGAGGTGGCTGGCTCGGCTGGCCTCAGAATGGCACTGCAGGGATGGATTGGGGAGGGAGAGAGGTGACTGCCTTGGAGGGCATATCAGGCCCACAAGTCAGCTGAGGCAACCCCCCACCCTCACTCCTGATCTAGCCTGGCAAGGTGGCAGGGTTGCTTCAGCTGGCTTGAGGGCCTCGTAAGATCCCTTAAGGGGCTGGATGTGTAACCTCAGCTTGTGGGTTCTGTGGGGCAGAACTTGGAATGAGTTTGCAACAACAATTTTTAAAAACAAAATGGTTTACTTTCTTAACATATAACATCAACATTTAACATCACACTTCAAGGTCCTGTTCAGGTTGCATTTTCAAGTCCTTCTAGTTACAGTCTTGTAATGCCAAGTCCATTTCTTCTTGCAGGTGGGTTGGCTCCTGAAGACTCCAAGGGCTTGGTGAACAGGATTCAACATGGTGAAGGTTTCCAGGAGAACTCTCACCCATTACAAACATGAAAAGAAACCCTGAAACAATAAACTCCCAACATTTACAACATAGCAAAAACAAACAACTACCTTCCCAGTAGTTCCCAACAATATTGCAGTTACCTTAACAAGGTGTTAAGGGCTTATACAACCAAGGTCCGAGTCTGGTAGCCTTGCCTCCTCCAACTACATGAGGTCTGCTGCAGCCTCTTGCTGCTTTGAGTCTCCACCCCTTACTGGGTCAACCCATTCTGAGCTAGGGGGTTACAGATGCAGCACCCAGGCCATGTTTGGCACCCCTGGTTTAAATGGTGAGGAAGTTCAAGCTGCAGGGACATTAGGGGAAGAAACATTGGGGAATGAGTCATATTATATATGGTACTGTTAGAAATGAACTACTGGTCCTACCACTGGTTTTCTCACCCTGTAATTTTAGAGTGACTTTTAACATTGTGATCTGATTGGAGTGTTTGCCCTTGATCTTGAGTAGGCTGAGTCATAGGAGAAAGGTCCCCTGTAAGTCACGTAAACTGAATATATTGTACAGAGGCAATATTGGACACACCATTACCCATTAATGTTTTCCTCTGGTGCCCACTTCCATCTTCTCCAAAAGAAGGAGATTTGCTCTCCCTTAGTGCTGCCCTGAACCACAAGGTAAAGTAATGTTCTGCCCCCCAAGTGAATCTATTTTTAGTACCCTGTACTTGGCTAGGACAGAGTGTGGGAGACACAAGCCAGGTTCAACAGTTCTTACAATAGGTTTATTACTTGAGAGAATCAAGACCCTAACTCCTCCCTTTAGTCTATCTAATCAGAGTACTTGCTTGTCTTGAGCAGGCTTGAAGACTGTGTCTTCTCTTGGCTGCTTTCAAGAAAGTCCACTGTGTCTTGCTTCCTTTCAGTTCTTTCAGTCTTTGTCTAGTTCTAATTACTGTTAAACTTAACTTGTGCTCCATGGACATCACAAATATTCCAGTCTCCAACTACCCTTAGCACCTCACTCTGACTGACTGGCTAGAACTAAAACAGGGGATTGCTGTGTAAAGAAAAGAAACTGCCTATTAGGAAATGTCTTAAAGGGACAGGGGCTAACTAAAATACCCTCCCTTAGAAGACTTAACAATGAACTAAAACCATGCTAACTATGGGGAAACTGAATCTTAATGGGGAAATAACAAAAGCCTCTGTGGGGGCATGACAGGTAAGGTATAATAAACAAAATAAAATAATTAAAAGAAGATGTTTCAGAAGTGCCCACCAAGTGGCATATTTACTTCAGTAGGAAGCACCCATTCAGCAACAGATTCCACCATGTTAGCTTTTTGGGTTGGAATCTCTTAACATTTTATGATTGGCTGCAATCCTGGTGGCAGCCATTTTGTGGTGGCTGTCACGATCTGCTCTCGAAATCTAAAAATGTCCACTGGTTCTGAATGCTGAGTGCTATGCGCAAGCAATATGGATGGCTTTCTTGTTTAGGTCCTGCTTCTAAGCTTCTGAAGAATCTTCCCAGCTCTGTTAATGCAGTTACCAACCCTGAGATGCAAAGTTCCTGGAGATTTTGGGATGGGCTCTGGTGAGGACAGAGTTTCAGAAGGGGAGAGACTTCATCAGGGTATAAGTCCATAGAGGCCACCCTCCAGACCAGGGGTCTTCAAACTATGGCCCTCCAGATGTTCATGGACTACAATTCCCATCAGCCCTGTCATTGGGCCATGCTGGCAGGGGCTGATGGGAATTGTAGTCAGTGAACATCTGGAGGTCCGTAGTTTGAAGACCCCTGCTCCAGACCTATCATTTCTTTAGGTGATTGCACTTCTGTAGTCTGGAGATAAGTTGTAATTCTGAGATAACTCTAGTCCCTAGCTGGATGTTGACTACCCTAGTTACTGAAAACAGACTGCAAGACTTAGGTGGGCCCCATTCTGATCCAGCAAGGCATTCTTATGCCTTTAACAAATAATGTGTGGTTGCTGGGAGCCTGACCTCATCTGATCTCAGAAGCTAAGCAGAGTTGACTGTGGCAAGTACTTGGTTGGGAGTCCTCCAAGGGCATGAAGGCAAGTCAATGACAAACCACCTTTGAATGTTTTCAGCCTTGAAAACCTGACCAGGTTTTCACAAGTCAAACTGTGACATAAAGAAATAAAAAATATTTCCAAAATACTCAGTGTGGCTTACAAGCATTTTTAAAAGAAATCCAACATGAATACTATCAGCAAGATTACAGACATGCAAGATCAGCCTAGAACTATCTGATTCTATGGAAAATAAACAAAAAACAGCTGTAAAACCTCAAATGATAACCCTTCCAAAAAAACAGCATAGAGCACAATCAAGAACTAAAGAAGTAGCCAGCCATAATATAACCAAGGAGCCTCCCAGAACCGGAACATCTTCACCATTCTCTAAAAAACCAGCAGTGAGGAGGCTGATCGAGTCTCCTGGGACTAGGACAGTGATGGTGAACCTATGGCATGGGTGCCAGAGGTGGCACTCAGAGCCCTCTCTGTGGGTATGCGCACACAGAGTTTGTCATGTGGGGGGCGGAAAATCACACACACACACACACACACCCCATGCACACACACATCTAGGCTGGTCTGGGCCACTAAGCATGACATGCGCGCACCGCGGTGAGCAGGGAGGACTCGGCTGGCGGGCCTGGTGCCTGTGTTCCACGTGGCTGCTGCCCGAGGGGGGGGGGCGCAGAGGAGGCAGAGATGCTAGAGAGGCACAGAGCAGTGTGTGCAGGACTTGCTGGAGGCTAGAGCAGGCTGGCCCCTGCTCGAGCGGGTGGGGTGGAGGAAGAGGGAGCCAACCGGTTTTTTCTAAACTAAAACCTCAGCATTCAGGTTAAATTGCCGGGTTGGCACTTCGAGATAAATAACTGGGGTTTGGGATGCAATGTGGGCACTCGGTCTTAAAAAGGTTCACCATCACTGGACTAGGAGATCCAGTGTTAGAATCCAACAACTGTGAAGTTCGTCTCCTGGTGCTCACCAACATAACTCACTATTGACAGGAATGTGGAAGACTGGAGAATGACCACCGGATGATCCCGTGTAGCAACCTATATCTACACTTTAATTTCCATGTGCTAATTGTAATGTTGTCTACATGTGCATTTTGTAACAGATGAAGCAGCCCTAAGCAATTTGTGGGAATGGGGAGAGCAGAAGGAAAGAAAGATTCCCCTAAAACGTCTCTTGCAGTACCCATGTTTTCTATATTTGAAAAAGATGAAACAAGACCGATCAAGATATCAAAACTTCTTGAGCCCAGATGCATTTGGATTAAATCTGTACAGAAGTTGGGTTTAATTTAGAAGCTAAACCTTCCTTGTGGCAGCCCTAATTCCTCCCATCCTAAAATAAGATTTTTAAAAAATCTTCAGTTTATATCAGCCACATTACAGTGGCTAGGCTTCAGAGCTGATAGAGTCCTTCTGGAAGACACCCTCTAAGGTTTAGAGAAACGGAGGGGACGCCAAGGAAAGTGAAGGAATCTTCTGAAATGGGCAGACACTGAGAGAGTTGCAATACTGAACAATTTCTGCAGAAAAGTCCATCTCCACTTTTCACACCTGGGAAACGATCCAACCAAGGCTAAGTAAGTAAGTAAGTAATAATAATGCTAGTAAGAGGTATCCATAAGCTCAGCACTCTCCCATTAAAACCAGTGGAACTTGCAATGCTCTTTGGTTGAATTGTGCACCTTCTTTATGAGGGAATAATGACTGGCTATTTTCAAAAGAGCCTTTACAGGCTAATTGACTATGTTTTAGCAGAGGCCACACCAGATTCCAAAAGAGCAGCCGTTCATCTAAAAGCCTCAAATGTTGGATGACTACGATTTGAAAGTAAACAAGAAGGGAGGCTGATATTTCAAGCTATCAGGGCCAGTTCTGGGAGTGCCTGCCTTTGTTGTGACCTTAGTGATGTGAACCTCCCTGGATTTTGGTGGGGCTTAATCACAGTTGAAATGCATTGATGTGCAGTGAAGTGGCCACTGAACCAAGGCACTTTAGGAATGCTAGTCACACCCATGTGGAAGGGTGGCATCTGAAAAACAGTCTGCACTTGGGTCTGAAGGACAGGAAAGCATTTTGCAAGGGAGCTGATGGTTTGGGGGGGAGTGTTGCTGGCAAGGAGGAAGTTGAACTGGACAGAGGATAAAAGTGTTGGCATAGCTGTAGAAGTGTTGATATAGTTGTACATACAGTTGCCTCAATGACTCTGCTCAGCCTATTTACTGTTAAAACGCCCCCCCCACCCCCCCCCCCCCCCCCCCCCCCCCCCCCCCACCCCCCCCCCCCCCCCCCACCCCCCCCCCCCCACCCCCCCCCCCCCCCCCCCCCCCCCCCCCCCACCCCCCCCCCCCCCCACCCCCCCCCCCCCCCACCCCCCCCCCCCCCCACCCCCCCCCCCCCCCACCCCCCCCCCCCCCCACCCCCCCCCCCCCCCACCCCCCCCCCCCCCCACCCCCCCCCCCCCCCACCCCCCCCCCCCCCCACCCCCCCCCCCCCCCACCCCCCCCCCCCCCCACCCCCCCCCCCCCCCACCCCCCCCCCCCCCCACCCCCCCCCCCCCCCACCCCCCCCCCCCCCCACCCCCCCCCCCCCCCACCCCCCCCCCCCCCCACCCCCCCCCCCCCCCACCCCCCCCCCCCCCCACCCCCCCCCCCCCCCACCCCCCCCCCCCCCCACCCCCCCCCCCCCCCACCCCCCCCCCCCCCCACCCCCCCCCCCCCCCACCCCCCCCCCCCCCCACCCCCCCCCCCCCCCACCCCCCCCCCCCCCCACCCCCCCCCCCCCCCACCCCCCCCCCCCCCCACCCCCCCCCCCCCCCACCCCCCCCCCCCCCCACCCCCCCCCCCCCCCACCCCCCCCCCCCCCCACCCCCCCCCCCCCCCACCCCCCCCCCCCCCCACCCCCCCCCCCCCCCACCCCCCCCCCCCCCCACCCCCCCCCCCCCCCACCCCCCCCCCCCCCCACCCCCCCCCCCCCCCACCCCCCCCCCCCCCCACCCCCCCCCCCCCCCACCCCCCCCCCCCCCCACCCCCCCCCCCCCCCACCCCCCCCCCCCCCCACCCCCCCCCCCCCCCACCCCCCCCCCCCCCCACCCCCCCCCCCCCCCACCCCCCCCCCCCCCCACCCCCCCCCCCCCCCACCCCCCCCCCCCCCCACCCCCCCCCCCCCCCACCCCCCCCCCCCCCCACCCCCCCCCCCCCCCACCCCCCCCCCCCCCCACCCCCCCCCCCCCCCACCCCCCCCCCCCCCCACCCCCCCCCCCCCCCACCCCCCCCCCCCCCCACCCCCCCCCCCCCCCACCCCCCCCCCCCCCCACCCCCCCCCCCCCCCACCCCCCCCCCCCCCCACCCCCCCCCCCCCCCACCCCCCCCCCCCCCCACCCCCCCCCCCCCCCACCCCCCCCCCCCCCCACCCCCCCCCCCCCCCACCCCCCCCCCCCCCCACCCCCCCCCCCCCCCACCCCCCCCCCCCCCCACCCCCCCCCCCCCCCACCCCCCCCCCCCCCCACCCCCCCCCCCCCCCACCCCCCCCCCCCCCCACCCCCCCCCCCCCCCACCCCCCCCCCCCCCCACCCCCCCCCCCCCCCACCCCCCCCCCCCCCCACCCCCCCCCCCCCCCACCCCCCCCCCCCCCCACCCCCCCCCCCCCCCACCCCCCCCCCCCCCCACCCCCCCCCCCCCCCACCCCCCCCCCCCCCCACCCCCCCCCCCCCCCACCCCCCCCCCCCCCCACCCCCCCCCCCCCCCACCCCCCCCCCCCCCCACCCCCCCCCCCCCCCACCCCCCCCCCCCCCCACCCCCCCCCCCCCCCACCCCCCCCCCCCCCCACCCCCCCCCCCCCCCACCCCCCCCCCCCCCCACCCCCCCCCCCCCCCACCCCCCCCCCCCCCCACCCCCCCCCCCCCCCACCCCCCCCCCCCCCCACCCCCCCCCCCCCCCACCCCCCCCCCCCCCCACCCCCCCCCCCCCCCACCCCCCCCCCCCCCCACCCCCCCCCCCCCCCACCCCCCCCCCCCCCCACCCCCCCCCCCCCCCACCCCCCCCCCCCCCCACCCCCCCCCCCCCCCACCCCCCCCCCCCCCCACCCCCCCCCCCCCCCACCCCCCCCCCCCCCCACCCCCCCCCCCCCCCACCCCCCCCCCCCCCCACCCCCCCCCCCCCCCACCCCCCCCCCCCCCCACCCCCCCCCCCCCCCACCCCCCCCCCCCCCCACCCCCCCCCCCCCCCACCCCCCCCCCCCCCCACCCCCCCCCCCCCCCACCCCCCCCCCCCCCCACCCCCCCCCCCCCCCACCCCCCCCCCCCCCCACCCCCCCCCCCCCCCACCCCCCCCCCCCCCCACCCCCCCCCCCCCCCACCCCCCCCCCCCCCCACCCCCCCCCCCCCCCACCCCCCCCCCCCCCCACCCCCCCCCCCCCCCACCCCCCCCCCCCCCCACCCCCCCCCCCCCCCACCCCCCCCCCCCCCCACCCCCCCCCCCCCCCACCCCCCCCCCCCCCCACCCCCCCCCCCCCCCACCCCCCCCCCCCCCCACCCCCCCCCCCCCCCACCCCCCCCCCCCCCCACCCCCCCCCCCCCCCACCCCCCCCCCCCCCCACCCCCCCCCCCCCCCACCCCCCCCCCCCCCCACCCCCCCCCCCCCCCACCCCCCCCCCCCCCCACCCCCCCCCCCCCCCACCCCCCCCCCCCCCCACCCCCCCCCCCCCCCACCCCCCCCCCCCCCCACCCCCCCCCCCCCCCACCCCCCCCCCCCCCCACCCCCCCCCCCCCCCACCCCCCCCCCCCCCCACCCCCCCCCCCCCCCACCCCCCCCCCCCCCCACCCCCCCCCCCCCCCACCCCCCCCCCCCCCCACCCCCCCCCCCCCCCACCCCCCCCCCCCCCCACCCCCCCCCCCCCCCACCCCCCCCCCCCCCCACCCCCCCCCCCCCCCACCCCCCCCCCCCCCCACCCCCCCCCCCCCCCACCCCCCCCCCCCCCCACCCCCCCCCCCCCCCACCCCCCCCCCCCCCCACCCCCCCCCCCCCCCACCCCCCCCCCCCCCCACCCCCCCCCCCCCCCACCCCCCCCCCCCCCCACCCCCCCCCCCCCCCACCCCCCCCCCCCCCCACCCCCCCCCCCCCCCACCCCCCCCCCCCCCCACCCCCCCCCCCCCCCACCCCCCCCCCCCCCCACCCCCCCCCCCCCCCACCCCCCCCCCCCCCCACCCCCCCCCCCCCCCACCCCCCCCCCCCCCCACCCCCCCCCCCCCCCACCCCCCCCCCCCCCCACCCCCCCCCCCCCCCACCCCCCCCCCCCCCCACCCCCCCCCCCCCCCACCCCCCCCCCCCCCCACCCCCCCCCCCCCCCACCCCCCCCCCCCCCCACCCCCCCCCCCCCCCACCCCCCCCCCCCCCCACCCCCCCCCCCCCCCACCCCCCCCCCCCCCCACCCCCCCCCCCCCCCACCCCCCCCCCCCCCCACCCCCCCCCCCCCCCACCCCCCCCCCCCCCCACCCCCCCCCCCCCCCACCCCCCCCCCCCCCCACCCCCCCCCCCCCCCACCCCCCCCCCCCCCCACCCCCCCCCCCCCCCACCCCCCCCCCCCCCCACCCCCCCCCCCCCCCACCCCCCCCCCCCCCCACCCCCCCCCCCCCCCACCCCCCCCCCCCCCCACCCCCCCCCCCCCCCACCCCCCCCCCCCCCCACCCCCCCCCCCCCCCACCCCCCCCCCCCCCCACCCCCCCCCCCCCCCACCCCCCCCCCCCCCCACCCCCCCCCCCCCCCACCCCCCCCCCCCCCCACCCCCCCCCCCCCCCACCCCCCCCCCCCCCCACCCCCCCCCCCCCCCACCCCCCCCCCCCCCCACCCCCCCCCCCCCCCACCCCCCCCCCCCCCCACCCCCCCCCCCCCCCACCCCCCCCCCCCCCCACCCCCCCCCCCCCCCACCCCCCCCCCCCCCCACCCCCCCCCCCCCCCACCCCCCCCCCCCCCCACCCCCCCCCCCCCCCACCCCCCCCCCCCCCCACCCCCCCCCCCCCCCACCCCCCCCCCCCCCCACCCCCCCCCCCCCCCACCCCCCCCCCCCCCCACCCCCCCCCCCCCCCACCCCCCCCCCCCCCCACCCCCCCCCCCCCCCACCCCCCCCCCCCCCCACCCCCCCCCCCCCCCACCCCCCCCCCCCCCCACCCCCCCCCCCCCCCACCCCCCCCCCCCCCCACCCCCCCCCCCCCCCACCCCCCCCCCCCCCCACCCCCCCCCCCCCCCACCCCCCCCCCCCCCCACCCCCCCCCCCCCCCACCCCCCCCCCCCCCCACCCCCCCCCCCCCCCACCCCCCCCCCCCCCCACCCCCCCCCCCCCCCACCCCCCCCCCCCCCCACCCCCCCCCCCCCCCACCCCCCCCCCCCCCCACCCCCCCCCCCCCCCACCCCCCCCCCCCCCCACCCCCCCCCCCCCCCACCCCCCCCCCCCCCCACCCCCCCCCCCCCCCACCCCCCCCCCCCCCCACCCCCCCCCCCCCCCACCCCCCCCCCCCCCCACCCCCCCCCCCCCCCACCCCCCCCCCCCCCCACCCCCCCCCCCCCCCACCCCCCCCCCCCCCCACCCCCCCCCCCCCCCACCCCCCCCCCCCCCCACCCCCCCCCCCCCCCACCCCCCCCCCCCCCCACCCCCCCCCCCCCCCACCCCCCCCCCCCCCCACCCCCCCCCCCCCCCACCCCCCCCCCCCCCCACCCCCCCCCCCCCCCACCCCCCCCCCCCCCCACCCCCCCCCCCCCCCACCCCCCCCCCCCCCCACCCCCCCCCCCCCCCACCCCCCCCCCCCCCCACCCCCCCCCCCCCCCACCCCCCCCCCCCCCCACCCCCCCCCCCCCCCACCCCCCCCCCCCCCCACCCCCCCCCCCCCCCACCCCCCCCCCCCCCCACCCCCCCCCCCCCCCACCCCCCCCCCCCCCCACCCCCCCCCCCCCCCACCCCCCCCCCCCCCCACCCCCCCCCCCCCCCACCCCCCCCCCCCCCCACCCCCCCCCCCCCCCACCCCCCCCCCCCCCCACCCCCCCCCCCCCCCACCCCCCCCCCCCCCCACCCCCCCCCCCCCCCACCCCCCCCCCCCCCCACCCCCCCCCCCCCCCACCCCCCCCCCCCCCCACCCCCCCCCCCCCCCACCCCCCCCCCCCCCCACCCCCCCCCCCCCCCACCCCCCCCCCCCCCCACCCCCCCCCCCCCCCACCCCCCCCCCCCCCCACCCCCCCCCCCCCAGCTTCATGTGTAGGAGCGGGGGAACCAATCCAGTTCACCAGATAAGAATCTGCCACTCATGTGCAGGAGTGGGGAATCAAACCAGGGTCTTCAAATTAGAGCCCACCGGTCTTAACACCACACTGGCTATACCAGAACATGAAAACTTTGGGAAGGCCGCTCTTTGGCTCGGATCTCACAGGGTGGTCTTTGGTAAGCCATTATAGTTTTTCATTCTGGCCCACCTCACAATACAAGTGCCATTGTGTGGATAAAATGAAAATGCTTCACATAAAAACCCTGATGTAAAAGTGGGATGTATTCAATAAACAGCTAGCCCTGCTAGCAATTGCGAGAGATGCATTTGCATTCACAATGCAAAATAATGCAATCTCCATCTGCAGCCTGCAGAACAGTTGAAGATTGTGCTACCTGGTACTCAGCTGGAAGTGCATTGCAATGTGGATAGCCATCCCAGTTCAATTTCCGAGATTCTTGAACCACCAAAAGAATCTGTAATCCGAAGAATGTACTTTCGATGGATCACCCTTGACGGATCAGAATAAAAATCTAACCACGATAGCATTATTATTCTTACACAAACATCCTGTGGGGATGTAAGCCAAATAATGGTGCAAAGTGAATGGTTCTGCACATTCCATCAGTGAAAATGCCATTTGAGGGCCAAATTAGAGGATACACTCACCTAGCAGATTGGTGTTCCAGAGTCCTGTTCATTTTCCACTGATAAAAAGAAGACACGGGTGTCCCTGGTTGGAACTGCGGCAAGCAAGCACCATCTTCCCAACTTTAAACAGTCTTCCTTCCAGATTTGCTATTTGTCCTGCTGGCAAAAACACAAGCTGCTATTATTTTGCTGGTATCCTCAACAGGGTAGAAATGTGCTGGAGAGGCAGGCAGGGCAGTCGGCAAATGGGATGGGAAAAGAGAGATATTATTAGATTTTAGTGTCTTGTGAAAATGTTGCTCTCACTTCTCAGGACCCAAGAACTGTCAGCTTCATTTATTTCTGTGACCTTGAAAGTTGACACAATGTGTTGTGTCCATGGGGTTTGTCCTAATAAAAGGTATTACATGGATTTCATTCTCATTTTGGGATTTTCTATGAACCTATATGGCTGTGCAACTTTTTCAATTTTCTTTGTTGCAATTGGAAAAACTGGCATTTTTAAAAAACATTTTTTAAAAAAGTAAGAACACTTTTATTATGTTACTTTTAAGTGCAAGAACACAAAAATAATTGGTAAATATATACTGATCATTATTTTTCAATGTGTGATTAGGTTGGATGGATGGATTATGACAGTTAATACCAGTAATATTAAACACCATGGCCCATTCCGCACGGGCCATATACGGCACCCTGGGGACGGCAAAAACGCTGTCCCCAGGGAGCCGTTCGCACAGGTGGCGCTGTGGCGTTTTAGCTCCCCTCCACTACCCCCAGGGCGGCGTCAGGCCGCCTCCAAAAACCTCCCTCTTAGAGGGAGGTTTTCGGAAAACAGCGCGTTCCCGCCGGCACGGTGTGAACGGCACAGCCAGGAACACGCTGTTTTCCCCATCCCTCTCCCACTCACCTCGTCACCTTCGTCACTCTACTGGACTGCTGAGACCCTCCCTCGCTGTCCTCTGACCCCTGGAGGTCGGAGGGCAACGTGGGCGGGTCTTAGGAGTCCAGCAGGGCGACAAAGGCGACGAGGTGAGTGGGGGGGACGGGGAAGAGGCGGCTCCATGCGGAGCCGCCTCTCCCACGCCGGCCCCCACCCCTCCATCGACATAATTCCTGCCGGTGCAGGGGCACCCTTTCCGCTGTGCGGAAAGGGTCCATGAGAAACTTTACCACGTACTTACCATGGAAGCTACCAGCCACCAAAATATATTAGCACTTGTCCACAGAATCTAAGGCCCCTTACGCAAACGCAAAATAATGCATTTTCAAACCACTTTCACAACTGTTTGCAAGTGGATTTTGCTATTCCGCACAGCTTCAAAAAGCACTGAAAGCAGTTTGAAAGTGCATTATTCTGCATGTGTAGAATGAGTCTAAGAGTAATACAGAGAATATACAGCAAATTCCAGCCATATGACAGTGTCCACTTGATGCTTGATATTTAATTGGCAGGATTACTTTTAAAAAATCTTACTAGGAAAGAAAGGCTTTGAAGAGGCTGATTATGTTCAATATGAAACCAGGAACTTAACAAAAGCATTATATATCCCATGAAGTGACTTGTGTCAAAACAAAGGATAAGGTAACCATGCACCTTGCCAAAAACTCTTAATAAAATGCAAAAGAACACTCCCCAAATGTCAGTGTGACTTGATGAAGGATGCTCCATTTTTACAGCTCAGTGGACCACTCAAAGGAAGAGGCTGAGTCTATAGCCTAGTTCTTACCAACTGCGGATGAGGTGGTAATGGTGTTTCTGGATTATACCACTTCAGATGGCAGATGGGGGCTCAGATCACTGAATATTCTTACACGTGCACACAAATTCCTGGTTCATAGAAAAATGAGTGTCAGGGAGAAGCCTAGGCTATTCTCTTGGTTTGCCAATTCTCTACGCGCAGGATATTTTTGGAGGGGGGAAGGGAGGAGCATTCAATCCTATGAGACTCCCATTGCACTCTAAAATGATACAGTACAGATATAGAGAATTTATTTATTGCATAAATGATAGCCATATGTAAAATCCATTCAATTCATACAAGATGCTGACTATGCATAGTGGTTACACTGTGAGGACCCAGATATTCCCAATACCGGAAGATGAATTCCCTGTTGGCATGAACAGAACATCTTCAGAGGTCTTTACTGGTCCTCCCCTATTTCCAATTTTCTTTCTTTCTTTCTTTCTTTCTTTCTTTCTTTCTTTCTTTCTTTCTTTCTTTCTTTCTTTCTACCTACCTACCTACCTACCTACCTACCTACCTACCTACCTACCTACCTACCTACCTACCTACCTACCTACCTACCTACCTACCTACCTACCTATCTATCTATCTATCTATCTATCTATCTATCTATCTATCTATCTATCTATCTATCTATCTATCTATCTATCTATCTATCTATCTATCTATCTATCTATCTATCTATCTATCTATCTATCTATCTATCTATCTATCTATCTATCTATCTATCTATCTATCTATCTATCTATCTATCTATATCTATATCTATTTAAAAAACTCAAACAGTTGACAAAAACAAATTCCCCAACCTTTACAGTGACATTTGTGTTACTTTCTTCTAAAACATTTCTGTCTGACACCAGGAAATAATTTCTTTTCTCCCAACTCATTACATTATCTAGTATTTTTCGAGTATCTACTACGTAAATCTGCCGAAGTCCAAGAAGTTATTCAATCCTTTGATAACATCAGTGAATCAAGCCCACCTATTTAAACCAAAGTACTGATGGATTATGATATCTTCCTGTAGGCAGTTAATAACACCTTTATGAAAACCCTGTTTACTGACAGTGGCCCTTTCCACACAACCAAAAAACATTATTTTGAGGCAGGAAATAAAACGCTTTTAGTCCCAAAAAGTTTTATGTCCAGCCTCAAAACAATTTATATGCATCCTCTATTTTAGCAATTCTTTTCGTGAAAAGTTTTCAAAACATTCTCACTTGCTGTGCAGAGGACTTTAAAAATGTTTCCTACCACTCTGTGCAGCCCCTGGACTTCCTCCTCGGCGCCATTTTCCATCATCTCGCTTGTTTACTTCTGTCATTAAAAAAAATGGGGGGGGGGGGCGGTGATAACTTTGAAGCTATGAAAACACAACCCCCAAAGATTCACAGCCTGAGGCTTGGAAGCACTGATGCTACGAATCCATGGAGACATTGAAAGAAAACAGGAGAATCACAAAATGACAGCCAGGAAGCGTTTTCGAGGGAGTGAGCGCAGACAAACTTTTTGAAAACTTTTCAGCGGCATGTGCAGAAAATGGTCAGTGTCGTGCAAAGCAATTATATTCTTTTAAGCCCATTGACTTCTCTGAATATAGAGGGGTATATAGAAAGCTCCTTCCACACCGGGCAATAAACTTGGGTGTAGAACGATAAAAAAATCCATTTCGGAGGGAAATTTTGCACAGATCCCGCTCCTAAAACAGGTCTGCCCAGTGTTATTTCCCCCAAACTGGTTGTTTTGAGAATCTCACTATTCACGAGTCTTTTTAAAAATCTCGGGTTGCCGCTGCTCATGAGCGAAAGGCCGAGCAGGAGGTGCTTTATTCACCTCCGTTTTCCTTTTTAAAAATGTTCATGGCTTAACAACTGCATGGCTACGCAAGTGCAGATGGTCGTATCATGAAACGTCAGCATGGCTGCGGGGGGGGGGGTGTTTCACTTGTGCATGCCGCGCTATGGCCCTTCACGCATTGGTGGGAAGTAAATTTTTTTTAAAGATGCGCCTCCATGCGAAGGCACAACAGCAACCCAGATTGTTTCCGTGGGCTCCAATCGCTGCCTTCATTGATGCATGTGAACGTGAAAACAGGAAAACGGGCAGTGGTGGGATCCAAAAATTTTAGTAACAGGTTCCCATGGTGGTGGGATTCAAACAGTGGCGTAGCACCAATGGGGCTGGGCGGGGCACGACGGGGGCGTGGCCGGGCATTCCGGGGGCGGGGCATTAATAATCTCTCTGTTACTGTAAAAAAAATCTTACTGTAAAAAAAAAGTTCCTAATTTCCAGCTGGTATCTTTCTGTCCATAATTTAAACTCATTATAGCAAGTCCTATCGTCTACTGCCAACAGAAACAACTACTTCTCCTCTAATTGACTGCCTGTCAAATGCCCAATACTTTCAAATGCACCGAATTTTGTTTCTAGAAATCCAAAGAAAAGGATACTTTCCTTAAACAAGGAACTTTATCATATTTCTAAAACATGTTTTAAAACAGCCCAACAGGGAGAATTATCCCGTTTTCTACCTTCGCTAACCAGCCACATAGGAAACAACAGGACTTTATGATTTTTGGACCTAATGGAATTTCTAACGGAAAAGCAGACCCAATTAGTAACCCCCTCTCGGCACACACAAATAATTAGTAACCCACTCTCGGGAACTGGTGAGAACCTGCTGGATCCCACCTCTGAAAATGGGTTACTTTATCCTGACTGCAACCCGTTATACATTTGCTGTGCGTAAGGGGCCTAAGATTGCACCATAAGAGGCAATTCAAGAATCACATCAATAACAAATGGAGTCTTCACTCCAGATCAGAATAGTCATGGTCTATAATTTCCCAGAAACTCTGAATGCATCCAGGCTATTGTGGCCAAACTTTTCCATCTATCGTCAAGCACAGCCCGTTTGAACGTAGTCACAGTTTTCACCCTCAGTAGCGCTTGAAGTCTTTACGTATGATTTCTAAGAAAGCCTGATGCTTAGACAGCAGCTTGGCAGCTAGAAGTCAAAAGGCTGTGTGCTTCTACAGACAAGGACACTTAATCAACTTGAATTGCTCTCGTTAATCAGGGGCTTAGTCCCAGGAAAAAAAATTAGGCATGTCTAAATTTCATTGCAATCAGTGGGGTTTACTGTATTTCCTGGCAATGCAAGCTCCATCCAGGGACTGTGCACCAAACTTTCATGATTGTGTAGTAGAGCGGAAAATTCAACATGGGCTGCTAGTAGTAGGAATAACGTTCTGCGAGCAGGTATAAGGAAGGAAGCAGCTCTCAAAGAACATCCACGCAGAGTGCAAACCAAGAGCACTGGCAATTTTGAGCTTAGTTGTAGCGAAAGCTGCCCAGCATTAAGCAAAATTTGTTCTTCGCTTCAGCCTCCTGTGGTTTCACTTTTATAAAGTTGGTAATAGCAAATATTACATGATGTTGGGAGAAGAACACAAAGTAAAACACCGATGCAAAGAAAAAGTCCAGCTCCACGAAAATCTGTAGAGAACAGCATGTTTGAAGGGAATAAATGCAGAGCTCTGGAGAAAGTAGAAACATGAATTTGAGCCATATGGCATGGAAACTGAAGACAGAAGACAAAAGACTTCAACTAGCATTATTTCTTCCTATAGCTGATGAACAAAGTAAGAGAGCTAGTTAATACTTCTTCATTTGATGACAAAACAGCTAGGAAAACAGTTCTGGTGTCAATTAAACCCTCCCAAATTCTGCAGCAACTTCAACACTAGTTTGGTAACACTCTTGGAAAATATTACAAGTATTTGTTAAATGCAATCTTTAGTGCAGTCTTTAAGGTAATCTTTAGACAGTCATGGCAGCTCCGTTGAATTCCAGATAGTAGGTTTGATGCACATGTTGTATTGGGTCTACTGATACAGAGAGACATCATTTGTCCAAGTTATAGAATCTTTTCCCTACTTTTTATGCGAGGGACTCATATTTACTCAGAAGTAAGTCCCACAAAGCACAATGGGACTTACTCCACAGTAAGCATGCTTATTACTGTATCCCCAGCAACCATCTGCATGAAAAGGCAGAGCAACAGAGCAACATATGGCCACAAGATCATATTTAGTTCAGACTGATCACACAATTGTTTACAGAAGGAACAGAAGAAATCTACATTCAAAATCTTGAGTCAGAGAAGGATGGAACAGTTGAAAAAGTTATTGCACATAGATCAGATATAACATGATGTAACATCAAGACTCAGGACAGAATGAAAACATTAGACCGCAGCATTTTGAATACTGCGATGCTTATGAGCATATCAAAAGGAAGAATCAATAATAAGAAATCCTATTAGATACAAACAGTAACATTTTCTAAAATAAAACCACAGTAGGAACCAATATTTTTTGTGCCTGGGTTCATAGAGGGAAGCAGGGACGAAGGTGTAGATATTTTATGGGGGGGTTCAGGGGGTGGGGCCAGGCCCCCACCCACAAGCCCCGCCCCTAGCCTCAGTACTTATGAAGGCAGCTCTCCGAGGTCAGGGACGGCAGACTCCCCTGCCCCACCCTCCCCGCCCCCCACCAGCTGGGCACCCAGCCGGCAGCCCTTTCTGCCCTCCCCTCTGGGCAGAGGCATGGCTAGGGAAAATGGAGCCCGGTGCAATATCTGAGTTTTGCGCCCCCCCCCCCATAGGCGGCCGCTGTGATGCTGGAATACACCCCAAACAGCATCACTTTCAATGAGGTTTAAACTAGGGAGCCCAAATTCTCCTTTTAAATCCACCCACTTCGGCATGGATTTAAAGGGAGAATCTGAGGTCCCCAGTTTAAACATTGAAAGTGATGCTGTTTCAGGGTGGGGGAGAATCCACCACAAAACAACATCACTGTCAATGTTGTTTTAACTGGGGACCCCAGATTCTCCCTTTAAGATGGATTTAAGGGAAATTTGGAGGGTGCCTGCTGTCAGGGGTGCAATTGTTAAGCTAGCAGCACCAAACTTTTAGGGTATCTGTAGGAGACTCTCCTAATGATACCACCCAAGTTTGGTGAAGTTTGGTTCAGGGGGTCCAAAGTTATGGACCATCAAAGTTATGGACCATCTTATATTAGCTCCCATTGGAAACAATAGGGGATGGGGCACCCTTTTGGGAGTCCATAGCTTTGGACCCCCTGGACCAAACTTCACAAAACCTGGGTGGTATCAGTAAGAGACTCTCCTGATGGTTGCTCCCAGGTTTTGCGAAGTTTGGTTCAGGGGGTCCAAAGTTATTGACCCTCAAAGGTGTAGTTCCCATCTCCTATTAGCTCCCATTGGAAACAATGGGAGATGGGGGCACCCCCTTTGGAAGTCCATAACTTTGGACCCCCTGAACCAAATCTCACCAAACCTGGGTAGTATCATCAGGAGAGTCTCCCAACAATCCCTGAAATTTTGGTGTTACTAGCCTAAAAATGCGCCCCCTGCAGGCCAAAAACCAAAAAACCACTAAAAATACAAAAAACCCCACATAAATGGGGGTGGTGGTGGTGGTGGTGGTGGTGGTGGAGCTTCGGACATGCAATGGGGGGTGTTGAACCCGAGAACCCCCCCTTACCTACGTCCTTGGATGGAAGCAATTCTGGAGAATGCTAGCAGATACCTAGGTCAAGAGCCATTGCGAAATCAGTTGTAGTAAAAGTTATATGATGTTAAGTAAAGATTGTTCCACACTTCAAACCACTGATGCATAGTTGTTTAAACTTACAAAAGTGAAAGTTATATTGTTCATCAAGGCAAATTTATATGGAGAGAAATCAGTAATTTTTAAGGAACATTTCTTACTATAAAGTCATCCTATTTCGGAATAAAGAGATCTGCAGCTTTGATCTATTGACATAGATCTATTTACAAAGCGATTTTATTTGTATATATAAAGCTAAAACAGGGTCTGTTATGCATATAGGGAGCCCACAAGATGTCTGATAAGTCTTGTGTTATTGGTGCCTGCCTGGAGGAAGATATCATGTAATTTGCATCCACAGTACATGGCTTTTGATCAACCTTTGGATTGGTAGATTTGATTAGATTTGATTGTACAAACTGTTAAACAGTTGGGTGTGGTGGGTTTTCCAGACTTTGTGGACATTGTCTGACAGTTTTAGCTCTTAATGTTTCACTCACACCTATGGCTACCATCTTCAGAGGCATGCCTCTGAAAATGCCATCCATAGATACGGGCGAACTGTTAGCAGCTAAAACTACCTAACCACAACCACAGAGTCACAACAATCAGTTGATTCTGGCCATGACAACTGTGGCAAACCCCCCCCCCCAAACACACACACACACACACACACACACACACACACACACACACACACACACACACACACACACACACACACACACCTTATTATCACTGTGAGGCAGATTTTCCCGCCTTTTCCTTTCTGAGTCCCTTTGGACTGAGTAGCTTTTCTGGTAGCTTGTAATGCAGTGGTGGGATCCAAAAATTTTAGTAACAGGTTCCCATGGTGGTGGGATTCAAACTGTAGCGTAGTGCCAATGGGGCTGGGGGGGGCACGACGGGGGCATGTCCGGGCATTCCAGGGGCGGGGCATTCCTGGGTAGGGGACTGTATAGCAAGGAGGGCAGTAGCCACTCTCTTGCCCGATCCTTGAGGCGAGAGAAATGAATACCCATGAGCAGAGCACATGAGGCTGGGGCGATACGCCCGGTGCACCTCCTGCTAGACGGCTTCAAGTTCTGCACGCTACTGCTGAGAGGAGGGGCATAACTAAGGCAAAATTCACGTGGCAAAATCACCAGTTAGTAACCCCCTCTCGGCACAAACAAATAATTAGTAACCTACTCTCGGGAACCTGTGAGAACCTGCTGGATCCCACCTCTGGTGTTATAGTTTCAGTTTTAAGATTGTCCCATCCTAAAGTCATAAATGTAGGTCTAGAAATAATCACCTGAACAAATAAAGCTGCCGTATACTCAATCAGGCCATTGGCCTATCAAGCTCAATACTGTCTACTTGGACTGGCGGTGACTTTTTGAGGTCTCCAACAGAGGTCTTTTCCCATCACCCTGCTGCTAGGGTCAAACCTGGGATCCTCTGATGCAAATCAGATGTGACACTACCAAGTCACACACACACACCCCAATCATATTGTCTGAAATATGGAAGATGGAGAAATCATAGCCCGTATCTATGGGATATAAATCCAAAACTCTTCCTGACGTAGACTGTACCGCAGATTAATTAACTGCAATGGAATTGTAGGTGTGTGTTTTGGTAGATGTTACTAAGAATTCCAAGTGGTCCCTCTGATTCTTTAAATAGATTTCTAGTTTTCTTCTCATTAGAGCCTCTTTCTGAATGGACATTACAACTGTCCTGGGCCTTGTAACCAGAAATATTATGTGAAATTACCATGAGCATCACTGTGAGCTCCTTGGTGTTATAAAGGATTGGTTTTAGTGAACTGATCTTTCAGGATTTTTTAAAAATGCAATAAATGCAACATGGTTATGAAGGCAACTGATTTTCCACTTTCCAATCTTAAGGATTATGGTGTTAGATTAAGCAGTCCTTCTCGTTGGAAAGAAGGATTAATTTTTTAAAAAATACACAGAAGGAAGACAAACTGTTTCCTTTTCTATGATAGTTGGTAAGAAATTTTTGAAAGCATTGTTATGATTGTAGTTAGAATATTGGGTCAAAATGGATGGGATTGAATTAACGATTGGAACAGTCTCTTTTAGTTAACTTTCAAAAATAAAGTACCAACTGAAATACTGCTAATTTGGAATTGCAAATGAAGAGAAAAAAAATCCAGGTCACTGTCTTCATGCTCTGCCCCCCCCCACCCTCCCCAAACCCCAGGTTAAAGATGTCTTAGGTAGAATTGCAATTGTCTGACCACAGGAATATTATTATCATAGTTTACCATGAGCCTATACAGATCATCAAACCATACCGCCTTGCCAAGTGGCACGAGATCCACCAAGCCCTTCCTTGCGGGCAGAATACTTGACCCTGGGGACAGCAAAAAATGGAACGTCTCAGGAACCCATTAGCACAGAAGGCGCAGCTGCTTTACAGCCGTGCCGCCCTCGCTCCGCCCGACCAGCGCTTGAGAGCTGCCGTTTTCCGACCTGCAAAGCTTGAATGCGAGGTTTTACTGAAGAAAAGGCGGCTTGGAGCAACTGCTGTCTGAGTGGCCAAAGCGGCTCCAAAGCCCTCCCATACCCATGTCCCGTCGACCTACCCACAGCCTCGTGCAATCTGTCGCCCGGAGGAGCCGCTGGAGGACAGGAAGGAATTAAAGCCCTGACGGCGCAGCAAAATGTGTACCCAACTGTCCCAACCTAGCTGAAGTTATACCTTTTTATGGCCACTGAAGTCAATGGATGTAGAAGGTGTAAGTTTGCTCAGGATTGCACTGTTAGTCCTGTTTGCTGGGGGGGGGGGTGTTTGTATCTTAGCCATCAAAAAGTCTACTTTGAACTGATTAAATCAGGACATTGTGACCTATTTCAGGAACTAGCAGGGTAGATGATGGAAAAAGTAGAGTTGCCTACTCTGGGTGAGGAAATCCTGGAGATTTTGGGTATGGATCCTGGGAAGAGAGGAGGGACCTCCGTGGGGCATAATACCCAAGAGCCCACCCTCCAAAGCTGCCATTTACTCCAATGTGACTGATCTCTATTCCCTGGAGATCAGTTCAATTCTGGAATATCTTCTGGGCCCTCCCCCCTGGAAGTTGGCAACACTAGGATACAACCATGTCTGTGTGTGATCTGTCTTTGAACTGGAGTTCTACTTCCTGTATGGATTTGTTCTAAGGGCGGAGGTGAAAGAGCTTTGGCATGAAACTGACTCGCTAGAGGCTGACAAACCTTCGCATGATTAGACAGGACAAATGTCACAGGCCAGCCCTCTTCCTGGTCATTGTTGCGGCTTCCTCATTCATTAACAACCCTTTTTCATGAGCCTCCACAGATCTTACTGATTCCTTAGTGAAACAAGGCAGAAAACAGAGGTTGGTTCACTTTCCTGCGACCGTGCCTAAATTCCCCCCCCCCCCCGCCTGAGCCTGTTGCCCCAACCAGCTGAAGCATTGCTGAAGCACAGCCTTTGTATACAGGACAAGAGACTTGCCTGTCTACCCCAACCCCCCAAACAACATCCCAAGAATTCAGTAGGCTCCTTGGGGCTTCCAGGAGTTCACCCTACCTTTCTGCCAGCTACTGCATCAGAGATCCGAGTTTCCAACCAATAAGCCAGTTGCCCTATCGTTTTTCTATTTCGTTTCTTTTTCACAGTTAAAGTTCTTTCTTCTTGGAGGAGCTGCTTCTAAAGTTGCAGACTTTCAGATACCAGTACATTTCTGAAAAGTTCCCAGTTCCCTTTGAATGACAAACTAGCACAGGTTACGAATGGATAAGCCAGAACCTCCCCCCCCCCCCACATAAATCAGTGCTTTTATTTGCAGGAATCTTTTTACTGCAGCCCCATTTTTAATTCTTCCCCCATGTAAAAAGGGACATTCCATTCTCCCACCTCACTCCACTGCAAACAGTCCAAACCAGGCCTTCCTTATCTGTGACATTCATCCAATCAATAAAGGATGAAGCTGTCACACAACAGGTGTTGATATGTGGTGAAATGCATACTACATTTTCTGTATTCCCCCCTAGTATTTTATACCACATGCCATTTATGGGCCCTGTGAATGGTAGGCGACTGCGGGCAGCGTGGTGTAGTGGATTCTAATAGTGGGAGTAGGGATTCTAATCTGGAGAATGGGGGCAGGGGAATGATTCCCCACTCCTCCACTTGAGTGGCCGAGGCTTATCTGGTGAACCATATGTGTTTCCACACTCCTACATTCTTGCTGGGAGACCTTAGGCTAGCCCAGGGGTCTGCAACCTGCAGCTCTCCAGATGTTCATGAACTACAATTCCCATCAGCCCCTGCCAGCCATGCTGACAGGGGTTGATGGAAATTCTCGATTCATGTTATCTGGAGAAAACACCAGGTTACAGGAGCCTAGACTGAATCCCCGTTCCTTCGAGAACTCTCTCAGCCCCACCTACCTCACAAGGTGTCTGTTGTGGGGAGAGGAAGGGAAAGAGGCTTGTAAACCACCTTGAGTCTCCTCACAGGAGAAAGATGGGATATAAATCCAAAACTACTAGTAGTACTAGTACTAGTACTACTACTACTACTATGTACTTTTTCAATGATACCAACTTGAATTCTGACTTTCTTCAAAATAGCTTCCATGCTCAAATTTGGGTACTTTTGATTCATTTTATCTTTTTTAAATTTCATGAAAGCAGAATAGCAGTGTCTACTATTACTTTTTCAAGAAAGACAACGAGAAAGAGATTCTTTTTATCTACCAGGATAATATCTGTCCTATTCAATGCAGCCCTATTTCAATCAATTGTGATGAAAAGTCTGTGTGATGACAATTTCATTTCAATAAAGGGCCCAAACTTTTCTTTTCAAGCCCAGGTGGAGAGTATTTGTTGCATATCAGACACTTTGACAAAAGACAACGTTGTATTTTAATGGCACGTGTGACAGCTTGGTGGTTTAATTAAGCCTACAGCCAGATATCTCCTCTCCATTTGGTTTCAAATGCTTCTGCTGAGATCATCTCTCTTCCGCAGCTATGACCATCTCACACTTTGCCTTGGTTTCTGATGCTCTCTTCTTGGAATATGTCACTTCAGTATAAAAGTTTATACTTTTAGATTGGAAGTTGTGTTGTCAGCATTCATGCCAAGGCCGAGGGGGATCAGAGGGATACATATTTTAAATATATAAACAAAAAGGATGAGAGGTGTCAATGGCAAAAGAAAAGCACTCCACACAAGCACTCAACAGAGAGGTTTCCAGGGCTAAGTGTCCCCCCCCCCCCCACATTATTCTCTGGGTCTTCAATGTCATCAGGACCCATTACCTCCC
The DNA here is from genome assembly GCF_021028975.2 of Sphaerodactylus townsendi. Classification (NCBI taxonomy): domain Eukaryota; kingdom Metazoa; phylum Chordata; class Lepidosauria; order Squamata; family Sphaerodactylidae; genus Sphaerodactylus; species Sphaerodactylus townsendi. The sequence continues at coordinate 107,547,585 of NC_059431.1, read as the reverse complement.
CCCCTCCTTTTCCAGGAGGGTTAAGTTTAAGTTTAAGTTTTAGTCTAAGTAAGGCTTTCGTGAGACGCCTTTTTGGAAACAATTACTGTTTTAAGTGTATTTATGGAAATTGTATTTATGTTGATTTTATAAATACTGATTTATGTTGTACACCGCCCAGAGCCCTTTGGGGATGGGGCGGTATATTAAATTAAATAAATAAATAAAAAAATATTCCAGAGCTAAGTCCTGGACTAAATGAAACTGCACACAGAGGTCAGAAAACCACCTTTTCAACTTTGTGTAATGTTTTTTTTTCATTACAAAATATTTTTCTTCAGAATCTTTCGTTTCCTGACTCTTTGGAATCTCATCTAAGTGGGGCTTATCTTTGGCAAATAGGTTCAAGGTTTCCCCTTGTTTTTGGGTAGGGCTGCCTGCTGCTTGTTGGGTTTTTAGGCATTTTGCTGTACATAAAAGTTTTATAGCTGTTATTTAAGGTCTCAGATGCTTCTGAACTTTCATTTTATTAGCTGTTTCAATTGGCTTTAGGTTTTCGTGGCTTTAAGCTTAAAACGTAAGCATTCACAATTTTATTTCCAGATGGGAATCACAGATGGGAATGGAAGAATTACGGTCACTTCAGCAGAGGTTCTGATCATGGGATTTAACCAAAAAGTCATGCCCTTTTATGCCACATCCAAGTGACAAGCAAAGTAGTTGGAAGTAAGTTCTGAAATAAAACACCCTTTTTGGAAACCAATGTGGTATGGCGGTTAGTTTGTTGGATTAGAACCAGAGATCCGAGTTCAAATTCCCACTTGCCACAAAAGTTTTCAGGTGATTTGGGGCCAGTTAAACACTTTCAGCCCAAGCTATCTCACAGTGCTGTGGTGATGATAAAGAGGAAGGAGCTCGTTGAAGAAAAGGTGAGATTAAAATGCACTAATTTCATTAAAAAGTAAATATCCAAAATACACAGTCTCTTTCTCAGGAAAATCTAGAATGTTATAGTGATCACATTTCTTCACAACATTCTAGTTACAGATCCAGAATTGCTCCAGGAAGAGACTACAGGACATAAAACACATTTGAAGGATTATTGTCATACTCTCCCCATCTATAGGGCAAGCAAAGCTTGGCTATTCTTGTAGCCTGCTACTGTTTCCAAATGGAGAATTTCAGATAAAGCTGAATTTATGTACCAACTATAGTTCAGAACCTCAGATGATAGCAGATGTCTGAATATGCACAAAAAATATCAAACAAATACTAAATTTCCATTTGGGGGTCCAACGGACGCTCTCTTCTACCGTCTATATCAATGAGGCAGGGAAACCACTCACTTTATTTTCCCCCATATTTTCCCTTCAGGGAATGAAGTGTGTGACGGATTAGGCTTTGAAATGGTTAATCTGAAAAGGTGCAGTTCAGTCACAGCAGGAGCAACAAGTGTTAACCAGAAATAAACCTGATTGGCTGGCTGAAATGCAGTAGTCAGGAGACACAGATAGAGTATGCTGGGAAGAACTGGGAGATTTCAGAGTTTTGAAAGCAGCTTGTGAGCTTGTGTGACACACAGATAGTGTCAGTCCTCAGATCCAGTCACAAGGTATTGTCTTGACAGTGAGAGCCATAGAGACAAAGGGAGAATGGCTAGGGGGCCTGTATTCTCAAAGAGATCTCAGAGGAAAGAGCCTTGTTTTCACTAGGGGCTGGAAGGCCTGGTGGTGGTAGAGAACAAGAGGGAAGCTTATTTCACAGGGACACTCCTATGACCATACTTCGCTATAGTCTCATGAGGATACCAGATCTAGATTCTGGTGCCATAGAGCCCACGAGGGTGTGTTTAGCTTAACTGGCAGAGTTAAGCGTGGGTTTAGTGAAACCCCAAAGCTTAATCTGTCCCAAACCAGAGTGAGTTCCCTTTGGAATTAAAGGGTGGGAGTTTTAGGAGAGTGTTCAGAACCATGTTGAAAACGTTTACGCTAAATAGAGATACCTGTCCATGTGTGAAACTAAACGTGAAGTTATCTGGAAACTGAAACAGCCATATTTAAGTGAAGCTATATCTTGTAACTGAAACAGCCATTCAAGAGAAACCATTTGCTGTTCAACATCTAAGAAATATCTGCCAAAAGAAATCAGAAACTCTTAAGTACCTCTCTGTAACAACAACCTGAGAAGAAAACTTGTAAAATTTAATCTAGTGTGTTTTATCTTTCAAAAGCCTCTCTAAGTTCCATTTTTACCTCAGGACTTTGGTGGCAGCTTATATATTAATTTCCTAACAGGTTTTTGTCTAAAGGGCTTGTTTGTGAGAGAGTTGAAGAGTGTCTAGGCCATCAAACATCCACCACCACCCCGCAACACGCTTCCCTCCCTTCTGGACCTCTGTCTCTCTACAGGGAGTGGGAGATTGCAAGGTGCTTCAGAGATAAAGTAGGATTTGAAAGTATTTTCTCTCAACTTTGTTCACACAGGTGAAGGATGTCCTTTGACTTTTATTTTTCTTTTCCACAGACACTACCCCTTATAAGGCACAAAGATTAATATTATTGAAGCAGATATAAACTTAAACAGAACAACACAACATTTATTTAACAGACAGAGAAAATGGTTTAAAAAAGAATATTAACTTGGCGATGGGTTTGGATGATGCAAATAAGGCAGGAGGCAAGAAGAATATATTTGAACTATTCACAAGAAAGCATGGCACAGAAACTTATAGTTTTGGATTTCTTCAGCACAGCATTTAAGATCAATCAGTTATGGTTCAGCTTAGATGTTGGTTTCAGAGATGTTTTACAGATTGTACAGTTCCTTTGCATAGATGTTCTGGCTCATGGCTATTCACATACAGGGTCCTAACATAGCCTAGGTACACTAAATTCTTTATTTATTCATAGTCCATAGACTCCATACCATTTTAAATAAATAGATAACAGATAATCTAGATACATTCATTCAGTACCCTCATACAACCCTTCCAGTTAGATAAAACCCTAAAAAATAAAACATAAACTCTCTACTGAGATAAATCAAAGCAAATCCTAACTCCCCAGACCCACTGATACAGAATAACTCTCCTCTGTCTGGAAGCAGTTCTTATCCTGGTTTATATAGCCATAACCTTGGCTCTCCAATAAGTGTTTTCCCACCAGTGTATGGTTTCTGTGTATGATTGCTTTTACTTAGCACTCAGGCTGGTAACCAGTAGAATCAGTCACTCTCTTAGAGTTTAGTTTTTCCAAAGTTAAGACATACAGTTCTTAACAGCATGAATTATTCAAGCCAAAAGCTTCTCAGAGGCCCCTTCCGGACACACAAAATAATGTGTTTTCAAACCACTTTCACAACTGTTTGCAAGTGGATTTTGCCATTCTGCACAGCTTCAAAGAGCACTGAAAGCAGTTTGAAAGTGCATTATTCTGCATGTGCGGAATGAGCCAGAGTGTACTAACAAGGAAGATAAGCTCCTCCCCCTCTGTATCACACTGTTACCTGCCCAATCGGAGCGCAGGAGGCCATAGCCAACCAGGTGGCACTTCTATTTCTAGGCTTTTTCTGGTTCATTCTGAATGTAAACAATAAATTTGCTTTGACAGAACTGCATTTTTAAAATCACCTTTTCCTTGCAGTCCATCACAGGGGTTAATACAATGGGTCATCTGAAACTAAGGTATCACCCTGTCTTAATCTGGCCCTGATCTCAAGCCACTTCTACAAAAGTGTCTTTCTGAACATCTACAAACATCTTCTTTTCCCACCCAGGGGCGCTTTCTCCCACTATCCATTCTATCTATAGAGAATAATTTCACTGTTTTTCCTTTCTTGACCATGCTACATGTGGTTGGATCCAGTCAACTTTTACATTGCCCTGCTCAATTCCCTTTCTTTTCTAGCACCTTTCCTGCATGGCTTTTCTGTGAAAGGGAAGGACAAACCAGCATCTCTTTGCAGTGAACACATGTGGGGGGTGAGAAATTAAAACTAGCTTGGTGGACTGGTCAAACCTTCACTTTGCTTTCCTCTTGTATGTTCTGCTGCTATCCTTTTGCTATCTAGATTCTGTTTTAAGAGACTACCTTGCTTCCAGCATTCTCATCTAGTTAGAATGCCTATCTAAGCTTCCTTATCACAGAGTAAAAGATTTTCATGGGCTTGGGCAGCGGTGAAGCTTTCAGGGGGAAGGTGTTTGTGTGACGCACCGGGCACACGAATTTGGGTCATGTGGGGAGGGGCGCAACCCCCCCCCCCCAACCTGTTCTCCAGCCTGCTTGGTTTTCTAAAGTAAGTGTGTAAGGCCAAGGCGTGGGGGGCACCCCCCCCACACACTTACTTTAGAAAACCGAGCAAGCTGGAGAACAGGCCTTCCTGTTCTGGTGGGAACTACATTTCCCAGGGTCTCTTGGGAAATGTAGTTCCCACCCAAACAGGAAGGCCTGTTCTGCAGCCTGCTCGGTTTCCTAAAGTAGGTGGGAGTGGGAGTGGGAGTGGGAGAGGGAGTGGGAGTGGAAGAGGGAGTGGGAGTGGGAGTGAGCGCCGCTGCGGGGGGGGGCGAAAAAGCCAGAGTGCGCACCAGGTGCACTCTGGCCCAGCTACGCCTCTGGGCTTGGGGAAAGAGGACCCTCTTTCCCTGGGCCCATGAAAACCTGGAATCAGTCTTTGGTATATCCCCTTTCTTCTTGAACTGCACCTCCTTACCTTGGACTTCTCTCTTTTGGCTCTACCTTTTTTTCTTTGGCCACTGTCTTTTCCATTGCAAAATTTGCTTAGTCTGAGAAAAATAAATTATACATTTTTTCCCTTTCTTGGTTACCCTTTATTACTTTGTTTAAAACCAGAGAAAAGAAAATAGGCTTTCCGAGATTTTGCTATTCAGTGAAACTGGCATCTGGCTTTCGCCCAGCCAGAACTGTCTGCAGCATGCACCAACACAAGATTCCAGATGTGGAGACAGCAATGTGCAAAGAACGCTTGAGGCTTTTTTTCCCTAACACAGTAGCCTGCACTTCTTTGGCACCATTGTCATAACACTAGCCACAAATGAGACACCAACAATTTATATTTTTTCTGCCACTCTGTCCCCCACAATGCTGCCAAGACTTTTTTCTGTTGTGTCTGTGACATGGAGAAATTCCCCCTCCCGCAAAAATCCCCTGTGATGTCCACTGATTTGTTATTAATGAAGACAGAACAGCGTATGTGAATAGTGGGCAAATTGCCCCTTGGTGCAAGCTTGTCAGAATTTTCACTTTCTCAAACAGTGTACCACTATGAAGTTAAAAACTTGATGTTTACTGTGATATGAAGTTTGCAAGTTTTGAGAAGTTTTGAGAAGAAATATTTCACAGCAGGGGTAGGCCTTGGCATCTACCCCGCCTGAGCCAACGCTGATGCCAGCATTGACAGTATACATTTCTTTGCTAATATATAAAAAATTATTTCTTAAGCTTTCAAGTCTTTAGACTTTATTTTAAGACAGCCTCCTCTCCATTTGTGCATACCCAGTTCAAGCTTACATTTTGTCCACACAGGTTTCCACCATCCCCAGCATAGCCTTTTATGGTGATCTCCTTTTGTTTTCACCAGAGGCAAAGATGGTGTCCATGCCTAATTCTGTGGCGGCACCAGGTGGCAAATCTCACCAAGTTCTAACTCTCAGTTGGTCTCATGCCAGTCAAGGAGCTAGTCTGCTTATGATCTAAGCAGCTGTTTCTGCTTTTAGGAACCAACCATTTCCTCTCCTGTAGAAGCAGCAGCCAACACAGCCAATATCTGGAAACCCGCTGTTGCACAGTAGGTCTAGAGTCTAAAACTGGTACTTTGCTAGAAAATGGTAATAAAGCTGTTTGAATTGCTTTTCATCCTTCATACCCTTTGTAGCTTTCAGGTTCATAGGAGACCAATCAATTAATCCTTCTCCAGGCTTACAGGAATAAGATGGATAATTCCTTTCTGCTTCCTGCATCAGCTTCTAAATTGAAGATGAGCCCCACCTAAAATTCCTCCCTCTCCCGCCCCATCATCATTCCTAAACTACTTATTAGCTGTATGTCAAATCGTGTGTCGTGACAGAGCCTCTGGCTAAGGTTGGGAGCATATATTTTGCAATTTAGCGTAACCCTAATCCCGACTTAATTCTCTGCTAATTAATTGCTAGATCACAAAAGGCATATCATAATTATTGTTTTAAGTTATCAGTTTTCAGCGACCAGATTGCATGGTTGCTATCCCAAGAGTTACAGATTATCATTTACCTCTGGAAGGTAAATTAACTTGCCTTTTGCCTACAGCCTCCCTTCTTTTCTTCTCCCTTCAGTGTGCTCTTTATGACTTTAATCACAGTAAGACACCGCCCATGTTCCCACTGAGCACCCACTGAAATCATAATGATTGCTCAGAGGATGTCAGGTGCTCCACAGGAAGGCAAGTGGATCAAGAATTTCACATAATAGTACTTGTTTATCTAACATTACAAAGGGTTCAAAGAGCCTCATACACACTATCCAAGTAACCTGTACAAGAACTCTGCAAGGTTGGTGCTTATTGTATATTAAAAGAGGCTGAGGGAACGGTGGTATAGCAGCACCACATATAACTATGGTTTATTTCCTTTAACCTTGGTCAAGCCTGAATGCCGGTTAAAGATTCACTGCAAAATCAGAGGCCCCTTCCGCAAAAGCAAAATAATGCATTTTCAAACCATTTTCACAACTGTTTGCAAGTGGATTTTGCCATTCCGCACAGCTTCAAAGAGCACTGAAAGCAGTTTGAAAGTGCATTATTCTGCATGTGCGGAATAAGCCAGAGTGTGAAACCAGTTGTCTGGGGCAGTATAGAGTTGACAAGTTCAGAATGGGGAATTCCTAGACATTTGGGGGGTGGAGCCTGAGGATGGTGGGGTCTCAGGAGAGGAAGGACCTCAGTGAGGTATAATGCCATAAAGTCCACCAGCCAAAGCAGCCATTTTAACCAGGACAACTGATCTCTGGGGTCTGGAGGATCAGTTAGACCAGTGGTTCTCAACCTTCCTAGTGAGGCGACCCTTTAATACAGTTCCTCATTTTGTGGTGACCTCCAAACCTAACATTTATCCATTTTACAGATGGAGAACACTGATGCAGAGAGTCTTAGGCGACCCCTGTGAAAGGGTCGTTCAGCCCCCCAAAGGGGTCCTGACCCCCAGGTTGAGAACCACTGAGTTAGATTTATGTCTAGCAGCACCTTACAGACCAATTAGATTTCTAGGCTATAAGCTTTCAAGAGTCAAAGCTCCCTTTCATTAGATACAAGATCTAAAACTGGAGATCAGTTGTAATTCTGGTAGATCACCTGGATTTTTTGGCAATCTATATAAATATACAAATCTTGGTTAGAGTTACAGCTGCACCAAACAAGGTATGACTGAAGCAATTCCATTAGTTCTTCAGAAAATCTGGTCAGTAGCCTATCATTCTGTGCATAGAATGTTTTCCTGTGTTCCTCTCAATTCCTGCAGCAACTTCTAAGCTCCATAAAAGTGAATGTCAGGGTCCTGAGATCTGCACAGAGGAACATCTGTACAGGTTATGGGTGGCTGGAGTAAAATCACTCCTCCTTCTTTGGCAGTTCTAGTGACGCAAAGGGGCGATTTCATCTCTTCCCCCTTCTTCACAGTTTAGGGTTGCCAACTCTGGGTTGGAAAATTCCTGGAGATTTGGGGCTGGAGCTTGGGATGGGCCTCAGCAGGACACAATGTTACACAGTAGAGTACAATGTCATACAGTCCACCCTCTCTGTAGCCTGGAGATTTATTGTAAATCCAGAAGATCTCCAGGCCTCACCTGGAGGTTGGCAACCCTACTCTCACTCCAGCCCACACACCCATATGGCTGTCCTTTGACATGGATCCTGCAATACCAGAAATGAACTTTCTGAGAGTAAGAAGGAGCTGTAGGAATGGAGGACTTGGGAGAACTTCTACGCATGGATGTTTGGCTAGTGCCTTCTTCTGACAAGGTGACAACAGGTTCCAAAGATGTCTCCCAATATATGCATCTAGGGACAGGGCTTAGCTTAGCCAGGTAAATGATACTTCTACTGTTTATAGTAGCCAGAGTTCAATGATAATTGTGGTTGAATATTATATCTGCGCAAGGTTATAGCAATGAGGCTACCTAGTGACTGTGGCAGAAGTAAGATTCAAATCTGAAATAATTACCGGTAAGGACATATTTTAGGGTATTCCTATGGTTCTTCAACTGGGGATAACAGATCCTCTGAGACCAACATGAAAATAACAAGGAGAAATACTAGAAAGCCATTTTTTAAACCTTTGATCCCATGCCAAAGAGGCTAGCCTTTAACCAAAAAAAAAAATAAAGTTGAAAAGATGCTTGCCTTTTCAGTGGTAAATGTCAAAGGAGTCCCTGACAGTCGGCAACGTTCTCCCTTTGTGTGAGCGTGCAATTTTATTGGAAAGTGACTACACAAACAGATTAAACCCCTTCCCACAGAGCTTACCATTTGAATTTTGACAGGATGGAAGGCAAAGAATGAAATGAAAATAAAAGGCCCAGTGTATTTATTTACTTAAAATATTTATAGCTTACTTTTCTGCCAACAGGAATTTGCATACAAATTGAAATGCAAGAAATTTATTACATCATAAAACTCACTAAAAGCATCAATAGAAACAAAATTGGTATTAATAACAGATAAATATACAGTAATAGGCAACGTGAGCAACCTCTGGCCTGGATGGCCTAGGCTAGCCTGGTCTTGACAGATCTCAGAAGCTAAGCAGGGTGGACCGTGGTTAGTACTTATGTGGGAGACCACCAAGGAAGTCCAGGGTTGTTACACAGAGGCAGGCAATGGCAAATCATCTCTGGCTGTTGTGGGTTTCCCGAGTGGTGTGGCCATGGTCTGGTAGATCTTGCTTCTAATATTTCGCATGCATTTGTGGCTGGCATCTTCATTGGTGCATCACAGAGAGAAGTGTGTTACACACTGTGTCCAGTGAGAAGGAAATGTTTACTTGGGTATATTTTGTCCATGTCCCAGGGTGGGGAACCATTCAGTATGTTAATCTCTGTTCAAATCATCTCTAAGAACATAAGAACATAAGAACTAGCCAGCTGGATCAGATCAGAGTCCACCTAGTCCAGCACTCTGCTACTCGCAGTGGCCCACCAGGTGCCTTGGGGAGCTCACATGCAGGAGGTGAAAGCAATGGCCTTCTGCTGCTGCTGCTCCTGAGCACCTGGTCTGCTAAGGCATTTGCAATCTGAGATCAAGGAGGATCAAGATTGGTAGCCATAGATCTGCTAAGGCATTTGCAATCTGAAATGCTAAGGCATTTGCAATCTGAGATCAAGGAGGATCAAGATTGGTAGCCATAGATCTTTTTTAAAGCTATCCAGGTTAGTGGCCATCACCACCTCCTGTGGCAGCATATTCCAGACACCAATCACACGTTGAGTGAAGAAGTGTTTCCTTTTATTAGTCCTAATTCTTCCCCCCAGCATTTTCAATGAATGCCCCCCTGGTTCTAGTATTGTGAGAAAGAGAGAAACATTTCTCTCTGTCAACCTTTTCTACCCCATGCATAATTTTATAGACTTCAATCATCTCTGTTCATCTCTTGCCTTGAAAACCCTGTTGGCTTGCCATAAGTTGGTGGTGACTTGACAGCACTTCACACCACTATTAATATGAGCAAAAGAAGCTGCGCCTACTTCCTAACAGGGCAGAATGATATTTGAGACTAATTGAGCCTTCATAACAAAAAAAAGGCGAGTTTTGAAGAATCTGAAGAAACAGAGAGCACCACACAAACATAAATGCATAAGAACATAAGAACATAAGAACATAAGAACAAGCCAGCTGGATCAGACCAGAGTCCATCTAGTCCAGCTCTCTGCTACTCGCAGTGGCCCACCAGGTGCCTTTGGGAGCAATAATGCAATAATCTTCCTCATAAACGTCATGTATCTGGATAATCTTGGGAGAATTAGAATATTCGGCCAGGCCGGGGGAAGGGGGGATTCATAAATTCCGCTAAGAAAGGATCACAGATTTACCATGTCAGAGGGACTTACAGAACTTGCCATGAATCTAGAGATCAGGGATATGCACATAATCAGAGTTCTGCTTATGAGGATTCAGCAGCGGATGGAAGGGTGGGCGTTGAGTTTAGGTCTGCAATGTAGATTACCAGTTCACTCAATCGTGTACTTGCTGAAGACAGATGGGTTTACAAGGGACAGCGAACCTTTAAAAAAAATTGCTTTTTATGTTCTGTTTTTTTTTTTAAAAAAAGAAAGCTTGCTAAACTATTGCAGTCCTATTTTAAATCTTTTTAGGCATGATTCTCTTTGAAATCACACGCTCAGCACATTGATGTCGGCGAGTGAGTTAAGCATGCGCTTAGTTCTCTTCCACTGAAATTAATGGGACTTGCAAGTCCTTCGCTATTGCTGGATTGCACCAAGGACGTAGGTAAGGGGGAGTTTTCTCGGGCTCAAACCCCTTCCCCGCATTACATGTCCGAAGCACTGCCTCCCATTTGTGTGTGTGGGGGGGGGGTTGTATTTTTTTTAGTGGTTTTTTGCTTTATTGCCTGCAGGGGGCACAGTTTTTAGGCTAACAGCACCGGAATTTCAGAGATTTGTTGAGAGACTCTCCTGATGATACCTCCCAGGTTTGGTGAGGTTTGGTTCAGGGGGTCCAAACGTGTGGACCCACAAATGTGTAGCCCCCATCTCCTATTAGCTCCCTTTGGAAACAATGGAGGATGGGGCACCCCCTTTGGGAGTCCTTAGCTTTGGACCCCCTGGACTAAACTTTACCAAACCTAGGTGGTATCAGTAAGAGACTATCCTGATGATACCTCCCTGGTCTGGTGAAGTTTGGCAAGGGGGTCCAAATCTATGGGGGTGCCCCCATCCTCCATTGTTTCCAATGGGAGCTAATAGGAGATGGGGGCTACACTTTTGAGGGTCCATAACTTTGGCCCCCATGAACCTAACTTCACCAAACCTGGGTGAAATCATCAGGAGGGTCTCCTAAAGATACCCTGAAAGTTTGGTGCTGCTAGCTTAACAATTGCACCCCTGACAGCAGGCACCCCCCAAATTTCCTCAGATTCTCCTTTTAAATCCACCCCCTTCGGCAAGGATTTAAAGGGAGAATCTGAGATCCCCAGTTTAAACATTGAAAGTGATGCTGTTTAAGGGTGGGGGATAATGCACCCCAAAATAGCATCACTTTAAATTTTGTTTTAACTGGGGACCCAAGATTCTCTCTTTAAGGTGGATTTAAAAGGAGAACCTGGGCTACCTAGTTTAAACACCATAGAAAGTGATGCTGTTTGGGAGTGGATTCCAGCATCACAGTGACCACCCATGGGGCCCCCCCGCAAAATTCAGATTTTGCACTGGGCTCCATTTTCCCTAGCTAGGTCTCTGCCCAGAGGGGAGGGCAGAAGGGACTGCTGGCCGGGAGCCCAGCCGGTGGGGGGCGGGCAGGGCAGGGGCAGCGGTGGGGCCCCACCCCTGAACCCTCCCCCCATAAAAATCTATACCTACATCCCTGGATTGCACCCTTTCTATTGTTGGCAAAAATACAAGTATGACCATCACCTTTCCACAAATTAATTACCTCCCCCCCACCCCACAAAAAAGCATAGTGTCAAACTACAAACATTAAGGGAGTCATTTGAAAGATCTTTCTCTATGGAAAAGGATCTGGGATAAAACCTAGCTTCTTCGTTGATTCCAAGGTAAATTCTGCATAATTCAGACCATTGATACTGTCTTCTACTCAACATTTGAGTGATTTGTTAATGTATTCAACTGTGTAATGGAAAAGAGAGCAGCCAACTATGGCATAGTTTGTCCTGTTCCAAAGGATAGTTTGTGAGCAGAACCCCAGAACTACTACATCCTCATGCATGAAGCTGCCTTGTACTTAAGCTGACCTTTGGTCCTTCAACATCAATACTATCTACTCAGACTGGCAGCAATTTTGCAAGATCATAGTCACCTACTACCTTGTCCTTTTACCTACTACCTGAGCCTTTCGGGGATAGGGCGGTCTATTAAATGATGATGATGATGATGATGATGATGATGATGATGATGATGATGATGATGATGATATATGCACTGGCAGATTATGTGAAAAACAGTGAAGAACCAACATTGATGGAAGTCAACAGCAGAAAACTGCTCAAATTGCAAAAGACAAAGAGTGAATACCGTAAAAATACAGTGCAAAGCAGAAGAGAAAACTGGCAAAAGAAGGCTCTCCATGGACAGTTCCTAAAAAAAAATTGAGGACAAAATTGACAAGAAAAAAACCTGGTTGTGGCTCACAAGTGGAACTTTGAAAAAGGAGACTAAGAGCTTGATTCTTGCAGCCCAAGAACAAGCAGATTCTAAATAAAAAGCGCCATCAAAGCCAAGAATTGAAAAGAGTGGACTCACAGATCCCAAGTGCAGACTCTGCAAGGAAACAGAACTTAGAACAATAAGATCACATGCTTAAGCTGCTGCAAGAAGATCAAGGCGCATGAGACTACAGAGCAAGTAGAGGTGAGCATAATACTGTTGTTCCAGATGATTCCACTGGAACTTGTGCCACAACTACCACCTGCCTGTGACAAAAGGAACTGATGGAATCACAAACCTGAAAAGAAAAGTTGTCACTGAAAAATGAACCATTAAAACTTCTCTTGGGACTTCTAAATTCAGACTGACAAAGTTTTAGGAACACAATACTCCTGACCTCCACTGATTGTGGAGAAAAAGAAAGTGTGGATAAGTCGATGTTTGCAATTCCTGGTGACAGCAGGAATTGATGAAAAGCAACTTGGAAAAAACTTACTCTACACAATACGAGGATTTAAGGATTGAACTTCACAAAAGACTCCGGCACAAACCAGTAAAAGGTGGTCCCAGTGGTGATCGGCACATTAGGGTGCAGTGCCTAAAGACCTTAGATGGCACTTCTAAAACAATGCGGTGCTGACAATAAAACTAAGTATGTCAAATAGCTGCAAAAGGCCAATTCTACTCGGCTCTGCACGCATTATTCGTTGATACATCACACAGTCCTAGATGCTTGGGAAGTGTCCAACGTGTGAATTAATACAAAATCCAGCATAATGATCTTGTTTGGTGTGTATAACTGTTTTTGTATCAATATAATAATAATAATAATAATAATAATAATAATAATAATAATAATAATAATAATAATGGGACCTAAAATCAATCGAGGCACTGCATCCAAGAGCAGTGGGATGTACTGATAGACTCTACCTGTAGTAAGGTCAGAAGGAGGAAGAGGGCTGCTCCCACATCCAAGCAATCAGTAGAGGAAGAGAAAAGAGGCCCTGACAGAATACATCCAAGAAAGCTTCAAGAGCCAGCATTGAAAGAAGTCCAACAAGGCTGAGATGCTGAAAGTTTTCAAAGAACTGCAAAAGAAGTATAGAAGTCCAACAGTTTAAAACCATCGAAAGGAGCAGTACAGCTAAATCAAGCCACTCCATCGGCAGTACTTTACCAGAACATACTGAAGGGAAGGTTGACAGCAAAGAAAACATGGGAGTGGCCTCAGAAGGGGAACTCTAAAAGAAGGAAACTGAAGGCCTGAGTTTTTACTGCTCCAGAGAGCAAGCATTAAGGACAAATGCAATAAAGCACACAGAATTGAAAAAGAGTCTACCACAATGACCCAAAGTGCCGACTCTGCAAAGAGGTAAGTGATGAAAACCGTGGAGCACATTAATATCTGCTGTTGTAAGAAAATAGCCCAAACTGACTATCTCGAGAGCGGGTCAACAATAGGCTAGCAGCAATGGTGCACTGGAACCTTTGCAAAAAGAAATCCCTAATGGCCTGCCCTGTAGCAAGACCTGAGTACGGAAAGCACAAGCCTGGTGAGAAGATCACTATGAAAATGAAGAAGCAAAAATACTCTGGGACTTTAGGAATACAGACAGACAGACACCTGGCACACAACACCCCAGACATAACAGTGGTAGAGAAAAAACATGTTTGGATCATAGATGTTGCTGTGCCAGTTGACAGCAGGGTAGAGGACAAAAGAGGCTTGGAAAAGATCAAGCAAAATACAAAAGGACCTACAAATTGAAGTCGAGCAGTTGTGGCAAAAAAGGGCAACAATGAAATGCACTGGTCCAGTCGGTGCTCTAGGGAGAGGAATCCCAAGAGATCTTGAAAAAACATCTGGAAAGGCTAAACTTGGACAGAGACATCCCTGATCACATGCTGCAGAAAGCAGCACTTCTAGGAACTGCACATATTCTACGCAAATACCTCTAATATCCTAGGTCCTTGGGAAGGACTCGATATTCAGAGATGAATTCCAGACACTTGTGCTGTGCTGTAATGTGAATAATAATAATAATAATAATAATTAAAAAAAACTGGAAAGTCCAGGGAGTGACACTGGGACTTTCCAGATGCCAAAAAGATGCTCTACCACTGAGCCTCAGTCCCTTTGATTATTCTTTAAAATCCACAGTCAAACACTTCCCCATTTTAATCCAAGGACAGAACTGAGGTCCTTTCCGCATAGCAAATGTATAGCGGGTTGCAGTCGGGATAAAGTAACCCGCTTTCCTGTTTTCGCATTAGCATGCATCCATGCAGCCAGCAATTGGAGCCCACGGAAACAATCCGGGTTGCTGTCACGCCTTCGTAAGGAGCCATGTCTATTTAAAAAAATTTACCTCCCACCGATGCGTAGCGATGCAAGCATGCACAAATGAACCCCCACCACCATGCTTATGTAACCCCTATGTTCAGAATGGGTTGACCCAGAAAGGGGTGGAGACTCAAAGCAGCAGAAGGCTGCAAAAACTGGTGAAGTTGGAGGAAGCAAGGCTTCTTTATAATTCTTTATAATCTCTTAACACCTTGTTTAAGGGCTTACTATTTATGTAGTTGATGGGAGTTCATTTGGGGACCGTCATCATCTTGGATCCCATTCACCAAGCCTCTGAAGTCTTCGTAAGCCAACCACCAGCAGGAAGAATTAGACTTGGCACTATCAGTAGATTGTAAATATAAGGACTTGAAATGCAACCTAAAAGGACTGTAAATTGTTAATGTTAAATGTTAATGTTAAAAGTGTTATTCGTTAAGGAAGCAAACCATTTTGTTTTAAATTTAGTTCTTTGCAACTCCTTCCAAGTTCTGCCCCACAGAACCCACAGATAGAGGTTACACTGACATCTCATGATACCACAATATGACCATCTGCACCTGTGCGGCTCTCCAGATGTAAGCTGCAAAAATTTTAAAAAAGGAAAATGGAGCCACCTCCTGCCCGGCAGTTCACTCACTCACAAGCAGCTGCAACTCGGGATTTTTCAAAAGACTCGGGAATAGTGCAATTCTCAAAAAACGCAGTTTGGGGGAAATAACATAGAGCAGACTCGCTTTAGGGGCGAGCTCTGTGCGAAGTGTCCCCCCCCCCCCCATGGATTTTTCCCCATTATAAACCTGTGTTTAGTGGTCCGTGTGGAGTGGGCCTAGGCAAAGAAGGTTGGGCTTGATTTTCAATGGCACCTTAATTTCTAAGCCGAAATGAGTAGTTTTGTTTTTCCCACTGGACCCTCTTGAGTTCTATGGAGTTAAGAAAATGCCTGCACTCACCCTGGAAATTAGGATTGACAACTTTTGACTTAAAACCCCCTGCAAGCCATGAAGTAAAACCTGGAAACATGCTGCTGAATGAGGAACCTGCAGAAAAGGCTACAAATGAGAACTTGACTATATATCTGCAAACACATCTTAATATTCATGTGGACTCCTTCCACTGATTGGATGGACAGAGCTATTGATTCCCACTTGGAGTTACTAGTTGTCACATGCAGTTTTGAAAAGCTCTTCTATTTCATCTTTCTTTTGGTGCAAAAAGAAAAAAGGGAATTGATTATGCGGCTTGTTCTTCGTCCTTTGCTTCTGGAACTTCAACATAATGTTTTGGATATCAACATATTTTGGAAAGTGATTTCCATTTTTTTCAGATTAGCTGTTTCATGATGAGTGTTTGAGGTTTACAGTGGTTGAAACACCCATTTTTATTTGAAAGCAAAATGACCCTGAATGTAATACTCCCCTAAAAAGTTTTTAGGAGCAGCAGTGGCGTAGGAGGTTAAGAGCTCATGTATCTAATCTGGAGGAACTGGGTTTGATTCGCAGCTCTGCCGCCTGAGCTGTGGAGGCTTATCTGGGGAATTCAGATTAGCCTGTACACTCCCACACATGCCAGCTGGGTGACTTTGGGCTAGTCACAGCTTTTCTGAGCTCTCTCAGCCCCACCTACCTCACAGGGTGTTTGTTGTGAGGGGGGTAGGGCAAGGAGATTGTAAGCCCCTTTGAGTCTCCTGCAGGAGAGAAAGGGGGGATATAAATCCAAACTCTTCTTCTCTTCTTCTTCTTAAAAGTTTTTTTAATGACTGTAGTTAATCATCACTTGTATGGAAACTTAAAGTAACTTCCTCATTTTCTTGCTGGCACACCTGGAAAAACTCTGGCCTTTTTTCAGATATCTAGGATCTGTGCATCTATCCATTGCTGTCTCCAGTTATTTTTTCTTCAGTTATTTTTCTTCAAAATATTGTCTTCAATTGCCTGGTTTATTTGGGTTGTCTCCATTACACTAGCAATGATTCCAATGGCTATTGTGGGTTTTTTGAGCTGTGTGGCTGTAGTCTGGTAGTTTTTGCTCCTAACATTTTGCCCGCATCTTTGGTGGATGAAATGTTAGGACCACACCCACACAGCTCAGAAAACCCACAATAGTCAGTTGATTCTGGCCATAAAAGCCTTCAGTGATACACTGCCTTGAAAGGTAATCAGAAAGGTCACTTAAGTCAATACCAAATAATGGCTGGGTAAATGAAATAAACCTTCCTTTTCTTGCTAAGGCTATGCTGTGAATGAAAGTGTGGGACTGTGGCTCCTTCCACACATGCAGAGTAATGCACTTTCAATACACTTTCACAACTGTTTGCAAGTGGATTTTGCTATTCTGCACAGTAAAATCCAGCTGCAAAGTGCATTGAAAGTGGATTGAAAGTGCATTATTCTACATGTGCAGAAGGGGCCTTAGTGCATGCGGTGCAGTGGACAGTGCCAGATGTAAAACAGTAAGACATGGGCCCCTTCCGCACACACAAAATAATGCGTTTTCAAACCACGTTCACAACTGTTTGCAAGTGGATCTTGCTATTCCGCACAGCTTCAAAGAGCACTGAAAGCAGTTTGAAAGGGCATTATTCTGCATGGGCGGAATGAGCCATGGTTTCATATCTCTATTCAGACATGACAGTTTCAGGTGGGTAGCCATTTTGTTTTGCAGTAGAAGAACAACATTTGAATCCAGTAGTAGCACCTTAAAGACCCACTAGATTTCCAGGGTATAAGCTTTTGAGAAACCAAGGGATAAGAGAGCTTTGAGTCTTGACAGCTCATATCTTGGATGCTACTGGACTCAACTCTTGCTATTCAGACATAAAGCTCCCTCAATGGTTTTGAACTAATCAGTGGATTGGATCCTTCCTAAAATTGCTGATATGCAACGGGGCAATTTTCACTGACTGGCCTTCTTGTAGTAAACCCCTGGTTCCCTCCAAGCTATTTGTAAGGATCTCAGTCGTTCTTGTTTCCCTTACAGCCCAACCTGGCCTTGACGGAGATTCTTTTGGCCGGGCGTCCGGCCAAAACCTGCACCAACCTTGTGGGACTGCTTATCTCACTTTTGCATAGTAGAATTCCGTTCTCATGAGAACAGGGCAGGGGGGATGGGTTAGTCAGCATTATAACCTGTTGTTTGAGCGGGATTGCTCATTCCTGCTCACATATGCGTCGTGTGTGTGTAGTAGCTTTCCAAGGATGTCTGAATAAACGGACTTATAATCAAAAGCCTTTTTATTTCTGCTCTTTGGAATTCCTTACATTATGGCAGGAATCTAACTCATTTTTTTCTCTTGACTGTGTTTGGATCTCTGGTGTTCTAACATGCAGAGATTGAGTACTCTTGACCATGTAAAGGAAGGCTTACGATAGCCCCCATAGAGGGTTTTCGAGCCTTCCCTTCCAGACTCCGAGGATCCGGGGGATGATCCGGTTTCGCTGGTGACTCTCTCCCGACCTCGGTCCAGTTCCTCGAGTCTGCCCTCTCTTCACGCCTTATGGGACTCCAGATAGCGACATGGATTCAGATCGTGGTGGAGATGCATAATAATATAGAGAATTTTGGGGCGCTATCTATGGATCGAGCGCCTGTTGACCCAGTTCATTTCCACCCGGCAGCGTGTGGATTACAAACCCCAGATGCAGCCAGTCCCTGAGGAGCTTTGGATTATCTACCATTCATGCTGACACCCAAAGAATCCCATTGAAAGGTTCCTGGACAAATACTTCGAGCAGATATTCCCAAAGATCCCAGCAGTGGCATAGGCACCGGAGCTTCGTCCTAAAGCTACAAGCGGAAGCAGGGGACGATGACGAGGGTTGGATCGATGATCCGGGAAGAGGGTTCCACACCGCCGGGCAGTACCTCGCCAAACCCGGGAGGCGAAACGGCGAGATGGGTGAGAATCCGTGGAGTAGTTGGAGGCGTGGAGGAAAAAACCATAAAAGAGGAGTGAACTGGATCCCGATCGAATGCGTTACCCATTCCCTCGAAGAAAATTGGAAGGACGATCGCGGTGGCCATGCTCGCGGGGCATGCCAAACGCTTCGCCTGGGGTAGCGCGAGCGCGAACTGTGGGAAGGAAGAAAGGCGTGAAAATCTGCAGCGGGACCGTGAAAGTCTGGGCCAGCGGGACCCGTGAAAAGCAACGCATAAGGGAAATCCAAAATGGAAGGTTGGACCGTGAAAGAGAAGCGTGTTAACGTCAACAGTATCAACAGAATCCTAGCGATTCATGACAAAGTGCTGGATCAGTCCAAACTGGATTTACAAGCGCCAGCGGCGAAAACATCAAAGCCATCCAAGCCCAGGAATGGAACTGGACTTTGCTTAGCCGTTTCAAGCGAGACCGAAAGAGCCACAGAATTGGATCGAGAGAGGGCAGCTTTGCACAGCGCGCAAGATGCGCGCGCTTTAACACGCCAAAGCGAAAGGGAATTGGCTGGAGGCGGGGAGCCAAAAGAGCTTCTCACAGACTGGCTTAGCGTGGGGAGACGTTGGTTAGAGCCCCAGTTGAGTGCCTACACCTTCACCTCGCGCACCGGCTGACCTCCCTCCTGCCGGAGGTACGCCGGCGCCTCAGCTGACCCAGTTCCAGCTTTTCAGCAGGGGCACCTCCTCAACCCCCTGCTCCTCCAGCCCCTACCCTATCGAAAGTGCATACAAACAACCAGGTTACATGCAGCAGCAACCCCAACACGCACCTAGAGCGATCGAAAGAGGGTTCTACAGACCCCCATCCCAGCTCGTTTTGATGGTACCGCGTCCAAACTTCCTTACTTTATCCTGCAACTTCGATGATGCTCCATA
Source organism: Sphaerodactylus townsendi (assembly GCF_021028975.2). NCBI lineage: Eukaryota > Metazoa > Chordata > Lepidosauria > Squamata > Sphaerodactylidae > Sphaerodactylus > Sphaerodactylus townsendi. The sequence continues at coordinate 107,528,070 of NC_059431.1, read as the reverse complement.
TGCAAGAATTTCATGATCTGCTTCAGTTCCTGAACGCCGAAAAAATCACGCAGACATTTAAGGTGAACCGGTGTTGGATGGGAGTAGCCGGCTGAAATGGTTTTGTTACTCTTTATGAATTGCAGGGGGACGATACCCGCGACGGTAAGCGGGCTTCCCTCCAAGCAGTTGTGCGATTCGGTTCCCAGAGATCCCAATAGCTGAAAAAGCGATGCTATCCCGGTACAGTAAAAACCATCCAACAGGGCAACCGCTCCTTTGCTGAAGTTTTGCCCGTGAATTCCGAAGCAGCGGCCAGTAAACTTCCACCGACTGAAAGCCCGAGCGCATAGAAATGTGAAATTATTTTTTTAGAAACGAAGCAATGGATATTAAACCCATTCGCGGAAACGAAGTGATCCTTATTCGGATCCATAAGCGAAACGCTATGCGGAGTTGGATTACGAGCTTCGGCTGCGCGAGGTTGCTGCCCGTCTTTGCCTATGCCACCTCGGCGCTGGAGGTCATGCCCTAAACCAGCCAACACGCCGGCGCCGGCCGCTGAAAAAACCAAGCCCGGCCGTAGCAGCCGAGACCCATCGTCGGAAAACGCTTTGCGTCAGCCGTTTGGGATTGTGCCTCTACTCACGGAGGGCCTGGCTACCTGGCTGCCAACTGCCCGAAGAAGCAGGAAGCCTCCCTCCCGGGGGCCCGCGACTCCGTCTGCCACCAGAAGCCTCCACGCAAATCCAGCCTGCCAACTTTCAAGGATCAGTCCAAAGCTACTTTTGATGAGGATGTCGAAGAGGAAGAAACTACGGCTAGATCTTTCCAGCAGCACCCGTGGATCTTAATCCTTCTCTCCTGATCCGGGTGAGTGAAGGCAGCGCGCCCATTACTATTTTGACTTCCTTAGCCAACCCCAGTAAACATACCTGGCCAGATTTTGGCCTCTGCTCTTACATGGACTCAGGTTGCTCCCACTGTCTTATGAGACCTCTTTGCGGGCCGAGGAACTTCGGTTTAGACCGAAGTTCCCCTTTGGTGAGAGCGCCATTCCTTTTCACCCAAATGGACGGTAGCCCACTGGGTGGTGAGGGTCCGGCCCGGTTCAAAACCCAACCCGGTACTCCTCCGTTGCCAACGATCATTGGGAAAAGATTAGTTTCATTCTTGCTCCAGTTGCAAAGCACTCCATTGTATTAGGTATGCGGCATGGCTACTTTTACCACGAACCAACCTTAACCGTTTACTGGAAGGAACGAATCCTTCGAATTCCTCAGATCCCCTGCGGAGATCCAATTCATGGATGGGGGGGAAGATCCATCGGTAGGGAGGGGGAAGCAACCATCGCTACGAAGCTTCTTCAACAATGTAACTGTCTGTAATCCCCTTGCGCGTAGAAATCCCAAAGGCATGCATCAAGACTCTGCATCCAGAGTTTTCCAGGAACAGGAGTGCGATCAGCTTCCCCATAGAGATACCGATTGCAAAGATCTCTGCTACAACCTCGGAGCCCACCATTGCACCTAAGGGTAGGATCTATCCATGCATGGAGTCCTACCGAGGAAAAGGAGCTCAGCGCTTCTTAGATAAAAAAAAAATTTAGCCCGCGGATTCATAATGTAAGCGAGCCACAAAACACACCCATGCCGCCCCTGTTTTATTTGTTAAGAAAAAAAAGGATCGTTCGTTAAGACTTTGAAACTGATTATACGTGGACTAAATGCTGTTTCCATCTCCAACAAATATCCTTTTGCCCTTAATAAAGGACCTCTTGGATGCCCTAGGCAAAGGCCTGATTTTTACCAAATTGGATTTGCGGGAAGCTTATTATAAAGTATGTCCGCATCGACGCTGGAGGGGTACCTGAACATTTAACAGCATTTTAATACAAAATTCGGGCAATATGAATATTTAATAATGCCCTTCGGATTAACTAGGAGGCCCCAGGGCTTTCATGGCCCTCATAAACGAAGTATTACATGATTTGTTGTACAAGGGAGTAGTCGTATATTTGGATGATGTTTTGATTTACTCACAGACCCTGGAAGAGCATGAGGCTTTAGTCTGGGAAGTTTTACAACGTTTACTTGATAACTCCCTCTTTGCCAAGTTGTCAAAGTGCTGTTTTCACCAATCCTCCATAGACTACCTGGGCTACCGAATATCCTCTGACGGTCTAGAAATGGACCCGGCTAAAGTGGCCGCAGTGTCAAGTCACAAGCCTTTATTGGCATAAAATAAACATACAAAATCAGCATACAAAATTTGCCCATTATTGCTCACAATTATAGACACTGGTACTAAAATACTAAATACTAAAATATATACATGGTCCTTCTGTAACTATAGGACATTCCTTCAGCTAAGTTAACTCACTTAAACGTCATCGGATACTGACAGAAGCTAGCAAAATTACTGCTGGCTATATGTGGTCATAATACATAGACATTGGTTGGTATTCATCTAGACTTACGTCTATTATTATTATTTAGCAGTAATTTTGCTACATTCTCACACACTGTGGGATCCATGTTGTTCAAAAGCATAGGTATCTTAAGAGCATCAGTTAGATTGTTATACAGAAATGGGATAAGTGCAGCTTGTGACATTCACTGATTTTTACCAGGCAAACCCATACACAATGAAAAGAGGGTATGATCGAAGTAAGTCTCCACCTGACCCATATTGCATGGACATAGCCTCCTCTGTTTTATCAATTTGTTACGATATCTGCCATAGAGGCAGCATAGAAGGCATTAGATTAGAATCTGGCCAGTGTTAAAGCTCTTTTAATTAAGATTTAGGGTTGGTGATCCACTGTAAATAATTGGCCATGTGTCCTTGTTCAATTGGAATAAAGCAGAAGAGTCCGAGGGGGGAACCACCGCGTTTTCCTCGCATGGCTGTTATCATATCCCGGATACTCTTGTTCCTAATAAAGCTTAGTTTTCAAAGCATTGCATAATATGCTTCCTTGATAGGGGAAAGAGGGACTAACGACTCTAATGAAAGCCAAGAGTGTTGATTTTTCCCTCAACTAGTTTCAGCCACCTAGAATTTGCATAGTCACGGAAAGCATGAGGTGTAACAAACTGGAGTGATCCTGCAGATAGTGGATACGTAGCCAGTATCTGACAGTTCTCAGCCAGGCCATCGTGGCATATGATATTTGCCCGAGTTCTAAACATAGGGCTGCATAAGAAGCACAATTTGGTAAGCCCATAATTTTGTGGAAGAAACGGGACTGGGCTGTGTTTATATTTTTGTTTATAGCTCCGATCCAAATAGGTGCTCCACTGGCCTGCCCCCACCAATAGAAGGGAATTGCAATCTTTCTTAGGCTTTGCTAACTTCTATCGTGACTTCATTCCCCATTTTGCCAAACTTGCCTTACCGCTCACTGATCTTTTACGCACTAAAGGAAAAGGGATCACTTCCAAAGCGGCTAAGCCCCTGGCCCCCCTTCCCTGGTATTCCTTAGGAATGCCAATTAGCGTTCCAGCAGCTGAAAACAGCTTTCACAACTGAGCCAATTCTGACGCATCCCGACCCTGAGCTTCCTTTCATGCGTTCACGTGGATGCTTCGGACAAGGCGCTGGGCGCTGCCACTCTTGCAGAAAAATAAAGACAATAGAATTGGTACCGCGGTGCTTTATTTATCCAAAAAATTTTCTAGTTCCGAACTAAACTGGACTGTTGGAGATAAGGAAACCACTGCCATCAAACTCGCATTGAGCACTTGGCGCCATTGGTTAGAAGGAGCCAAGCACCCCTTTCAAGTCTGGTCGGATCATAAAAAAATTTGGCTTGGCGCTTTCCACACCCCTTCAAAATGTCCGGCTAAACAATTCACGTTGGAAGCTGATTTTTTCTCTCGCTTTTCCTTTACGGTCCATTTTTTCCCTGGTATTAAAAAAAGCAAACAAGCTGGCTGATGCATTGTCCCGGCCTCGAGGGGGGAGACGCATCTCTATGGGATGTCCGCATCACCATTCATTCTCTCCCTCCCAGCTGGGATTGGCTGTCACCCAGCTCCCACAATCACCCTCTACGTCACCCCCCTCCCCGCCCATCCCAGCCATTGTCTCCCCTTCCTCTCCAGGAACTGGCGAGGCGTGGATTACGCTGAAGCTGCCAACAGAGGAAAAGATGCACAGCTACGCTTGGCAGGATGGTGTCTGGAAAGAGTGTTGGAAGTACGCTCCTCCTCCTCCTCCGAAAGCAGGTGTTCTTCAAGCTTGCCATGATGCTTTCGTCAGGCGGGGAGCACTTCGGGTTTGTGAAAACCCTTCATCTAGCTCCCTTGCGCCAGTTTTGGTGGCGCTTCTATGCTAGCAAGGACGTTGGAGTCTTACATTAAAGGGTGTCTCCGCATAATGCGCGGAGGCCAGAGTCACACACCGGGAAAGCCTCATGGATTACTGAAACTCCATCCCCGCTTGCTTGCTCCCCGGCCCTGGCAAGTTATTTTCCAATGGATTTTATCACTGAAGCTTGCCGGATAGTCACGGGAACACTGTTTTTGTAGGTGGTAGGTGGATCTCTTTTCCCAAACAGGCGCATTTCATCTTTCCATGCACCACCATACCTTCGAAGCTCCCAAACCCAGCCCGGTTGTTCATTCAACATTACATCTGCGCTCTACATTCCTCTCCTGAGAAGGTGGTATCGGATCGTGGCCCTCGAGATTCATTTCCCGATTTTGGAAGGAAACTTTCCTGGAGTTGTTGGGAACTTTCACACCGAAGCGGTCGCCGCTTCCCTACCACGTTCAAAGTGACGTGGCAAAAGTGAACGGATCTAGGGCAGGCAACACTAGAGCAATATTTACGCTTGTTATACAAACTACCATCAGGACAACTGGTGTGAATTGCTTCCCTCTCGCAGAGTATGCTTGCCACAATAATTGCAATTCATAGCAGCACGCAGAAAAATCCCATTCGAAGTAGTCTCTGGTCGAATCCTTCCGCCGCCCGTTCCCAGCTGCCGGCTGAGGTATTGCAGCCACCAGGAATTCAACCAATGGATTTTGTCACTAGCTGAAGGCTGGAAATCAGTTCAGTCTACCTTAAAACAAGCTCAAGAAGCCCAAAAGTTTCAGGCAGATAGAAGCACCGCTCAAATTCCCCTTACGTGTTGGGGCTTGGGTTTATTTGTCCACTAAAAACCTTCCAGAAGTGCACAAATACTCAAAACTTGGCAAGAAATTTGTGGGTCCCTTTCGGATTACAAAAGTGATCAATGATGTTACTGCTCAGCTTAGATCTGCCTAATTCACTAAGTAACATTCATCCCGTCTTTCAATTTCCAGCTTGCTCAAGGGAGGCCTCCCGGCTTCAGATGCCTGGCACGACCCTCGGAGGAGACACCCCGCCAGTTATAATTGATGGACATAAGCATTAATAGAAATAGATGCCTATCCTGGACCTCTCAGCTTCTTTCGCATAACGTCTACATAATATCTGGTGTCATGGAGTTGGCTATTCTTCTGGCCATATAATCCAATGGGTGTATAAAGGAGAATATCGATGCCCCCTCTTTAATTGCTGCATTTCACCAAGCTTTTCCGGACAAACCGGGGGAGGGGGAAAAGGAGGAGATTTCTTTTAGGAGAGGCAGAGTGTAAGGATCTCAGTCGTTCTTGTTTCCCTTACAGCCCAACCTGGCCTTGATCGGAGAATTGCTTTTGGGTCGGGCGTCCGGCCAAAACCTGCACCAACCTTGTGGGACTGCTTATCTCACTTTTGCATAGTAGAATTCCGTTCTCATGAGAACGGGGCAGGGGGGATGGGTTAGTCAGCATTATAACCTGTTGTTTGAGCGGGATTGCTCATTCCTGCCATGTCGTGTGTGTGTGCTTTCCAGGATGTCTGAATAAACGGACTTATAATCAAAAGCCTTTTTATTTCTGCTCTTTGGAATTCCTTACACTATTCCTGAGGGTCATACATCCTTCGGGAGCATAACTGGGAGAAGGGCATTTTGGGTTGCGTCAGGAGGGGAAAAGTGGGGAAGGCGTGCTTTGGCTGACAGAAGTCTTTCTGTCCATGGAAATATTAAGCAGTATCCAAGCCACTATTTCTTACCTCATGAGCATAAAAGGGAAGTTGACAGGAAATTGCCCACACCTCTTCAGAAGAAGGGAAGATATACATGGCCATCACATTCTGTATGTTTCAATTACTTGTTTTAATAATGTGTTTTAACAATTTAAACAGTTTAAAAATGTATTGTTATTAGCCACTTTGAGTCCTTCCTGACTGTTTCAGGAGAATGGTGGGGCATATAAGTTTAAATAAACCAATAAATACAATAAGCAATCTGAACACATGGTCCTCTGGATAGCACCGGTGAGAATTTTAACGTATCTTTTCATTTTTAGTTAATGTACCCAGAAAACCTCAGCCAAAAGGCAACGCTTCTGCATAACGCTCCATGAATATACATTTGTTAACAGAAACAGAACAGATGTTTATGGATTCCAGTTTTATCAAGGCACTGCATGCTGAAAGAATGTCCCAGTGACTCTGTTAACTGCTGCGTGCAAAGACATACCCTCGCCAATTCCCTTCTGCCCCTCCTTTTGTATTCTGTAACTCTAGCCAGTCTGTGAATTCAACACAGAAGACATTCAGCCCAGTTCAGTGGCACTGGACTCCAACCAAGCTTTCCTGCCAGATTTTTTTAACACACCTGCTAAATAGATTGCTTGAAATCCAGTGTTCAGCCAGCATTTCAGCAGCGGCCAGTGATACATCTGGTGGGCTGTGTTCAAAAGGCTGCTAAGTATATGTGCTGCTCATGTATCACCCCGTTATCAGAGGTGGGATCCAGCAGGTTCTCACCAGTTCCCGAGAGTGGGTTACTAATTGTTTGTGTGTGCCGAGAGGGGGTTACTAATTGGGTCCGCTTTTCCATTAGAAATTCCATTAGGTCCAACAATCATAAAGTCCTGTTGTTTCCTATGGGGCTGGTTAGCGAAGGTAGAAAACGGGACATAATTCTCCCTGTTGGGCTGTTTTAAAAACATGTTTTAGAAATATGGTAAAGTTCCTTGTTTAAGGAAAGTCTCCTTCTTTTGATTTCTAGAAACAAAGTTAAGTATTTGAAAGTATTAAGTATTTGACAGGCAGTCAATTAGAGGAGAAGTAGTTGTTTCTGTTGGCAGTAGACGGTAGGACTTGCTATAATGAGTTTAAGTTATGGACAGAAAGATACCCGCTGGAAATTAGGAACTTTTTTTTTACAGTAAGAGTTTTTTACAGTAACAGAGAAATTATTAATGCCCCACCCCCGGAATGCCTGGCCACGCCCCCGCCGTGCCACGCCCAGCCCCATTGGCGCTACGTCACTGTTTGAATCCCACCACCATGGGAACCTGTTACTAAAATGTTTGGATCCCACCACTGCCTGTTATGTGTTGGGAGTTCAACGAACAGGACAATATAATACACTCAGTTCCAAACAAGTTAATGTGTATGGGAATCTACTAGGCAAGAATGGTCATCATTCCACCTGAAGCGTCTGACTGGCTTATTAAGATATGCCAGTGTAGAAATAAGAGCAAGAACGGCTTTGCCGAATCAGAAAACAGATCCATCAAGCTCAGCATTGTTCCAACAGCAGCCAATCAAAAAACTTCTGGAAACTTAGGGGAGGAGCTATGACTCAGTGGTAGAGTTTTTGCTTGGCATGAAGAAGGTTTCAGGTTCATCACACAGTGTGCAAGTTAAGTGCCATCAAGTTGCTTCTGACTCATGGGGACCTGTGACTCAATGTCCCTCAAAACATCCTATTGTTAACAGCCTTGCCCAGATCTTGCAAACTGAGGGGCATGGCTTCCTTTATAGAATCAAACCATCTCATGTTGGGCCTTCCTCTTTTCCTGCTGCCTTCAACCTTTCCTAGCATTATTATATTTTCCAGTGACTCTTGTCTTTTCATTATGTGACCAAAGTACAGCAGCCTATTTAGTCATTTCAGCTTCTAGGGACAGTTCAGGCTTCATTTGAACTATAATCCACTGATTTGTTTTCTAGTGGCCCACAGTATCCATAACACTCTCTTCCAACACCACACTTCAAAGAAATCTTCTTTCTGTCAGCTTTCTTCATTGTCCAGTTTTCGTAAAGCCCATAGTAATAGGGAATACTTGATCTTGGTTGCCAGTGACACATTTTTACACTTAAGAATCTTTTTAGCTCCTTCATGTCGCCCTTCCTAGCTTTGATCTCCTTCTGACTCTTGGTTGATGTGTAATTATTACATACTTGTATGAGTGGACTTCAGGTGTTTTTTAAAAAAAACGTATTATGCAATGTTAGAATAAAGTTTATGTTTTAAAATAATTTTTTAAAAAAGAAACAGGAAGTCTTCAACAATTTCAGTTTCTTCATTGTCCACCCTAAAGCAGAGCAATTCTCAAGTAGTTATGACTTTTGTCTTCTTGATGTTCAGCCGTGCCCTGCTAACTTTCATCAGCAGTCATTTCAAGCTTTCGCTGTTTTCCGCCATCAGTGTAGTATCATCAGCATATCTCAAATTGTTAACATTCCTCCCCACAATTTTCATTCCACCTTCATCTAAATCTAATCCAGTTTTCCTTATGGTATGTTCTGTGTACAGATTGAAGAGACAGGAAGATGAAATACATCCTTGTCTTAATACCTTTGCCAGTTGGAAACCATTCAATTTCTCCATGTTCTGCCCTTAGTGGCCTCTTGTCCAGAGTACAAGTTGCTGTGGCACATCCATTTCTGATAAACCAGCCATAGCTTTCCATGATCCATACAGTCAAAAGCTTTACTGTAATCTATGAAGCACAAGCTGGTTTTCTTTAAAAATTCATTCGTATTCTCCAGTAACTGATGCAAATTTGCACTACGATGTCTAGTGCTTCTTCCTTTTGTGAATCTAACTTGAACACAGAAAGTGATGAGAAATGTCTCAACTTTAGTTCTTGGACACCCACTGCTGATCAGAGCAGACTAAATTTCTGGGCGTTATGATTAAAGAGGATTTGACCTGGGGAGTACAGACTGCCGCGGTGGTTAAGAAAGCCCAGCAAAGACTGTACTATCTGAGACTTTTAAGGAAGCAGCAACTGGATGGAAAACTCCTGGTGTCCTTTTACCGCTGTGCTATAGAGAGTGTCCTAACCTACTGCATCTGTGTATGGTTCTCCAGTTGCACAGTGGCGAATAGGAAGGCGCTCCAAAGGGTGATCACCACTGCACAAAGGATTATCGGCTGCCCTCTCCCCTCCTTGGAAGAAATCTATAATGCCCGAAGCCTAAATAAAGCCCAAAATATTCTGAGGGACCCGTCTCATCCAGCACACTCTCTTTTTAAACTGCTACCATCTGGCAGACGATACAGGGCCCTCAGAACTAGGACAAAGAGGTTTAGAGACAGCTTCTACTCTAGAGCTGTGGCTATGCTAAACTCCGCTGCTTCATATTGATGTATTTGGGGCTGTGTAGGGATGGGTGGAGGATGATGATGTATTAGTCTGAAATTGTGTGCATCGAGGAATGCTGCTGTAAATTTCGTTGTGCATGCACAATGACAATAAAATGCTTATGCTTATGCTTATGGTAGCATAGAGCAAAGCTGTATTCAAAGCTGTATTCTGACTATACTAACCTGAGCCCTTCGGGGATAGGGCGGTCTATTAAATTTATCATCATCATCATCAATCATCATCATCAACCACCACTACCACCACCACCACCTAGATTAGTGGTGGTAAACCTTTGGCACTCCAGATGTTATGGACTACAATTCCCATCAGCCCAAGGGCTGATGGGAATTGTACTCCATAACATCTGGAGTGCCAAAGGTTCACCACCATGGACCTAGATGGACCAATCATCTGATCTATTTGTGGCATTTCTCCTGCACCCCTGCTATGCCTCCAGCGGTGATGTAAAAGGACATTTTAATTAGTAGTTTTTGGGGAATGAAAACCATAGGCTGGTTGATTTCTGGTAGTATTTTTACAGAACAGTCCCATATCTAAGAGTAACCCTGCATGGAATTCAACTGTTTATGTAGGTTTTCAGTTTTTGTGTGTTTTAAAATGATTTAATGACTATATGAAACGTTATTATAATGTTATCATTATGCTTGTTAGAGAGAATGCTCTCTTCCCAAGTGGGATATACATTATAATTAATAATATTAGTAGCAGCTATAAAAACCAACACCGATTTATCAGACTTGTGAACCAATTTACAGCACATGAAATTCCCTCTTCCCGTGGAATTCCCATGAACCAATTTACAGCACATGAAATTCCCTCTTCCCATGGAATTCCCATGAACCAATTTACAGCACATGAAATTCCCTCTTCCCACTGGAAAAGCTGTCAGACCTCTAAAGTTTTCCTGACTATATCTAAATTCCACTAAGGATACAGAGAGCAGGACTCTCAAAGCAAGATCCACCTCATGAACACCTGCTAAAGCCAATGAAAAGAGCCGCAATGATTCCGTAAGGGTTGCATTAGAACATGAATTATCCAGCAAACACTATCCCTACATTAAAAAAAATCTTTAGTCTGCCTCTGGCTACTCATCACAATTGGTTAATAGCCTGACTTGGAATTTAAAGGTGGCAAGGGGAGACGGCTCATATAGGTTTCCGTGCTGCTAAATGGGGGATTGATTCCTTTAGCAAACCTTGAACAAGATATTTCGTCGCAGCATTGCTCAAGGGTGGCAGCAATTTAGTTTTATAACCATCTCTTTTGGGCACACGCTTTGGTAAGAATGGGTAATTTATTCATGGGACTGTGAAGTTTTTTTTACATGCCATGTTACACTGGCCCGCAGCATTGATGAGAAGGACTTATTTTCCTAGCCAAACGTGGAAAAGAAAAAACGGTAAGACACAGCAGCAGGTCAGAATTAGGGTTGCTAATCTCCAGGTGAATGAGGAATGGAGATTGGAATTACAACTCACGTCCAGACTGAAGAGGTCAGTTTCCACAAAGGAAATGCCAGTTTTGGAAGGTAGCCTCTATGACCATGGTGGCAAACCTTTGGCACTCCAGATGTTATGGACTACAATTCCCATCAGCCCCTGCCGGCATGGCCAATTGGCCATGCTGGAAGGGGCTGAAGGGATTTGTAGTCCATAACATCTGGAGTGCCAAAGGTTCACCACCACTGCTCTATGACATCACATCCAGAGGTGGGATCCAACCAGTTCTCGCCACTTCTGTAGAAGTGGTTACTAATTTTTTCTAAGTGCCGAGAAGGGGTTACTAAAGCAACCTCCATGCCCAATAGGGGCTGGAGGTGCGTGTGTGCGGCGGCGCCACAGTTTGAATCCCACCACCATCGGAACCTGTTATTAAAATTTTTGGATCCCACCACTGATCGCATCCCATCTGAGCTCCCTCCACTCCCTAAACTCTGTCCTTTCCACGCTCTACCTGCAAATCTCCAGGAATTTCCCGGTCAGCCTACCCTACCTAGAACAGGTGTATGCTTGAAGTTCAATTGTATCAATTGTATCTTGTAGGAGATAAGATTGAAAAGAAATCCCAGAGTTCGGCAAAACTTCACTGGCAAGCTAAAAATTTCCTCCTAGAAAGGCTCCTCAAAGCTTTTTCACCTGAAGAAACCAGGCTCCACTCTGATTCTCCATGTTTTACTTACTTTATGTTGTCACATGAGAGCATGCTAGAAGGGCTTCCAAATAAGAATTCAGTTGCTATGTCTGGCCCTTTCCAGACACGCGTGGAGCCAAGCCTCCACCGGCATAATTTATGCCGGTGGACGCTCGGGGGCCGTTCGCACACTAGCGTGCGAGCGGCCATCACTTCCCCCTCAGCCGGAGAGGCGGCTCCATATGGTCACCCCCCTCCACTTACCGTCCCATACAGCATTGCTCTGGAGGGCTGCAGGGACCCGCCCACGCTGCCCTGTGACCTCCAGAGGTCGGAGGGCAGTGTGGGCGGGTCTCTGCAGCCCTCCAGAGGGACACTGCACAAGATGGTGAGTGGAGCCAACGGGGAAAACAGTGTCTTCCTGGCGGTGCGGTTTGCACCACGCTGGCGGGAACACACTGTTTTTTGAAGACATCGCTCATTGAGCGAGGTTTTCAGGGGCGGCTTCATGCCACCTGGGGAAAGCCAGGACAGCGCTGCTGCAAAGCAGCAACGCATCCTGTGTGAATGGTCTCCCAGGGACGATGTTTTTGCCATCCCTGGGACGCTGTATATGGCCTGTGCAGAAAGGGTCTTCGTTTGCCATTGCTGTGAGCTGATTAAGCTCTGTGTGCATGTAACCCAGGTTTCTCCCACCAACCCCAGCTGAGGGGAGAAATTACAGGAAGTGGGCTTTTTAATGAAGGGAGGATGACAAAAAAGAAAACAGCAGAGCTTTCAGCCACTGGCTTCCATTTTCCAACAGTAAGCAAAAAGAAAAAAAATATTCAAAAACAATTAACAGACTATGTAATCACTATAACCATTCACAACTAGAACTTAAAATACATATGAGGGTTAATTCAACAAGGAGGGATGGGGAACTAAACAGGACGTGCATATATTAAACTCAGACAAAAGGAGTGCAGCTTAAAGTGGGACCCAAACAAATATTAAGAGTCTTTTACCTTCTCTCTCAGGAGTTCTGCAAGTATCTGACATTCTGTCTTTGTTGCCTGGCTCTCTGTGGTAGTGTTGCTGCTGCAGATCTCCAGAGGCAGTAACTTTCTTGAGGCATCTTCTCAGGGCTTATTTTTCTCTGCACTGATGGGGCTGCCAACCTGGAGATCTCCCCCTATTATAGTTGGTCTCCAGACAGCAGAGATCAGAGATCTTACAAAATTCCATTAAAAATCTACTATCTATAGTAAAACTTGCCCTCGTGTCTCCCAAAGAGTACAACATTAACTAGCGACAGTTATAAAAACAGTACAAAATGAATGCTACAGCAACAAAATCAGCAGAATAAAACCTGTTGTTCACAATTGATAGATTTTGAAATAGTCAATAGTTAACAAGGTTGGAGCAAGTTGTAGGAGAGGAGATTTTTCTTTGACTATACCTGTGACCTAAGCAGAGGTGGGATCCAGTAGGTTCTCAACAGGTTCCCGAGAGTAGGTTACTAATTTTTTGTGTGTGCCAAGAGAGGTTACTAATTGGTGATTTTACCACGTGATTTTTGCCTTAGTTACGCCCTTCTGCTCCTCAGTAGTGCACAGAACTTGAAGCAGTCTAGCAGGAGGTGCACCGGTGTGCGTGGCAGCCTGTGCCTGCATACATTCGTTTCCCGCCCAAGGACCGCTGCAGTGGATGCATCCCTGCCACAGCCCTGCCCAGGAATGCCCCGCCCCCGGAATGCCCCGCCACGCCCCTGTCGTGCCCCGCCCATCCCATTGGAGCTACGCCACTGTTTGAATCCCACCACCATGGGAACCTGTTACTAAAATTTTTGGATCCCACCACTGGACCTAAGCCCTTTGCCATGGACCCAATTACCAATAAACTTGTTATTTTACTTCCCAATTTACTCCACAAATGATAGGCTAACTATATATATATACTTTCAGTTCCCATGGATAGACAATGTGACCAAGCAATCGGGAAGGGGGAACATTGGTCACTTTTACTCCATTTAGAGACTGCCTTTCTCACTTGGACTCAAGGCTTAAGGCCATAAGTCAAATTTTAAATTATAGCTACATTAGTCCACAGAGCCTCCCTCTCCAATTAAGCTATTAAAGATAGGAGCATCAGTTAAAAACAACCCGTTGGCATAAACAGGCTTATTAAAACTGGCACTCGTGGTTGTTTTAGCGGCAAAGATCAGAAAGTATTAATGTCTTATGTCAACGATCACATATGCAGAACCACTAAACTTACCCAAGAGATGAAAACGGCCTCAGCTGAAATGGAAATGGAGGCTGAGGGCCAGGAGACTTTGCTCTATCATTTCCTCCCTAGTCAACAACTCTCAGGCAAAGAGCTGTTGCCAGCTTGACTTGCAACTACTGAATGCTCAGTAGATGTGGGCATAACAGCTTGCAGGAGAAACAGCAGAGTTCATTAATGCCAAACTATAATTCCCTGCTTGAGTTGTGGTTTGCTCATGTGTGAAAAGTCTGTCCTAGAGTGGACTCCAAACATAGGATGAAAGTATCTGCTTTTGATGCTAATAAACAAAACCCTGTTAGCTGAAGGGGTGCCAAAAGGTGAGAAGAATTTATTTATTTTCCTCATTCTGGTTACGTTCTAACATGGTTCTCACATAGCAGCAGTAGAGACAAAGAGGGGGTACTTCAGAGGACAGCAAGTTGAGAAGAAACTGTTAAAAAAACCCTAGCCAGGCTTTCTGATGATTGAATTTGTCATCTCTCTGGAATCAAGCAAAGAAAGAATATTGAAAAGTCCCCCAATAAAATGAACAGCGAATATTCACCACACAATATACAAGCCACGATAAACAGTGGAGCAGTCTTGCAAATAAAGCACTTAAAGAGTAGAGACATCAGTGATGTAAATCAGGATTGCTGGGCAGCCAGCTAAAAAGGCAAACATTTTGTCAAGAAGGCCAAGAAAGAGGTACAGGTTCTTGTTGCTCAACCTCCGCCTGCTCATCAACCTTCTCAGCAGTGTCCCTGTGTTATGGAAGGGCCTGCTGATAGGATCTGCTTGCTTCCTTCAGGCAGTTTTACTTAGGTGGCCTTTCGAATGATTGAAGGTTTCAGGTGACTGGGATACAAGGGCTCTGACTGGGATATAAGGGCTCAGGTATCTCCATTTCTACTTGTACCTGACAAAGGGAGCTTTGATTCTCAAAAGCTTATACCTGCAAGTCTTGTTGGTTTTAAAGATCTACTGGGCTTCATTCGGGTTCAGTGGAGGTTTGATTACCAGAGGCTTATTGCTGAGTTCCCTCTTTTTGGGTTGTTTGTCATCTGATGTATTACTCTGGGTTTTGTTGTGGATTTTATTGTGACTTGCTTCAGGTTGCTTTTTTTGTGGAGCAGAAGACAGATTACAATATTTATACGTGTGTAGTAATATTCCATTAAAATACCCTCATTTCCACTTCTTGGGAAAAAAGAGAAGCAGTGTTTAAAAGTTGGGGAAATGTTATAAGGGGAACCATTAATGTTGTAACTAATTCTAGCCAGGCAGTGGTGTGCATAGCTGGCTTTTGTGACAGGTACACAAAAATAGCCACCCTTGACAATCTACGAGAGAATCTAAACAAAGTGCAGTAAATGTAGTTCCACAGCAGTTGACTGTTCAAATTACGTACATCTATACACAACCTCTGTTTGCTCTAACAAAAGACTTACATTTTCTATCCAGAAGCCATTGATTTCCCTGAAGGCAAAGTGTTATCTGCCTTCTAGCCAAAGAGACACTTTTCCATGTTGCCTATCTTCTGTATATCTCAAGACAGCTACGTTTGAGAGCATATGTATCAAGGGTCATGGTAGCGGAATGAATCCTATTGAATCAAAACCTTTTATAGACCTTCAAAGAAGGTTACTTACAGGAACAAGGCTCCTGGTGGTATTCATGGACAGGTTGTATTCTGACTTTTCATTGAGCTTTGGTAGGTCGTGATTGGGCCTGTCACTGTGACCCTACCCATGTGCTGAGTGCATGTGCTTTTATGGTCTGAAAAGGGCTCATTGGTGCTTTCAGCAGGTTTAACCAGTAGCTTTGATGGCCTCTCCATCCCAAATTGGGACCCAACTTTAGAATATCATTAGAAGACACGATACTAAGCTGAAGCTAAGCAAGCCTGCTTGACTGAGGGACCTTCTGGCAAACCTGTATGTGCTACTTTGAGTTACGTGGTGAAAGGAGGGAAATACATACAGTTAAACATTCGATTGGGATGTAATATCAGCCACCCATTCTCTAGTAGAAGAGAAGAGTTTGGATTTAAATCCCCCCTTTTTCTCCTGCAGGAGACTCAAAGGGGCTGACAATCTCCTTGCCCTTCCCCCCTCACAACAAACACCCTGTGAGATGGGTGGGGCTGAGAGAGCTCCAGGAAGCTGTGACTAGCCTAAGGTCACCCAGCTGGCGTGTGTGGGAGTGTACAGGCTAATCTGAATTCCCCAGATAAGCCTCCACAGCTCAGGCGGCAGAGCTGGGAATCAAACCCAGTTCCTCCTGATTATATACACGAGCTCTTAACCTCCTACACCACTGCTGTAGGGAAGTCTGGCAATATGTTTGTGTAAAGCTGACTCATGGCAACTCCTAGGTGTGAGAAGCAGAGGTGGTTTGCCATTGCCTTCCTCTGCAGAGTCCTCCTTAGTGGTCTGCTTGGCTTCCTAGATCTGGCAAGATTGGGCTACATGATGTCTCCTTCCCTCCCAGTCTGGAAGTGCTATTTTTCTTTCCTATATACATGAAGTGCATTTTGTACACAGTAAGTATGAATATGTCTGCTACAAAGAAGGGAGAAACAAGATGAATGGTAATTTTGAGGCCAGAAAGAAGGACTGGTATTCTATGGGTTCTGAAGACAATGTAAACTTGATTTTTTTTCTGTCTAAATACTAGTTAGGGAAACACTAGTTATGGTACAAGGATGATCACCCAGAAAACACCTATGTGTCCTAAAGAGCTGCATGATATGATACTAACAAGTTAAAGAAGTCAAAGCCTTCGACAATACAGAGTGGAAAGTATGGCGTCAATAGTGTATGTTATGAGAAAGTAGAACTGTGTGGGCCAATAGAACCAAGTGTCAGAATACACAGGAAAACAGCAGAGAATTTGGAGATGTGTTCAGTCTCTTGACATCTGAGCTTCTTTCATAAATTTCACAAACTTATTGAACTGTACACTGTGAAAGACTTGAAACCTGCTTTATAAAATTAAGCCACTTCTTAGATTTATCTTTAAATAAATTGTATCTGCTTGAGCAGGGGGACTATCTGTAGCATGGCACCTTCTAGAGATAATGACAACCCAGTTAAGTCAAACTATTAGGATGTAAGTGAATGATATCCCTTTACCCCCCCCCCCATAATCACAAGGAGAGTATCTATTTTACAGCAGATTACAAACTATATGAAAAGATTCTTGCAAAAACATTCAATATACTAGGCTTCAATACAAATCTTCTAAAGACTTTTGTTTTTCCAGTTACTAGAAGCCAGCCATATATGGAAATCTTACCACATCTCCAGAAGACCACTGTGGCGATGTAATATATCATTAGGCTGCTTGATTCCCATCAATTTCTCTGTTCAAGATCATATTACCCCTATTCCCAACTTGTGGCCAGGGAAGATAGGACAACCCTGCAGAAGGCACAAGTCTGATCCCATTGGAATCTGACATCTTAAGCAAACCTAGGTCTGTGTGTATTTCAGCCGATAAGAATTAAACTGTACATAAAACTAGTGTTTCGTGTGCCCTTTTGCATTGTGAAAAAAAAAAACACCTTCACACCACTGGGATTAAATGAATACTGAATAGTAGATGCATTAATCTCGGTTTACAGCTTGGGAAACAATGTCTGAAAGAGAGCCATGTAGCCAAAGCCACCCCGCTGCTGAGGCCTCTGAACCGCAACCCTAATATTTATCTCCTGGGCCGTTCCGTTCCTCAAACCAAACCAAAGAATTCACCAATCCCCCTTTCTCCATCTAGTAAACCCACAGTAATGCTCATATTGCTACATCTGCCAGCCAGAGAACACATGTCACAGCGTCCATTAAGGTTCAGCGGTAGCTTAATGTATGGTTGCTAGGTAATAATCTCTAGCATCCACACACGAAGCCTGATGGGGTATATTCACTCTGCTCACAGCCCAGCAGCGTCTGCCACAGAAGCTGAAATGAAATTCCTGCTGCTATTGTGTGTTGGGACACAACCCTGGATTTCAGCCAGGTTTTTGTCTCTTGGGAATTGCGCTGCAGAGAGAGTCGGCTTCCTTCTCCTCATGCACAAATACCTGACCTCATTGTACCTAAAGAGTAAACAACAGAAGCACTTTCATTTGGCACAAAATTAAATTAGTCCCCTTCAGATGTTCGTAGATGACATGGCTGGGTTTATGAAAAAAAAAATCAGCCTTCAAAGCTGATTTTCTTCTCCTCACGCAGAAAAAGAAAATGAAACAAAAGGGAATTATTTTCATCTCAATCCAATTTTCTTTCAGCTGGAATACAGAAACACCAGAGTCTTCAAAAGCTATGGAAGTTCCGCCTCTCCGATGGAGATGGTTCCTTCACTGCATTCCCCCTCGCCCTTCAGACTGGATGTTTCTATATTTTTCTAAGGTTGCCACTCTTCCTTCAGATGAGTTATCATCTAGCAAATACCCATTAGATACATCAGGAGAAAGAACCCAACACAGCCTCTGTCTGTGTCAAGTGGAATCTGCTTCAAAGATTAGCTCGTCATGTTCAAATTATCTCATAGTGTTGCTGTTAGCAGTTGAATTTTTTTTTTACATTATGCATGATTTGGGCTTGCTCACACAGTGTTAATCAGACTACAGAGAGTGTTTCATTAATAATTCCCACTGGCAAAGATTTCAAGTTTGTTGGTATTATTTACAACAGAGTAGGGATAATTCTCAATTTATTCGTTTGCATTGTACCGGGTGTCATGCGCCACTGCAATATGCCAGATCTGAAGAATTATCTGTGCATCCTTTGTGAAGCCTATGGAAAAGGCTGTGGAGTGTGGGGTGCTGCGGCTGGTCTACAATCAGGCTTTACAAAGCATCTAGTAGACAAATCCCAGGGCTGAGTCACACCCTTATAAGTCTATGGGATTTAGGATTGCAGTGTGTAGCGGCAATAGCAAAAGCAACAATTCACGAGTTTTGTGAATGGACTAAGTGGCTACCTTTTCTGGAATAAAGTGATAATTAAATATAAGTTCCTTTTGCAATTTTAGGTAACCCTGTGGTGCACTTGGGTTCCCTATGATTGATCTATAGGTGGAGACCGAGCAGAAGGCTTTCCTGCTTTCAGTCTCCACCCCTTTCTGGGTCATCCCATTCTGAACATAGGGGTTACACAATCATTTCATTTCCTTGGAACCATTTCCACATTTGGATGTATCTGTCTTCATAAAGTAAATTGAAACGCTTTCCAAATTCAGTTTGCAGAGCTAGTCTGAAGGCACCACAACACCTTTCTCATCACAATTCTCTTGACAGTGCTCTTTGTGGGTATATTTCTCTGTAAACCCCACCTGTACCAGAATGTATCCAAAATGGTACATGTCATCTTCAGATTTCATAATATGATGCCATTTAGGGGAAACATTTCCATTTATTTTCTGCATATTTCAGTATCAAGCATATTTGTAAACAGGCTTCTTTAAAACCTAACACTGTATTAATCCCCCCCCCCCCCAATTTATTGTTGTACCGACTTTGTGTTTGTTAACTCCTCTATGCCTTCCTCTACATAACAGAGCAGTAGAAGGAACATCGGCCAGAGTCAAACACACTTTCCTTCTCCAAAAAAACAGGGGAAAGTGCAGAAGACAAATGCCAAATAAATAATGCACCAAGAAAAATAATGATTGAAATAACCTTGGATTGGTTTCTTATGAACAGATGTTATGTCCTTTTCCATGAGATATATTTCATTAGGTTGTGATTACAAAATAATACAAATACACTTTAATTCATACAATATTGATTTATTGCTTATGCAAACTCTATGAGGGGTAGTTGATCAGATACCACAGATTGTTTTTTCTTGGTGCATTATTTATTAGAGACTCAAGCACACTGCCTGCAACAGCGACAGCAAGAAGTGCAAAGACAAATAATTATTGAAGATCACCGCAACACACAAATATTTTCTAAGGAAACCAATATGAAGATCCATAATGTCAATGAAAAAGTCATGTTTCACTGTGTCCATTATTATGCGTGCTGTATTTTGATTGAAAATATATCTACATGGACAATTTATATTAAAAAACAACTGGGTATGTTTTTGGCACAAGTGATGCTCTTCCAGCATTTCATTTTGCATGAGACATCTACTCATCCACAATACATTCAAGATAGGTAGACAACTTCATACTACCCTACTGGTGATATCACACCATCAAATCATAGAGTTAGAAGGGGCCATTCAAGCCATCTAGTCAGTGGTGGGATCCAAAAATTTTAGAAACAGCTTCCCATGGTGGTGGGATTCAAATTGTGGCGTAGCGCCAATGGGGGTGGGTGGGGTATGATGGGGGCGTGGCCAGGCATTTCGGGGCAGGGCATTCCTGGGCAGGGCTGTGGCAAGGACGCAGTCACTACGGCGGTCCTTGGGTGGGAAATGAATGCACGCAGGCGCAGGCTGCCACGCACGCTGGTCCACCTCCTGCTAGACTGCTTCAAGTTCTGCATGCTACTGCTGAGAGGAGGGGCGTAACTAAGGCAAAAATCACAAGGCAAAATCACCAATTAGTAACTCCCTCTCGGCACACACAAATGATTAGTAACCTACTCTTGGGAACCTGTGAGAACCTGCTGGATCCCTCCTCTGCATCTAGTCCAACCCCCTGCTCAATATAGGATCAGCCTAGAGCACAGGTGTCAAACTCGCGGCCCTATAGATGTTGTGGACTACACTTCCCATCATCCCGTGCCAGCATCATGCTGGCAGGGGATGATGGAAATTGTAATCCATAACATCTGGAGAGCTGCGAATTTGACATCTATGGCCTAGAGCATGCCTGACAAGTGTTCGATCAGCCGCTGCTTAAAGGCTGCCTGTGAGGAGGAGCTCACCACCTCCCTAGGTAGCTGATTCCACTGTTGAACAACTCTGACTGTAAACATTTTTTCCTAATATTTATTTATTTATTTATTTATTTATACTTTAAATTTCTATCCCGCCCCATCCCCGAAGGGCTCCAGCTAGTACCTCCAGCTAGTACCCCAAAGGTATCCAGCTAGTACCTTTCTACCTATAATTTAAACCTATTATTGCAAGTCCTACCCTCTGCTGCCAGTAGGGACAGTTTCCTGCTTTCCTCCACACCCTCCTCCACAAGTACTGGGTACAAAATGAGCCCTGTGGCACTCTAGGACACACCAGGACTTCCCCAGATCACCAAGTTGTTCTTTACATGCTCATATATTGATCCTTTTAAAATCTGCTCCTTTATCTTCCCTGGAAAAAAGATGAGATTGACTGGTCTGTAGTTTCCAGGGTCATCCTTGCTCCCTCTTTTGAAAACTGGGATAACATGTGCCCTCCAGTCTTGTGGCACATCTGCCATCTTCAATCTAAGAAGTCTGGAAGAGGATGATCAAAGGCTCTGCAAGCTCTCTAGAAAGTTCTTTGAGCACTCTTGGTGTATACCATCTGGCCTTAGAGATTTGTACTTATTCAATACATGATGCTTCTCCACAACCTCTCTGTCCAGGTCAACCAGCAGCCTAGATGCTGTGCCTTGCCTACTACTATCTCTAGATGAACCTGTTAACTTCTTTAGAGGAAAAAATGGAGACAAAATAGGAACCAAGTCTTTCTGCTCTCTCTGTCATCTGTCAGAGTTTCTCCATTTTCACTCAACAGCAGACCTATCACCTCTTTTATCTTGTGTTTGCTCCTCACATATCTGAAGAAGTAGTAGCGAGCATCCTTGCCCAGTATCAGCCCACAGTGACCTTTGGCCTCTCTGATGGCTGACCTATGGTGCCTAGCAACCCACAGATACTCTTCTTTAGAGGTCCTTGCCTCTATTTCTTGAACGTTTCTGTTTTTCTCCTTTAGCTCATCATGAAGTTCTCTGGATCCCCTACCACGATGGCTTGCGCTTGCAAGAACTCTTGTTTTAGGAGAGTCCACCCTTCATTTGCCATGAGTTTTTAGCCACATGCCTGGAATTCCTGGGAGACTTGGGGAGGAGTAGAACACTGAGGAAAAAGATATAGTCGATGTCACTTCCAAGTAAAACTTGGAAGGGTGGTTATTGTTGCTCTAGAAATTTGACAAAATTATAGAGCACTGGCAAAATTTAAGCACAGTACTGACATGATATTCATGTTTTAGCTGAAACGTGTTGATGTGTCAACAACACCTTCCTTCCCATTTTCCCCCACCACTCACTTGAGCAATGGCAGGGACAAGAGGCAGCAGTGGGACATCACTCACTCTGCCAGGTAAGTTGGCAGCCCTCCATATAGCATGGGCCCACTTTCTCACAATCTCTTCCAAATTTAACAAGAAAAAAGTGTCATTTAGAAAGTGGGAACCCTCCCATGAAAATCCATCCTAAATTGTGCTTTAAAAAAATGATAAAAGAGTCAAAATGTGGGAGGTACCCCACCCTGAAGGCTTACTAGCGTCTCAGCAATTTGTTTTAATATTCAAATCTCAGCTCTACAAGCTGCTTGCCTATTCTTCCATTCACAGTAGCATCCACATATTATCTCTCCACATTTCTTCTAACTCTGAGTCACATATCGGTGCTGGCAAGCCCATGTAACTAATAATTATGATCCATTTATAATTTTCAGTCATTGTGGATTTGTTGCTGTTCCCATCTTGAGTGCCAGGTCCCTCTTCCTGCACAGCTTAATCTGCTACGTTCTGTTTCATATTTATATATTTGCCGCTGGACAAGGCAAGAGAGAATTTAGGCCCCTGTGACAAGTTATTCAGAAACTAAAAAGTAGGACTGTGAATTCATCTATCAGTGTCGTTTGAGGACACACAAATCATCCCCTGGAAAAGCAAGAAATTTGCAGTTGTCAACGTATTTTGAGAAAAAGGAATGCTGTTCTTACACAAATGACTCCTCAGTGACCCGCAGAGTAGGTTTCTTTTCTTTCTTCCTGCAGTTCACATTGTTTAGGTGCAGAAAATAATCCTTGGCCAAATCCTTGCTCCCTAGCAAAAGGCAGAAAAATATGCAGCATAGTGTGTGTTCCAGTACCATGATGATGATGATGGGTGTGTGTGTGTGTTGGGGGCAGAGGCGTACTAAGATAAGATGCTGCCCAGGGGCAAAACCTGCTCCCGCACCCCCCCTTACCTTCTCCGAGGCAGCAGACGCATAGCTGCTTCTTCAGGTCACAAAGGGAGTGCAAAGGGGGTTCTCTTCGCCTTTGTGCTGTTACATCAGGGTCCCCTCATATTGAGGGGCCCGCCGTCCCCCTTCTTGGGGCAGGTTTTAATCGGGGTTTTCTGGACGCCTCTTGTTTATTTATTCATTTATTATTATCCGCTGTTTTATATGAGTTTTTAGGATGTTTTATTGATTATTAATGGGATGGAGCCTATTTGTCTGTGTATTGTGTATGATTTGCTCCTGCTTATTTTTTTTATTTATTTTTTCAATTTATATACCGCCCGATCCCCAGAGGGCTCCGGGCGGTGATGTTGTTTGAATTGCTTAATGTCGTTTGAATTGTGTTGTTCACCGCCCGGAGCCCTTCGGGGATCGGGCGGTATAGAAAATGAAGAAATAAAATAAAAATAAAAATGTGACCTAATGGGTGGCACCCGGGGTCAATTGACCCTCATGTCCTTCTGGCAGATACACCCCTAGTTGTGGGGAGCAGGGGAAAGTGGAGTATGTCTCTAAAGCTTCTTCTAAGTCAGGCAGTGTCCCAGGACGTACCTTCTGCTCAGCTTTAGCACTTCAGACAAGCAAGAAGGGGGTGAAACACTGAACGAACAAACAAAGAAAAAACCCTCAATCAGGGAAGAAGTTCATTTATGTGTAGGGAGTTCTGTTGTCGTTTCACATGAAGAAAAACACAGGAAGAGTAGATTCCCACAAAGGCCAGCCTTAGGACTGTGAAGATCTTGGAGAAAGGAACTGCAGTGCCCCACAGCCAAAGGGCCTAAAATAGTTCCTCCTTTCACATACACAAGCAACAGCCCCTCTAGATTTGCAACTCTAGGTTGGAAATTTCTGGAGATTTGAGGGTAATGCCTGGGGAAGGCAGTGTTTAGAGACAGGAGGGACCACAGTGGGGTATATATTGCCATATATAGTTCACCATCCAAAGCCACCATTTTCTCCAGGGGAACAGATATCTCCCTTCTGAAGATTAAGTGTAAATTGGGGAGATCTCCAGATTTCAGCAGGAGATTAGAAATCCTATGCCATGTCTCCCTAAAGAAGAGTACTCTATAAGGCTGCCAGGTCTCATACCACTCAAATGCAAGGGTTTTCAATGGACTGGAAACTACTCTCTTGCACTAAGGCAGGGGTCTGCAACCTGCGACTCTCCAGATGTTCATGGACTACAATTCCCATCAGCCCCTGCACTAAGGCATACTTCTTTTAACTGGGAAGACCAGGTGGGCCTTGCCTGTCTGCTAGCTGCCAATCATTCAGCAGCATGGTGTAGATGCATGCAGTGATACGGTTTTATCTGTGAGCCAGTCTCTAAGTCATGCATTTAAGCCTATCATAACAGTCTAATTCAGCTAGGAGCAAGATCTTTTATACTTCAGATGGCCATCTTGTCCAGGGTTCCATCACCTCCCCCCCCCCGCACTTGGCAGTGAAGGAAACATCCTGTAGCCACACTCTGTGAGTGGTAATGAATAATATGGCCCTCCATCTTGCCTTCCCATGTTGTCTATTATGCCAGGCAATACAGACAAACAAGGAACACAGCAAACAATCTGTGAAAGATATTGTTCCGTTGGCAGAGTGTGGGAAGGCTAGAACGTATTTGTTTTTGCTGGCTCCACCATAAAATATTGTTGATCAAAGTGTGCTGTAGTAGTGCACTGCCGACCCAGCAGCACCGTAGTAGAACGTTGGTCCCCCCCCAAACCTCCGGTCTCCCGCTGCTGGCGATCTCCACCAGATGTTATCTCCGCGTCTCGTCTCGTTCTTACGCTGACCGCGTGGGTCGACTACAGTGTGCAATCAGAGATTTGGAACGGAAGACTGGCACATACATCTCTCTCCACGCATAAAATGCAAAGTAGCGCAAAGAAGTCTTGTTACTCAGCTCTTATGGGAAAGGAAAGATGGAGGGAAGTTACTCAGAAGAATGGAATACAAATGATTGTGATTTTGCATAATTTGCTGGGTGTCTCCTTGCACATCTTTGGATGATGTGCTGCAGAGCAGCAAATATGTTCACACTAAATAAAACAGAACTCAAAATACTTGCTGGCCTGGACTTTTATTTCAATGATAATTTCAATTATAATCCCCCTTTTATGGCACAATGAGAGTATCCAATTAGTTGAGGTATTAGGTGACATTTATTTGATAAATGTGCCTCCCACTGACATGTACTTTCACTCAATGAGAAGATTCTCCCCCCCCCCGCACACACGCACATCCTTTATTAAACATATATATATTTGATATAGTTAAACCAGTACAGGTATTACAAGTCATTGTGAACAAATAAACACAATAAAATAAAATGTATATAGAGAGATATAAGGAATTAAGCTAATGTATTGATTCATCAAAAGCCGAATCTTGAGGTTGAAGAGTAACGTATCGACCAGGGAACTAACTAAATATACTTCTGATTAACTTTGGGTTTTTTTTTTATAATTTCAAGCAAGAATTTAGCAACTTCATTGCAATGGATGTAATCAAAGTTATCCAACAGTACATCTGCTGTACTTGTCCCAAGAATTGGTATGGTTTTAACAAACCTCCTTCTAATGTCATGATGCTTAGGACAGTGCAACAAAGAATGAGTCAAAATTTCGACTTGGGCTCCGTTACAAGAGCAGAATCTTTTAACGAAGATTCTCACCTGGTCTATGACAGATATTCTAGAAAACCAGACTAAAACCACTACACAAATACATGCCAATGACAAGCCAATTAGAAACCACTAAAATAACAAACACCTCAGACTTCTAACCGCCTGCCTTCCACCAAATCCAAAAATATCTTATAAAACTTCCTAAAATTGTTGAGATAAATCTTTGGATTGAAGGGGTTAAATATTTGTGGGACAACCAAAAATGGTTCCTTTTTATATGCCCTTGTGTCATTCTATTTTGACATGTCCATGGAACTGCAAAGAGGTTATTCTCAAGGTGCTTTTGCTAGAAGATACCCACTTTTTTGGAATGAGTTATAGGGAAATTTACCCAGCAATGACATTGGCAAGTTAAGACGTTCTAATTGATGGCCAGAAAAGCACAACGGGACCATTGAATATTTATCTAGCTTTAGTTAAACTTTTAACAATGATAGATTTTTAAGTTTTTAAGAATGATGTGGCTGAGGAAAGGTGATTCATTCCCTGTGGTTTAAAATTTGAAACATATATTTTAGGGATTTTACTGCAGTAGCTGTTGTTTGATACATTGTGCTCTAGTGTGGCATGAGTCTGGTTAAAACGATAAGCTTTTAAAAAAGTAAATAGCTATTTCTATAGGATGTATTTTATTTTATTTTATCATTTGTTTATTTATTGAAATTGTTTTGGCCCAAACAAGGTAGGAAGCATGAAAATACTGGAGTGTTACAACAGCATTAAAAATAATGTAGAAAATAATTTCATAAGAATATATTAACACACAACACCAAAACCTGAGAGAAGGGCCAGTAACAGTTATTAGGACTATGGCAAACGCAACCAAAAGTCTTCATCCATCAACAGAAAACACCTATAAAAGGACACTAATGAATCTTCCTGAGGAGGGAGTTCCAAAGGCCTTTCTGCAGTTGCCATCTGTCTAGCCTCCCATGGCCAGGACACCTGAAGCAGGGTCTCCAAAGATGACCAGAACAGATGAGTAGGTTCATATGGGAGAAGGTGGTTCTTGTGGATAGGAGCTGCTTACTGACAGTTAATTTGTCCAATACCTTCAATCTTCTTTTGATCATTAATTGCCCCCTCTCTTCACAATAGAAGGTGTTTAAAACATAACAAAATGGCCACATTCTGACATAGTTAACTTTACAATACCCTCGTAGAACTTTCCTCTGGACTGTGACCACAATCAGCCATTCTTTTGACTGGTCCACTTACTTTACTAACATCCGATCCTCTGAAGATGCCAGCCACAGATGCAGGCGAAATGTCAGGAGAAAATGCTACTAAAACACAGCCATACAGCCCAGAAACCGCACAACACCCCAGTGATTCTGGCCGTGAAAGCCTTCGACGATACATCTGCTATATATACTTTCTTTCCAGGTGGCCACTTCACTTGATTAAGAAATAGAGATATCTGGATAATTGAAGACACCAACAATCAGTCTAGAGGAAAATGTAAGAAGGGAGGATTTAAAAATACATATATATACAAGGGACAGAGAAGGTAAAAGACTGTTCAGGATTGGGCACAGCACTTTAAAACTCTATGTTCTTCAACCTGCTACCCTGTTTTCCTGAATATAAGACGTAGTAGAGGTTTTGCTGAAGTGCGAAATATAAGGCATCCCCCGAAAGTAAGACATAGCAAAGTTTTTGTTTGGAAGCATGCCCGACGAACAGAACACAGAAAAATAAGACATCCCCTGAAAATAAGACATAGCGCATCTTTGGGAGCAAAAATTAATATAAGACACTGTCTTATTTTCGGGAAAACATGGTAGGACCTGCCCTTCAACCTAAACATTGGCATGAAGGGGCCTCTGATATTTTTTCACCAGGTTGTTTTAACTTCCCAGTCCTCCCCTGGTTAGCAGTAAAGCTGCCTCATGGCATGTTGCCTCTTCTCCACTGCAAGGTATGGTTTTGCTAACCTTATCCCATGGGTTCATGAAAAATAAATTGCAGGCTCCTGGGATATATTTTCTTTTAATTTCATTAACATTACATATGTAATGCTTATTGATTCAGAGCAAGGGATCTTCGTGGCAGAATGGATTTTAAGAGGTTACAATTTGTTCTCTTTCCTTTTTTAGAAACAAAAAGACCAGTGACACCCCAGAGTTTAACAGACATATTAAAGCATTTAAACATCCATATAACAGTAGATGTACGTAGATTAACCAGGGCTTGAAACTGACAATTGTTGTGGCTGTTGTGAATGGCCAATGTGCTTATTTTGTACTTTTGGGTTTTGCATAGAAGCCTCATAGACTTTACGTCCTGCATTTCATGGTCTGGTCTTTTAACCATACAGAGCCCCCACCACCATATACATGTGCACAGCTATATCTGCTGACTGACAAATTCGCCTCATTCATCCAATGAAATAGGCTTCGAAGGCATGAAAATTTCGGCTGTGTGGGCATGTCAGTGCTGGGATGTCATGGAAGTCAGGTTTCTGCTTACTGCAGAAAACTTATATGGTGCCATTCTCAGAATTACTTCACCCAGCGAGTCCTCCACCGAGAGCTTGTCGAAATTTGTTTCGCTCAAAGGTTTGATTTCTGCAAGAAATAGAACCTTTGAGCATATACACCGAGTGCCTTAACCTCCCCAGAGAATAACCGCTGTGTATTACTTCCCCCACATGCTTAATAATTCATCAGATTGCCTTTGGAGGCTTAGAGAGCAATCCTAAACAGGTCTAGTCAGAATCCTATTCAGATCTGTTTAGTGGATCTTATTCCCACAGACATTTTCTTAGCATCTCACTGTTCAGCAGGCCTCCTTTCTCATAGAAAATAAATCTAATTTTCTCTCCTTGCCCTTTGCCAACTTTCAACCATGTAAATGTATGTATGTATGTATGTATGTATGTATGTATGTATGTATGTATGTATGTATGTATGTATGTATGTATGTAATACATTAAATTCATATGTCACCCTTCTCCTTCTAGGGTCACAGCAGATTCCATCATGTAAAAATACAATGAATACACATTCATATTAAAAGTTTAAAACACTAACATTAAATTTGGGTGCTGTGTGGTTTCCGGGCTGTATGGCCGTGTTCTAGCAGCATTCTCTCCTGACGTTTCGCCTGCGTCTGTGGCTGGCATCTTCAGAGGATCTCTGCGTCTGTGGCTGGCATCTTCAGAGGATCTCTTCAGATCCTCTGAAAGTTAACAAAACATGCGATCAGGAGAATGCTGCTAAACCAGCATCTGGCAAACCCCAACACTAATGTTTGGCAAGTGAAAGCCTTCGACAATACTAACATTAAAATTTTAACACAGAAAGCAACTGAAACTTTCTATAGCCAATTATACACAAAGTATCACCTGCACAATGGGGGCAAATGTCTGTTGCAGCAAGATTTCTTGCACGGATGTATTTCTTCAAGCCCTGCTTTCATTTTCCATTCTCTCTACGGCAAATGAGACCATAATTTTAATTTGCTTCATTGCCAGAGTGGGACAGATTTGCCAGTGATCACAACTTTGCACATCTTCCTTCTGCCCACAGCCAGCCTTCCTACTTCCTCACACGGCCATCCATGCCTTTCCCCTTGCCCCCCTTGCTGGCTGCTTCAAATCACAGAAAAGAAGTTCAATAACATGGGCTTAGCCAAAACATGCTGACCTCTAATTCTTATATTGATATATTAAGATAGTGATATAATAGTTATTTCCAAGCACTTGGAAATAACAAGCCTCTCCATTCTCCAGTGACAGCATGGCAGCAGGAGACCAATATTATTGGAGTGGAGGAGGAGGGGGGGGGAAGGGGAGAGAATATTAGCTGTATGATGGTCCCCTTCTTCAGCAGCCTGGGGTCTAAGGAATTGCTTTGCCTCTTTTGTTTGGGGGGTATTTTCGGAACAGTAATATCAATAATAAGTGCAGTTTAAAGGGCTAAGTCAGCAATCTTGTAGGGTTGGTCGATACCCAAAAAATAGGTAAAATTCGGATTCAGATGTTTTGGGGCATAAAATTATCTGTATGCCCAAATCTGAATCATAGCCAATTCGGAAATGCCTGAAAATTCGGGTAAATCCGAAAAATTCGGGTATGTTTTAATTTGGGGGGTGTTTTTACACATTTTGGCCTTCAGAGGGTGCAATTTTAAAGCTAGCGGCACCAAACTTTCAGGATGTCATCAGGAGCCTGACCTGATGATTCTCCCCAAGTTTGGTGAAGTTTGGTTTAGTGGGGTCAGCGTTATTGACACCCAAATGGAGTGCCCCCATCCCCCTTGAGAACGTAGGGCCTAACAGGAGATGGGGCTGTCAGCTGGGGTCAATAACATTGGCCCCCCTGAACCAAACTTCACCAAACTTGGGGGAGTATCATCAGGACAGCCTCCAGGCGATATCCCAAAATTCTGGTGCCACTATCTCAAAAAAATGTGCCCCCTGACAGGCAACCCAAGAAATTTCCCCAGATTCTGTGCTCTGCAGTGACTTCACTCCATTGCAGCCAATGGGAAATTTCTGGGGGAAAGCTATGGGGTGCCAGCAAATCAAGCAAGCAAGTGATGAGAGTGACTGTGGGTGAGTGGGGTTTGTTTTTTGGGAGTCTGCTTTTTCGGGGGTTGGAAACTGGGTGGGAAGCACGGCTGGGCAGAGGGCAGGAAGATTTCCATTGGGGACTCAGGAGGGAAGGGTTTTTTTTTGTTGGAGGGCTTTTGGGAGGGCTTTTTTCTTTTAAAACAAGTAGGGCTGTCCAAGGCCCAATTCAGTAATGGTGCCGAATCGGACGCCATTGATTTGGATGGCTCCGATTCGAACACCATTGATTTGGACCTTGTTTGGTCTGAATCTGTCTGAATAGTTGGTGATTCAGACCAAATCATTGATTTGACCGAGCCGAATCGCCAACCTAATCTTGACTATTGGGTGTAGTGAGATCTATGCCTCTAAGGATTACTTGATGGGTGGAGTTAAGGGAACCAGACCCCAGAAAGTTCTCTGTAGAAAAACTGCATGGCAGGAGTGCGTGCCT
Organism: Sphaerodactylus townsendi; assembly: GCF_021028975.2. NCBI lineage: Eukaryota > Metazoa > Chordata > Lepidosauria > Squamata > Sphaerodactylidae > Sphaerodactylus > Sphaerodactylus townsendi. The sequence goes on along the minus strand of NC_059431.1, from coordinate 107,497,343 downwards.
CCTCATGTATAAACAGAAATGTGAGGAGAGCCCAGTACAAGCCCACTGCGCAAAACAGAGCCCTGAGGTAGGCGTTCCGTGCATAATGGGCCTATATGACTGTGATGATAATAATAATGATGATTATAGGGGAGGGGAATAGGAGAGAGGCAGGCCAAAATCCGATAGAGGTAACTGCTTACTCTTTTCTGCCTCAGTCATAAGCCTGGTGAAACAACAATGGTCCTTTCTGCACAAATCCCTGAAACGTTTGTAAGACGTTTTCAATCCCCCCTTTACCCAGTGTACGTCTGCACTCACTATTCCTGGCTGCCATGTTATTATTTCTCCTTTTTCCCTCCATTTTTTGGTTTGAAAAACGTTGCTTCTGTGCTTCACAGTGGAGTCCTGCAATTCTCTGCACCTTCTGCAGTCCATCCTTCAACAATTAGCCCCTGGCCACCCCAAATAAAGAAACCTGCAGGAAAACAGAACAAACCAGCAGGAAAAACAGGCAAAGAACAAGGAGTGAGCTGAGAAAATGGCGCCAACAAGGAAGCGCAGGGAAGGCAGAGACTTGAGAAACTTCTGAAAGCATCTGCACAGGTAAATGAGGCCGTTTCAACTAAAGATCCCTTTTAAAAGAGCATTCATTTGAAATGTTTTGAGGCAGCAAATAAAACATTTTGGGCTAAAAACAATGCCCAACTTCATGGAGGAAACATTTTATTTCCTGTCTCATCATGTTTTCAAGTGCCTGTGCGGAAACAGCCTTGTCTCCTCTGACAGTGCATTCTACCAGACTGGGTCCAGGACCAAGAAAACCCTGGTCTTTCCAGCAAGTTGTTATTCACTTGACCGGGACATTCTTTGGTAGATGTAACAGGAGAGGCAGACTTGAAGATACAAGGTTTAAAAACATATTGTTAAAAAACTCCCAAATTGGGAATTGTTAACACTACATCAACCAGTATTCAGTTGCTGCTATTTCAAGTAAAAAACTAGTTAGACAAGGTGAAATAAGGTAATTTTTGACTATCTCCACACAATTCCTGATTACGTAGAAAGACTGTCAAGTCTTTTCACAACAAAACAGATTAGTTGCAGATATATTTCTACCATCACGGCCTTCATAACACACGCATTTCAGAACCCAGATCTCTGCATACATACAAACAGTTGCCTACCACCATAATTTTTCTCTCTCATCATGCAGGCTGATAGCAAGTCATCCAAGAGCACTAAAAGTTTGAGGAGCTGCTGTCTTAGACATCACCCACGTCATGTTTTCATCTGGTTAAAATCAACCTGTTCTTATTGGCTAACAGAGATCTATAAAGATTTAAATCATAAGGCATTTAAATCAGGAGCATTAAGAAAATGCCCTTTGTCAGAGCTGCTGTGAAATGTTCCATTCTGAGACAATCTATTAAGGATATAAAAGCCCTAACAGGGAGAAAAGGCTGGTAATATCTCAGCCAACTTCCAAAGAATTTTCAAGGCAAAAGACAGCAGAGGAGTTTGCCATTACTGGCCTCTTTAACGACTCTGGACTGCCTTTTAGGTTTCCGATCCAAGTACTAACCAGGTACAAGTCATCTTAGCTTCTGAGGAGATTGGGCTAGCCTGGACCATCTGGGTCAGGGTAATCATCCTTAGTACAACTTAATAACATCCCCCTTTTCCAAAGATTTACTCTACAGTAAGTACAGGTCACTAAAAATCCATAGCTTTAAAAAAATACCAGAAATGTTCAGCTAAAGTGTAATCAGGCTTGGATTTTAAGGTGGAAGTCCAGGGCCCTGGATTCAGGTCACCTCTTCAGAAGCAGTCAGGAGCTTCACAGTTGAAATACATCCAACTGGCCCTTTCTGCACGAATCGATGCTTCAAAGGTTTGTGCTGTGGTTCTCTGCACCTTGTGTACTTGATGCTTCGAAAATTAAGTCCTCAGAAATTAAAAAGCAAGCAGAAATAATGAAGATAAACAGGCAAAGGATGAGCTCAGTGACATGATAAAATGGCACCAAGGAAGAAGTTCGGGGATGGCACAGAGGCAGAAGTGGGATCCAGCAGGTCCTCACCAGTTCCCGAGAGTGGGTTACTAATTATTTGCGTGTGCCGAGAGGGGGTTACTAATTGGGTCTGCTATTCCATTAGAAATTCCATTAGGCCCAAAAATCATAAAGTCTTGTTGTTTCCTGTGTGGCTGGTTAGCGAAGGTAGAAAACGGGATCATTCTCCCTGTTGGGCTGTTTTAAAAACAGGTGTTAGAAATATGGTAAAGTTCCTTGTTTAAGAAAAGTATCCTTCTTTTGATTTCTAGAAACAAACTTAAGTATTTGAAAGTATTAAGTATTTGACAGGCAGTCAATTCGAGGAGAAGTAGCTGTTTCTGTTGGCAGTAGACGATAGGACTTGCTATAATGAGTTTAAATTATGGTCAGAAAGATACCAGCTGGAAATTAGGAACTTTTTTTTACAGTAGGAGTATTTTATAGTAACAGAGAAATTATTAATGCCTTACGCCCCAAGTGCCCAGCCCGCCGTGTCATGCCCGTAGTCCCATTGGCTACATGCACTGTTTGAATCCCACCACCATGGGAGCCTGTTGTGTGTAATGGCAACCCAACAGGAGAACAGCCCAGCAGGAGAATTATCCCGTTTCACAGCCATTAACCAGCCACATAGGAAACAACGGGACTTTATGATTTTTGGACCTAATGGAATTTCTAACAGAAAAGCAGACCCAATTAGTAACCCCCTCTCGGTACACACAAATAATTAGTAACCCACTCTCGGGAACTGGTGAGAACCTGCTGGATCCCACCTCTGCCTACTTCCCTTTCAAATCCATTACCTACTCCATACCCTCTCTTCAGCCATCTGGATTCTCCCTGTCCTCAGCATCTCTGAGATCTCCTCTCATACCTACTCAACAAAGCCTTTTCAGCCCTTCTAAGACAAGGGTGAGACATTAATTTTCCTTCCCACAGATTACTTTGAGCGAGCTAACAACTTTTGCTTCCATCCCATTAACTGGACTACAAACGTTCTAACCATTTCATATTCTAGGACCATAAATTACATACTATGAACAAGGAGAGCGAATGTGCCACATACCTTTATGTTGTAGTTGTGTGTGAAATATGGAATGAATGTATGTAGACTCTGAGTGCATGTGGAGTACCACTTAGAGTTCATTAGACTCCCACAGGTGCAACATATTAGGAGAAAATGAGCATGAAGGGGGAAAAAGCTGATCCTTCAGAATTGTGAAAGGAAGAGAAAGAAAAGTCATTCTTGGTTGTGATCTCTAAATTAGCTGGGCATGGTGGTTATTTAAAGAGCCTGAACCATATGTGAAAGAGTAACTCCAGATAGAATTGTCAACCTCCGGGTTGCGACAAGGGATCTCCTGGAATGGTAGCTGATACCCAGGCAATTTATATCAGTTCCCCTGGAGAAAATCATTTATTTGGAAGGTGGACTATATGGCATTCTACACTGCTGAGGTCTGCACCCTCCCCAAACCCTGCCCTGGTCTGATTCCACCCACAAAATCTCCAGGTATTTCCAGTGGTGGGATCCAAAAATTTTAGTAACAGGTTCCCATGGTGGTGGGATTCAAACTGTGGCATAGCCCAATGGGAACAGGAGGGCATGATAAAGAGTGGCCCGGAGACATTCACCGGGGGGCGGGGCATTCCTGGGCAGGGCTGTGGCAAGGATGCAACTGCCGGTCCTTAGGCGGGGAAAGCGAATGCCGCGCAGCTGCAGGCTGACACTCCGCCCGGTGCACCTCCTGCTAGACTGCTTCAAGTTCTGGCTACTGCTGAGAGGAGGCGTGAAAGCTAAGGCAAATCACGTGGCAAAAATCACCAATTAGTAACCCCTCTCAGCACACACAAATGATGGTAACCTACTCTCGGGAACCTGTGAAAATTTCTGGATCCCACCTTTGGTATTTCCCAATGCCAGAGCTAGCAGCCTAAAGGGCGTGGTGTGAACCTGGCACTCCAGATGTTATGGACTACAATTCCCATCAGCCCCTGCCAGCATAGCCAATTGGGCATGGTGACAGGGGCTGATGGGAATTGTAGTCCATAACATCTGGAGTGCCAAAGGTTCGCCACCACTGCCCTAGCTTTACAGCTTCAAGAGCCATAAAATATAGATTCTCTTTCCACAGCTGTCCTTTTTTCTGCACAACTTGTAGCCTGTGATAAAATGTTGCCTCTGCGCACGTGGCCTGACAGATGCTTGACAACCTCATCTCTGTTTACATCATTCCAGGCTGGTCGCACAATCGCATGCCCAAGAGGCTCACCATGGGTTGAGTTCTATTTGATAAGCTTGATTTGATTGTTGGATTATGCTTTCTGCAGTCAAGCCTCTAGAGCAGCGATGGCCAAACTTGCTTAATGTAAGAGCCGCATACAATAAAGTTCAGTGCTGTTTGAGAGCCACAAGACAAGAATAAAGATCTCACACACATTTTGATCGTTACGTGCACATTTTATTACAAACCTCTTATATAAATATTAAGAAATACGCATATGTCATAATAATTCATGTATGCCATTTTTAATTAATTTTAATTAACGTTAAATGAGACTGCCAAAAACCGATATAGCTAATGAAATACAGTTATGCCCATATTCTAGTAATGAGATAGAGACTATTGCTCATATGTTATTGCGCTGCCAGTTTTGTGCAGATGTTAGGAAAAGCCCAATACTACCTTTGTTGTTTTGACACTTCAGCCATTCTTGCCCTCTTAATTGCCCAAACAAACTTTTCGTTAATTTCTTGTTGGAGGATAAAGTCCCCAGCATTACGTATCATGGCAAAAAATGTTATGTTGCCACGAAATTATGGTGACCTAACGTTTCTTGCACTTAGATCATAGGTGTCAAACTCGCGGCCCTCCAGATGTTATGGACTACAGTTCCCATCATCCCCCGCCAGCATGATGCTGGCAGGGGGTTGTCATCAGCAGATTCCGTGTTTAGATCTTTTAACTGTTGCTGCTTGTTATTGTGCTCTGTAGAATTATTGTTAGTATGTCCCCTCAAGAGGGTATTGTCTCTGAAGAATTATTGTTAGTATGTCCCCTCAAGAAGAAGAAGAAGAGTTTGGATTTATATCCCCCCTTTCTCTCCTGTAGGAGACTCAAAGAGGCTTACAATCTCCATGCCCTTCCCCCCTCACAACAAACACCCTGTGAGGTGGGTGGGGCTGAGAAAGCTCCGAAAAGCTGTGACTAGCCCAAGGTCTCCCAGCTGGTGTGTGTGGGAGTGTACAGGCTAATCTGAATTCCTCAGATAAGCCTCCACAACTCAAGTGGCAGAGCGGGGAATCAAACCCGGTTTCTCCAGATCAGAGTGCACCTGCTCTTAGCCACTGCTCTTAGCCACTACGCCACTGCTGCTCCTCAAGAGGGGATTGTGTAATTCTGGATATTTAAATATTTATTTATGGTTTTACTCTTTTTTATACTGGTCAGAGACAGAAGAAATATATTGATGGATTGATATTGTTAATCATAGTTGCTGGCTATTACCACAAGTAGAAATACTATGAGTCTCTAACTTCGCTGTGAGATGTTTAAAATCTGCTGATATGTTCTCAGCCAAGGTTGTACCAATTACAGGAACTGCTTCTAACCCCTTCACCTCTTACCCTCCCTTCACAGCCTCCCTGCCCTGTAGCCAAAGGACACCAGCAGCTGAACAGGACAAAGACAGGCAAAGTAGGAGACAGATCGGGAGAAGGGAAGACCCACTCCATTATCCATTAACCAGCCTCTCAAGCCGTGAGTCACCCGTTATGTGGCAAAGAGCTGCATGCAGCTTGCAAGCCACAGTTTGGCCACCCCTGCTCTTGAAACAGACTAGCCTGGCTGCTCCCACAGCTGATTTGTGAGTGGTGTGTGCTGCATGAGTGTGGGAAAGATGCACTTTTCAAGTCGTGGGCAGGTGCACATCTGCCAGTTGTTTCATGAATTCACATATTCTGATGACCAGTTCCGTTTTGCACGGGCCCTGCATGCATCAGGCTTTTTATGATTTAAACATGTGTAAATATTGAACTTCTGTGTGATTATACACTATCATTTAATACGATTAGAATGCATACAATTTTTTTAAAAGTATACCGAAAAAACACAACAAACAGGTGGTTACAGATCATCTGTAACAAAAGCAAACTGTCCATTGTGAGGCCGTTAGCACCTTCTGAAACCACTGGACGGATTGCTTTCAAATTTTCACTCAATGTGCCTTTCCAATCTGGCCACACTGCTGAAATTCAATACTTGAGCCAGGTAAAACATCTTTTTCCTGGCACACCAGGCCACGAAGCTGATTGTGTTTAACTGTCACCCCTACAATGTTTGCGCAGATGGCCAGAGATGAGCATTGAAAACAGTAAATAGGTAATAATGTTAGGTAATATGAGTGGAAGTGAAACACAAACACACTTTGCTGTGTGAGACGTCAGGTGGGGTTCCCCCCTCACACGCAGGTAACTTTCACTCTCTGTGCCTCACCCACTACTACCACACAACACACATACTCTCATATTATTATTATTATTATTATTATTATTATTATTATTATTATTATTATTATTATTATTATTATTATTATTATTATTATTAATAATAATAATAATAACAACAACAACAACAACAACAACAACAACAACAACAACAACAACAACAACAACAACAACAACAACAACAACAACAATAATAATAATAATAATAATAATAATAATAATAATAATAATAATAATAATAATAATAATAATAATAATAATAATAAGCAGCCCTCGAGAGGAATCAGGTGACAAACAAACAAATAGATAGAGAGCACAGAAATAAAATCCAATTTTTTTTAAAATAGTTATTAAATATGGCTCTATATGTTAAAATCGACCCCCATTAAAATGCAGCATCTATCAAATGCATCTATCATACACATCCAGCTCATCCTCACACACCTCACTCTGCCCTCCCTCACATCCAACCACCACTTACCCACTTCCTCACCCATATTAGCTACAGCTCTTTTTTTACTAAAAGCAAGCAGGTTGCCTTCTTCTAAGAAAATCCCGTAGTCTTGGCGAACCAACACTACTGGCTCCGCTTCTTTTGCATGTGGCCCTTTACAAACCCAGGGAGTTGGCCTCGATCTGAGCGCCTCACCACCCTGCCTCTGCTGCCTGACTGGGATAGCCTCCTTGCCCCAGTTCTGCCTTCCCCAAGCCAGGACTGTGCGTGTCAACCAGCCTCATGGACAGCGGGATTCGCACTCTGGACAGTTCTGTTGTGGAATGGAAAGGGTTACCTTATACTAAAAAAAAGACACCACCATATAACAATGTGAATTGAAAAGGGAAAGAGGGATTCCATTTGACCACCCCAAAAGGCTTTGCTGGGGATCATTAGACCTGCATGGGCATCTTGGCTGGAGTTCTGGGACTGTGATGAGACCGTCACCACAACAGCTGCGTGGCTGGGGCCCGCTTATATATTATATAGCTACATTTGTCACAGAATCATAGTTGACAGTAGATCACTGCTGAATGTGGGTACAGTAGTGAAACCAGGTTTATTGCTGTGTCTCGTGTGCATGGAGGGGAAATCAATGTATGCCACACTAAGCACCTTGTAGGAATGGGTGAGATAAAAATGCAACAGATAATAGCTAGTAGTAGATTCAAACGTCCCTTGCATGGACATGTTTCCCAAACCCCCAGAAATACCTCTAGGGCCGTGGTGGCGAACCTTTGGCGCTCCAGATGTTATGGACTACAATTCCCATCAGCCCCTGCCAGCACGGTCAATTGGCCATGCTGGCAGGGGCTGATGGGAATTGTAGTCCATAACATCTGGAGTGCCAAAGGTTCACCACCACTGCTCTAGGGTCATTCCTAGAGTTGTCTGCCCCAGGTTCAGTGCTATTGGAAAGAAGGGGTTCTTTTGCCCTTTCCCCCCACAGCGTTGGGGTACATTCATACAACTCTGAGAGAGGATCCCCAAGCTTTTCTCTGAACTTCCTCAAACCAGCTATGATGGACTGCAGCATGTTTTGATGAGGGCATGTCTGTCAGGAGCCATTATTGTTTATATTCAGCATGAGGCATAGAGGTCTAGGAATAGGGAAACCACCTAATTGGCTGCTTCAACCCTTCACTCTGATTGGTCATAGAAGACTTGATGTCACTGAAAGGGAGAAGGTTACACCTGTGTAGAACTATCTGAGAAGCTTGTGTAGTCTGAAGTTTCTGAACCAAACCACTATCTGCCTTTGCTGTGCTTATCCCATAACCTCTTTAAGGAAAGTAGTTCAGTTGGTTAAGTAAATCTGTTTGATTCTGCTGTGGACAGGCCTGTGTGTTGTGATTGAAAGCAAATATACACAGACTAGGAGAACTGGTGGTTAGGTTGAGGAGCCCAGCCTGAGGGGCATATATATAATCACTTAGGGATATATCTTCCAGGAAGAGGAACCCAAACCCCAGTTAGTCTGGGGTACTGGATTATGCTTTGAGTTTCCCCTAAAGAGAGTGTTTATGTTAATTTTGGGGTTTATATCTGTGAGAGATGAATGAGAGTACTGAAATTAAAGTATCAAGAGTGATAGGACCTTGTATATGTGAGAGGGAATCCATTAGCTAAATTACCATCTTATATAAGCAACTGTACCATCTTTAGGACACCTGAATTTACCATCTAAGCTAACTTAAATTGAAGAAACTTATTTAAGTCTGTGCCTGAAAACAAATATTGCTTCTCTGCCAAAGATCTTTGTTGTATATATATATATATATCTCCTGCCTCATCCATTCTTTCCCAAGTTATGCATCTCCCATTCCCATCTCCTCTCTCTGTTATTAAATCTTTTATTCTGTTTAAAATTCATATCTTTTCATCATTATTATTCTTTTGGTGTGACTTATAAAAGGGGTTTCCCAAGGAAGTTTTTAAATAATGGGCATCCTTCACCTTCTGGGGAGTATAACAGGGCTGAAGGACAGTGATTCTTATCACCAAACACTACATATTAGAAGCAGTTCAGTCCCTAAATCAGAAAAGGTGGGGGAAATCTGACAAGCCAGGTCAGTGATTGGTTTCCCTGGATGGTGTTGGAAGGTATGTGTGTTTATGGGGGGGCGGGGGGAGGTCTGTCTCACCAGCTTTACTGCAGTGTTTGGGGGAAATAGCAGTAAAACCTGGATGTCTGCTGTGTGGGTGGAAAAGGCCAGGTCCCCCCCACCCACTTGTCTGCTATTTTCTTTGACACTGTCCCAATGACTCCCATTTCCCCCCTCTGCCCTTGGGGAGCTTTTTAAAAATTGAACCATTGAATAGCATTGTATCAATTCATAAAAAATTTCTCTCAAGTGGATAAAAATATACAATAGCCAAAATCCTAAGCATAAATACTAGAGATTAAATACCAGTTGAACTACACGGGCCTTTCGTCTCAATAGGAATGCTTAGGAATGCACTGGGTGTTGGTCTGGAGAAGAGAAGCACACGTTCTTTCTGCTTCTTAGGCATGAAGCTTTTAGGTGATTTAGCTGATTTCCACGTGAGACCAGTTCCTTGCTGAGTAGACTCATCTACCATTATCCCCTGCCCAACTGGAGAAACCTTTGTGGCTTTTTAAAAAAAGTAGTAGGTGTACTACTGGGAGGGAAGGTTGCGTGCTACAGCCTGATCTCATCAGATCTCAGAAACTAAGCAGGGTCAGTACTTGAATGGGAGATCTCCAAGGGAGACTCTGAAGAGGAAGGCAATGGCAACCCACCTCTGCTTCTCACTTGCCTTGAAAGCCTCTTTCTGGTCATCATAACTCAGTTGTAACTTGACAGTACAGATGTACCTTCCTAGGTATACTACTGCTTTATGTCGTAGTGATACACACACTACCATTTTATTTAAAGATAGCAAATCCTGCAGCACGGAGTGAGAATGGAACATAAGAACATAAGAACAAGCCAGCTGGATCAGACCAGAGTCCATCTAGTCCAGCTCTCTGCTACTCGCAGTGGCCCACCAGGTGCCTTGGGGAGCTCACAGGCAGGATGTGAAAGCAATGGCCTTCTGCTGCTGCTGCTGCTGCTCCTGAGCACCTGGTCTGTTAAGGCATTTGCAATCTCAGATCAAAGAGGATCAAGATTGGTAGCCATAAATCGACTTCTCCTCCATAAATCTGTCCAAGCCCCTTTTAAAGCTATCCAGGTTTGTGGCCATCACCACCTCCTGTGGCAGCATATTCCAAACACCAATCACACGTTGCGTGAAAAAATGTTTCCTTTTATTAGTCCTAATTCTTCCCCCCAGCATTTTCAATGGATGCCCCCTAGTTCTAGTATTGTGAGAAAGAGAGAAAAATGGAGGGCACAATAAGATTGGCAGACATGGACAGGAAGAGTCAGAACTCCAGACCTTCCCACCGATGTTGTTTTGTCATCTTAAAAATATGGATCCATATGCAGCCAATATGACTATGACAATCTTTATGTTTACTCTATGATCATTCACTACAGGACTAGTGTCCTAAACATTTTTATACACTCTCTGGGCTTGAACTCCTCATCAGCGTCTCCAAAGTCGCAAAGCCTCACAATTCCCTCCTTGCGCAGATATCTTTAAAGAAGACTCCTGCCTCGTTAGGATGGTTTTTGTTTTCATTCTGCAGGGAAGTTTCACGAAAACGGCTTTGTCCAGTGAGACCCTAATCGTAACAAAGAGGCCAATGAATGCGACTGGGGCACAAATAAACACTAATAATATTAGCCTGTTAGATGGCAAAGAGCTGTTTAATTAGGAGTCATAAAAGGATTACCAGCTTTGATTATTGCTATTCATAGTTGCACAGTTCATGGCTCGAGGATATCAAATATACAGAGGGAGGAGTTATCCAGCACTAGCTGTGCATTTTTATAGCTAGTTAAAAACCTCTTATTTAGCTCTGCGACTACCCAGCTAATTGATGTCTATAATCAACTCCCTCCTCTCTCTCTCTCTCTGTGTGTGTGTGTGTGTGTGTGTGTCTGTCTGTCTGTCTCTCTGTCTCTCTCTGTCTCTGTCTCTGTCTCTCTTTCTCTCTCTCTCTCACACACACACACACTCTGATGTTTAGGGACTCTGAACTTGTCCACGAAGGGTAATTTCCTATACTTTGGTTCCGCAATGATGCTGAAAATGCACAAAAAGTTATATCAGAGAAAAGGAGACAGGGGGAAAAAGATTATTACGGAGGAGGGATGTGTATAAAATCCTGAATGGTGGGGTGAATGGTCTTTCTTTCTCTCTCTCTCAAAATACTAGGACGTGGGAGTCACCCAATGGAATCGATTTGAAGTAGATTCAGAACAAACAAAATGTAGTACTTCTTAATGCACTACCGCAATTTAGGGGGATGGACTGTGACTCAATAGGAAAGCCTCTGGTTTGCACACAGAAAATCCCAGATTCGATTCCTAACTTCTCCAGTTAAAGGGGGAAGGTAGAAGGTGGTGTGAAAGACCTTAGCCTGAGACTCTGGAGAACCACTCCCAGTAACCCTTGTTGAACCAGTGGGCCTACTCAGCGACAAGACAACTTTATGAGTTCAAGAATTAACTTATGGATTCACGCTGCCACAAGACATACCAGCTACCCCTGGCTAAGGTTAGACACAATCATTAGGAGTTACACCTATTGAGAACTATGAGCAATGATAGAACTGAATCCATACCTAAAAGGCTGGCCTTTTATGCACTTGTGATCTGCCTCGCATTGAGTGCACATTCCCTTTGGGTTGAATTTTTCATTATGAATTCATTTTGGCCTCCTCGAAAGGCACCGCGCTTTCAGGTCAGAGAAGATCCATGAAACCTGGCAAACGGCAACTTTTCCTTCCCTTTGCAGGGAAGGGAATTACCATGTGTTACACCTACTGCAGGCTTTCTAGCTGCCTTCCCCTGCCAAACAACAGCTCTTCTGGCCAGGATTGAAAGGGCTGTTTTTATTTAATTTCTTGCTGTGCATTTATTGGGGGAGCAATAGACCAGAGAAACTGACAGGGTCTATTGCATGCTTGATAGACTCAAGTTGGCACCACAAAAACAAAGGTGGCAGGCAGTCTTCCCAAAGGAAAGTTGCGTGAAACAAAAAGGGAGTGGTGGGTGGGCAAAATGGTGGATTAGCACAGCTGATGCTTCACAGCTGGATACTTCTCCTCTAAACAGAATACTGCAGGAAAACCATGTTGCAAAGCACACAGTCCGAGCAGTAAATGCACAAAAGCCAGCCAACTTTCCCTGAATATCAGGTGTTACAGTTAATAATTGGGGTGGGGGTTATGTTAATTTGCTTTCCATGGTGTAGTGGTTAAGGGCAGGTGGATTCTAATCTGGAGAACCGGGTTTGATTCCCCACTCCTTCACCTGAGTGGCAGAGGCTTATCTAGTGAACCAGATGTGCTTCCACATGTTGACTGATTTTCCCCGCAGGACTATTTTCCCAAACTAAAAAAATATATACCTGCCTCCAGACTACATATGGGTCTGAGAGGCAGCAGGTAGCAGGCCAGGTTCCAGTCAAGCCAACCCAGTGTGCACATGACCTTTGGAAGCCAAGCCAGCAGGATAAAGCTGGAACTAGTAAGACTAAGCCTGCAATTGAACTCTGTGCCTGCCTCCAGGTTCCATGTAGATCCAGTGGTGGGATCCAAAAATTTTAGAAATAGGTTCCCATGGTGGTGGGATTCAAACAGTGGCATAGCGCCGATGGGGCTGGGCAGGGCACGACGGGGGCATGGCTGGGCATTCTGGGGCGGAGCATTCCTGGGCCTGGCTGTGGCAAGGACGCAGCCGCTGCGCTGGTCCTTGAGCGGGAAACGAATGCACGCAGGCGCAGGCTGCCACGCACGCCGGTGCACCTCCTGCTAGACTGCTTCAAGTTCTGCGCGCTACTGCTGAGGAATGGAGGAGGGGCATAGCTAATCATGTGGCAAAATTACCAATTAGTAACCCCCTCTCAGCACACACAAATAATTAGTAACCTACTCTCGGGAACCTGTGAGAACCTGCTGGATCCCACCTCTGTATAGATCTCAGGCCTCTTCCGCACATGCAGAATAATGCACTTTCAATCCACTGTCATGATTGTTTGCAAGTGGATTTTGCTATTCCGCACAGTAAAATCCAGCTGCAAAGTGCATTGAAAGTGGAAAGTGCATTGTTCTGCACGCGAGGAAGGGGCCTCAGAGGCAGCAGGTAGCATGGGTTCAGCCCTGCCACCTGCTGCTGTCCAAACCCTTGTGAAGTCCAGAGGCAGGTGTCCTTTCTGGCATGTTGAGCACCGACCTGTGGGCTTGCCCCGGCCAGGGCCCAGCATTTAACAGTGAGCCCTGTGGCATACGAAGTGCTAGAGGGACTGGACCAGTCACCACCAATCCTGCTTCCTAGATTATTATCTGCTTCCGTATTCGCCTGCTGTAGCCATCTTCATTCAGACAGGGCAGACGCTCAATTACCTACCTAAAAACAAATAAAAAGGAAAAGAAGTCCCAATTTTATATCTTGCCCTGGATGGGAGAAAAAGGCAGGCTGAAAGGCTGTTAATTATTGCTCTCCTTTAGTATACTGATTGCAGTAATATATTCCTCTTCTGCTTTTATACTTTCATCTCCAGCGTCCATATAATCTTTGATGTAATATGAAAATGCATTCAATATAATATTTACTTTCACCCCCCCCTCCCTAACTCAAGAACTTTCACAAAAATAAGATGTGACATTTCGTGCTACCCATATTCATTTTAAATTTGGACCTCCCATAGGTTTCCCCCCCCCAAAAAAACAAATATCTAAGTAAATACAGCCTATGAAAACACACACACACACGATCATGATGGGAAAGAGGCAGTGTTCTGCCGAAGTCATTGTTTGCCATTGGACTGTCATGATTGCATGAAGGCCAAAGGAATTCAGAACACAGTGGAAATGATCTAGGTGGATTATGGAACTTTTAGAGGATTGGGGCTGAACTAGTTCTCGCTGTTCAGATAGCGCTGCTCCCGTTGACGGACTGAGTTCAATGCAAACAAACAAAACCCCACCAATGATCACTAGATGTTGCACTATCATCACACCACAGCAATAATTTGCAACTGGTTTGGCTTGTCCACACAGGAAATTCCAGTTGTGAATGATCACTACAGCACAACAATAGCACTACATCCTGCAATGTGTGGATACTACTCTGATTGCTGCTGTCCTGGTTCACATGTTTCTGCTTTCACAGCCTTCCTGAGTACTCAAGGGCTGACTATGAAATAGTGTGTTGGGTGGCAGGTGGCAAGGCTAAGAAGCTGCAACAGTGATATCCTGTTTGGCTGGCTGCCCTTACTAACCCTCTGACCAAACTAATAGCTGGCTTTTCTTGCACCTGGAAAAAAAAGTTATCTAACATAGCATAATTTTAACATCTGTCTGATTACCAGTTTGATTTGATTACCCCTGTTCATGGGATGCCTCAAGAAAGGATCTGTATTGACTCACCTTGATTATTTTGCCAAGTACATTTAAAGTGGTTAGCAGTGCAATCCTAAGAAGAGTTACAGGCTTCTAAATCCATAGAAGGCAACAGTCTTAGAAGGGTGTAGCTGTTTAGGATCACACTGTGTACCATCCCTTTAAGGAGATGTCTCATAATTCACCCACAGCTATCTGGCTAGGGATAGCGGGTGGCTTTTCTAATATGTATCTGTGGCTGGGAAGCCTTCTCCATTTGGCAATGAAGTCCACAGTTCAGGGGAATGGGCCCAATTCTCCCATTACAAGTTCTTTTGAATTATTTCCTGTCACAGAGGGATTTCAGAGCTGCATAGGAAACGTTATGGGAATAGGAGCCAAGCTTCACCTCTGCTATCCAAATGGGTTTAAGGGACAATTTAAAAACCACACCACAAATTATTATATCTTATTTTTTAAAAAAATATATATAATCAACCCCAAAAATTACTGGATTTTTCCATTTTTTTTCTTTAAACACCCCCCCCCCCTACTTTAGACATACTGTGGCTAGACACAATGTTTGGAAGAAATCCAGACCGGCCCATTTTCCCTTCACCATCTGTCAGCAGTAACTGCGCTTGCAGAGAGAGCTTAGAAGGAACACAAGAGTCCCAGTAAGTTATTAAGCAATCAGGTCTTTTAAAAATATATATTTTTAAAAAATGACAACGGTGGCAGGGACAGTCAAAGGGCCAATGCTTCCTTTTTAATGCCTGAGAACAATGTGTGTATATGAATGTGCGTGCGTCTGTGTGTGTGTGTGTGTGTGTGTGTGTGTGTGTGTGTGTGTGTGTGTGTGTGTGTGTGTGTGTGTGTATGTGTGGGCGTGCTGTGGAGACTCTAGAGTGTTATGTTGGAGAGTGACTGTCAGCCCGGAGGTGGATTTCCTTGGCTTTTATCAGCTGGAACTGCCACTCTGTCATTATTTAAAGGTGGATTTGGATGTGATTAATTCTGAGAGAGGCCAGAGACTTTCTCAGTATGGATTTGCTTCAGACTAACGCCCAGGAGGCTTGGCAGTGGAGATAAATCAGCCCATGTAGCCTAGGCTATACATGCCAGCTGTCAGGGTTTAGCCCCAACCCCTCGAGTCTGAGCCTTTTGTTGTCCTGTTCTTAACATCTATTGGACACGGAACTGGGGATGGGCTACCGGAGATACCTTTTCTCCCAGTGACAGGACATAATCCAGAAACTTTCTGATTCTGGAATGTGGTCTGGATCTACATGTGTAAAAGAATTATGTGGTAGAATCCTGAAGTGATGTAGAAAGTGCTGTAAAGCCACAACCAACTTATGATGATCCTGTAGGGTTTTCAAGGCAAGAGACTAACGGAGGTGGCTTTCCATTGCTGGCATCTGCATAGCAACTCTGACCTTGCTTGGTGGTCTCCCATTCAAGTACTAACAAGGCAGAGGTGGGATCCAGCAGGTTCTCACAGGTTCCCAAGAGTAGGTTACTAATTGTTTGTATGTGCCGAGAGGGGGTTACTAATTGGTGATTTTGCCATGTGATTTTTGCCTTAGTTACACCCCTCCTCTCAGCAGTAGCGCGCAGAACTTGAAGCAGTCTAGCAGGAGGTGCACCGGCGTGCGTGGCAGCCTGCGCCTGCGTGCATTTGTTTCCCACCCAAGGACCAGCGCAGCGGCTGTGTCCTTGCCACAGCCCCGCCCAGGAATGCCCTGCCCCTGGAGTGCCCGACCACGCCCCCATGCATTACCCGCTTGGCCCCATTGGTAGCTCATACACAGTTTAGATCCCACCACCAGGAGACCCTGTTACTAAAAGTACTGGGTCCCACCCACTTGCCAACCAGGATTGCCCATGCCTTGGCTTCCAAGATCTAGACTGCTATGGGATAGCCAGGGCTGTGTAGGTCAGGTGGGGAGCACAATTTCTGAATTTTCCTGCAGGAAAACAACCTAAAGTGGAAAACTAGTGCCTCAAGGAATATGGTTCTACTGCAAGCTTTTCTCTGCTGTGCTAGTTTTCAACTTGCAAGATTTCTTACCTGTTGGCTGAAGAATTTCTGACCGCTCTACCATGCCTGGAATCCTCACCTCATTCTGCTGGGAAAAATCCAGCTTTAGTTTAGTGATCTCACAGTGTCACAGAAAGAGAAATCAATTGTGATGTGCCTCAGAGGTCTCTGTAATCGGTAGGCAGTCGGAAGCCTTTGGAACAAGATTCTCCAAACGTTGTAATCCAGAGAAAGGATAGTAGGTACCAAGTAAGCTTGCCAAAGGGATGGCTAAGGATAGATCCACCAAGCAATGGCTGCTAGCCTGGAACAATTACAACATGTCTGGAGGTTCCTCATCTAGGTTAAGGCTGCACAGTAAAACCCAGCTGCAAAGTGGATTGAAAGTGCATTATTCTGCCTGTGCGAAAGAGGTCCTAGTATACTCATCATTTAGCCTTTATTTGGCATAAACAGTATAAAATCACATCTAAATTGCATCAAAATACAAACTTGCAACATATAGCAAATTAAGTTGGTTCATACATGCACAATTTGTATGCAGGATATTTCC
This sequence comes from Sphaerodactylus townsendi, assembly GCF_021028975.2. NCBI lineage: Eukaryota > Metazoa > Chordata > Lepidosauria > Squamata > Sphaerodactylidae > Sphaerodactylus > Sphaerodactylus townsendi. Next base: position 107,480,249 of record NC_059431.1, on the reverse strand, counting down.
AATAAGAAGGTTAAGCAGCCATTTCACAGAGATGTAGCATCAAGAGTTATTTTAATAAGAACAATAGTCTGCTTAGTTCATCCAGCTCGCTAGGTATCATAGAAAGCAACCTAGAGTATTTGACTCTAATACTTGCTGATTCAGGACAACGGAATAATTGGTGAGTTAATGTTTCTAATTGATTTGCACCACATGAACACACCCTTTTGCACATTTCTAGGTTGTTATATCTACCTCGTAGTATGGCAGGTCCTAGTATATATGATCTTCAATTCCATCTAGATTACAGACTATCTGAAATGATTTTTTACTTTTAAATTGTCATTAATTGTGTACCTTTTTTTTACTGTTTTATTATTTATTTTATTTAAAATATTCATTTTAATTCTGCCTCGGGGAACCCAAGTTGGTTTACAATATAAATAGAAGTGCAATAAAAGTGCAATAAAAGTACAATAAAAGCAATCATAAAACCTATAGCACTCACAGATTGTGTTATTTTGTTGGCAATTTTCACAGCAAATACATAATTTTCAAATGAGTTCAAAGACTGTAACTTGTTGAAGTGTTCCCTATGTTGCCCTGCTAGTTATGTATTTTTATTGGTATTTCATTGTCACACTAACTGAAAATGGACAAAAGGAGGAAATGATCAAATGGATCCTTCCTTAAGGTTGTAGTTGACCTCGTGACCTTGATTCTGCTAATATTACAACAGTATTTCAGTGTATTCACAATTTATAGAAGCAACCCTCAGCTAGAATGGCTCTAATTGGTGGTTGTAATCTAAATCAATAGAGAGTTTCCACACATTGATTAATAACCGCGTTATAAAGCCATCATTTCTTACCTGAAAAGGAGAACCAGCAACCTGTGGAGGAAGGTCAAACACTTTGAACATAGAGGAGGGCAATGAATTTTAAGGAAATGGACTCAAATTACCACAAACTGCACAGTGTGTATTGTTGTAATTTGCAAAAAATTGAAAAAGTGCAGAAGTAGGTCACTAGTACCTCATAGTTCCTACATTTCAGAACAGTAGCTTAATGTTAGCACTGTTGCAAATTAAGTGAAGCTCAACCAAAGAAAATCCTATTCTATGATATAGGTGTGAACATTTTCCTTTGATTAAAATATAATCTTGTAATCAAAAGGGCCAGTACAGAGTAGATTTGCCTGAGTCCACCCAGGCGATAAGAATCCACTTGCATTTGGAGATGCTTGATAACCTACTTTTTTCTAGTTGCGGGTAGGTCGCAAAAACAGGCATATTGGGACACTGGAAAGAGCCGTATATATATGAGAAGTAACAGGTAGCTAAAAAATAATTCACATGAAAAATATGTTTCAGATGTGCTTGTAAATGAAATGGAAGCTCAGATGACATTGAAACCGATAGTATGCCATCATGAGGTTTCCTCTGAATACAATTGTGATTCCTGGCTATGGACATGCATAAGAACAGGAAGTTAGTAACAAGTAAAAAGAATGCTAAGGTACAGGTAGTCCCGTGTGCAAGCAGCGGGTAATTTCTGACCCATGGGATGACATCACATCAAGACGTTTACTAGGCAGGCTACGTTTATGGAATGATTTGCCATTGCCTTCCCCATTTGTCTATACCAGTGGTTCTTAAACATTTCGCTGTTTCACCTCCCTTGGGGAAGATCTTGTGACCCACACCATCCATGAATCCAGCCTAAACTTCGGGCAAGGGTGAGTATGCATTTTTAGGGCCTTAAAAAGCAAACTTTTCCCTCATCTAGAACCTAAAAATTATACTCACTGAAATGAACACAAACACAAGAAATGAAATCATTTTGTGCAAATAAAACCTGTATTTAAAAAAATATATTTCTAGTTTAGTACACACATTAAGAAAGGAAAATTTCAAAAGCAGATTTTCTTCGCAGCGTGAAAGGGGCACCACCTGTGCAAACGAAACCCCATTTTGTCTTCCAGTCAAGTCCATTTTTTGAAACGTATTCATCCATTATTTGGAGCACATCAGCCGTTTTTGTGGTAGTTAAGCAGCAGTTAATAGAAAAGAAGAAGCCTTTGGATTTATACTGCGTCCTTCTCTGCTGTAAAGAGACTCAGGGCAGCTTACAAACTCCTTTCCTTCCTCTCCCCACAACAGACACATTGTGAGGTAGGTGGAGCTGAGAGAATTCCGAGCTAAGACTCTGGGGCTAGATTCCGCTTTGCTCTGAGAATAATACCCTTGAGCTACTTTCCAAGAAGGTGCTCTTTACAGGCTGTGCGGAATAGCAAAATCCACTTGCAAACAGTTGTGAAAGTGGTTTGAAAACACGTTATTTTGTGTGTGCGGAAGGGGCCTGACTAGGCCAAAGTCACCCAGCAGGCATCACATTTGGAGCAGGAAAACAAATCCAGTCCCCCGGATCAGAGTCCACTGCTCATGTGGAGGAGTGGGGAATCAAACTTCGTTCTTCAGATTAGAGTTCACAGATTAGAAATTCTTCTTTAACACACATAGGCCCCTTCCGCATACGCAAAATAATGCGTTTTCAAACTACTTTCACAACTGTTTGCAAGTGGATTTTGCTATTCCTTTTAATTCAAAGAGTACCGAGAAGCAGTTTAGAAGTGCATTATTCTGGAAAAGCGTGCTTGGAATGAGCCACTTAACTCTGAATTAGCCCACAGAACCCAAGGGTTGGCTGCATTGAACTTCATTGGTACTTTCATCCAATTGAAGTCCAGTGGGGAGAGTCACTTTCTTGAGTTCCTCCAGGAGCCTATCAGAAACATCGGCCAACAGATCCCTAATTTAAAAAATTACGACATTATTTGTCAGTGCTTAGTAGCTCATTAATTTATTTCCCTCCTGGCCCAGGTGGCTACAGAACAACTTGGATATTTCCAGAGGCACAAAGGACTTTGATCAGGATTTCCAACAATTGTAGAAAGGGGCTTTTTGTTCTGTGCAGTTGTGTGTGACATTTTATAGGATGCCTGAAGGAGTAAAATGTTGGTACTTCAAAAACCCAACTCAGTGAGCATACCTGATCAGTGGAACTGAACTTTCTTTTGAGTCTTCAGAATTCCCTGTTGTTCTTGCATTATTGTTACAGAGAACTTTTCCACAAAAAACCCTGAGGTTTTTGATTCTATCTTTGCCAAGAAAGCATGTCAACCCAAATTTCACATAATCCTTACTGTACTTCCCTTTCTTTTGACATTTTATGGTCTTTCTGGGGTCTAAAATCAATATTTTAGAAAATTTCAAACATTACCTGCACAAATGTACTAAAATGTTTCTCCTCACTAAGGCCATATTTTAAGAACCATTTTAATCATGAACTGTGCAATAACCATCAGAATTAAAATTAAAGACTAATGAAATGAAATATAAAGACAATTCCATAAAATATGAAACAAATAGGCCAAGTAAGAAATCATGACATACAAGTTATGTGCTCAACTCCTCATATTATCTACAGATAAAGTAAATTAGCAGGAATTTTGATTTTAAAAGGCAAAAAAAAAAGAATCTGGGGGAAAAAATTTACTTCGAACAAAGAAGTCACCTTCAGGGATTGATTGTTCTTCAGGAAACTGACAATGACGCACACAGTATACAATGGAGCTACAATAGCATTCATACAAAAGTATGGCTGGTTGCCAAACAGGATTACTTTAAAGCATCATCTAACTTGAGGGACAGAAGTTGCCTAAGGTATTCCAGAGGAGACCAAGGCAGTGGGGCAGCTCTAGAGCTGTTCATGGCTTGCCAAAGTTCCTTTCTCTGCTCACTCCAGAATTTTGTGTACATAAAATATAGATAAAACCATTTATCGTTGAAATGCAACTCACACTTCCCCTTGAGTCTGTCTACACCTCCACTGGGAAGGTGCCCCCAAATATTAAGAATCCCAGGTCCACACTTTCTCTCAGTTAACTGGGTACTCATTTTAATGATCCTGGGAGGATAGAAGGCTGAGTCAACTTTGAATTGGCTGCCTGAAACTGACTCCAGCTGGGATCAAACTTAGGTCGTGAGCAGAGCTTTGACAGAAGTACTGCAACTTACCTCTTTGCATTACGGGACTCAGCACAAAGAGTATCATCAAGAAATAAATACTAGAAGAAGTTTGTGTCACTAAACACAGCCCACTATCATGTAGGCTTAGGTATGCTTAGAGAACCTCAAAATATTTGGAGGGAAAAGTAGTCCTTTCTTGCTGCAAGGGCCAATTTCTCAGGGTCAAGCGGCATCTTCCCGCCGGTGCTGTTTGCACCGCGCCGGTGCTGTTTGCGCCATGTGGGTGTGGTTTGCACCGCGTGGGTGTGGTTTGCACCTCGCCACTGGGAAGATGCCGCTTTTCAAAACCACCAGCTCCAGTGAAGCCCGAGGTTTGAAAGTAAATGCTTCCATGGCCTTTCGGGGTTTGAAGCAGAAGTCGCCTCCTGTGCGAACAGCACCCTAGGGATGGCGTTTTTTTCCATCCCTAGGGCACTGTTATTTGGCCATTGCAGAAACAGCCCAAGAGACAGAGATAATTCACCTGGAGAAAATGGCCACTTTGGAGGGTAGACTCAATGGCATTATACCCTATCAAAGCCTCTCCCCTTTCCAAACCCTGCCTGTCTCCAGCCCCCAAATTTCCAGGTATTTCCCAACCCGAAGCTGGCAACTGTAGCCGAGGAGGAGTTTAAAAGCTATTCTTCAAACACCAGGGGTTGATGGCCCCATCTCTGGACTTCAGTGTGTTCTTTGAGGCTTTCTTAACTCGCGATAGGCCAAGCTACTTATTTAGCCCTTTGACAGAGGCTGAAAAACAGATGAAAAACAGATGAAACACCTGTAACCCATGAAAACTGAACGCCTCTCCACTGCCATGCATGATGGCCCCACCATAGGTTAGGCTTTGCTAACTGCAGGGGATTACAAGTACTAGCTAGATGTGCCATA